>NW_025336598.1:20045245-20122425 GCF_004798865.1 Varanus komodoensis
AGATGGAGTCACTGAAGCAGTTGGTGTGAGCTTAAGTGGACTCCATCTAGCCACCTCATCCTCTGCCATCCCCTTCTTCTTTTGCCATCTATTGTTCCCAGCATTAGGCTCTTCTCCAGGGAGTCCTTCCTTCTCATTAGGTGGCCAAAGTATTTGAGTTTCATCTTCAGGATCTGGCCTTCTAAAGAGCAGTCAGGGTTGATTTACTCTAGGACTGATCGGTTTGAATGCCTTGTGGTCCAAGGGACTCGCAGGAGTCTCCTCCAGCACCACAGTTCAAAGGCCTCAGTCCTCCGGCACTCAGCCTTCCTTATGGTCCAGCTTTCACAGTCATACAGTACAACCGGGAAAACCATAGCCTTGACTATACACACTTTTGTTGGCAGGGTGATGTCTCTGCTTTTTAGTATGTTGTCTAGATTTGCCATAACTTTCCTCCCAAGGAGTAAGCGTCTTTTAAGTCCCCGTCTGTGGTGATCTTGGAGCCCAGGAAAATAAAATCTGTCACTACCTCCATTTCTTCCCCATCTATTTGCCAGGAAATGATAGGACCAGATGCCATGATCTTAGTTTTCTTAATGTTGAATTTCAAGCCAACTTTTGCGCTCTCCTCCTTCACCTGCATCAAGAGGCTCTTTAGTTCCTCTTCACTTTCTGCCATGAGAGTGGTATCATCTGTATATCTGAGGTTGTTGATATGTCTCCCAGCAATCTTAATTCCAACTGGTGATTCATCTAGCCCTGCCTTTCTCATGATGTGCTCTGCATATAAGTTAAATAGGCAGCGCGACAGTATACAGCCTTGCTGAACTCCTTTCTCAATTTTGAACCAATCAGTGGTTCCGTGTTCAGTTCTCACTGTTGCTTAATGACCCGCATATAGGTTTCTCAAGAGACAAATAAGATGGTCTGGTATTCCCATCTCTTTAAGAACTTGCCACAATTTGTTGTGATCCACACAATCCAAGGCTTTAGCATAGTCAATGAAGCAGAAGTAGATGTTTTTCTGGAACTCCCTAGCTTTCTCCATGATCCAGCGTATGTTGGCAATTTGATCTCTAGTTCCTCTCCCTCTACATTGCTGCTACAAGAGCAAATTATAGTGACAGCTACTTGATGAAATGGCTTTAAAAGTGGTGGATGAATTTGTGGAGGATAATTCTTTCAGTGGCTACTAGTTATCATTGACCCTATAGCATCTTTAAGTTCTGAAGCAATATGTTTCAATATAGTATTTGATTATGCTTTTATTCCACCTATTTTCTTGCAAAAAATACCAGGCAGCTTGCACAATTCTGCTCTTCTTCTTCTTCATTTGCTCTTTTCTTCAGCCCTGGGAGGTAGGCCAGGCTTCTAGTTGCTAAGGAAGAACATTGAGAAAGGGTTTCCCATGTAACATAGACTGGAAACAGGATTCCTAAAAAGACATTTAATAATCAGTTGAGTTTCACAGCATGTTCTTCTCTGTTTCATGTGCCAAAGAAATTAGAGGGGGGAAAACTTGAATGCAGAAAGAGTTCCACATCTGAATCTAATAACTTGGTCTTTATCTTTATTTGTAAGGAAATGCTGTGCCTCAAATTAAAATTTCCTAACAATTAAATATATTTCTGGAGGGTTTCTCTCTCTTGTGGGAAATTGGAATTATCAATCACTTTGGCTTTGATCTTAGATGTTCAAAGGGTTGTTGTTTTTTTTTTAAGAAATAGACTAGAGGACTCAGAGTTAAGTGTGCAGGGATGAGACTGGTTGAACGGGGAAATTTTCAACTTTTGCTCAGAGAGGTGGAGTGGGAAGAAGTATGGCAGTGGAAATTTGGAAACATTTCAAGACCACTGGTCCTAGAGGTAGAGGCATTGATTAGATCAGTTAAAACTAAGCTTCCCTAACCTGGTGCTCTCCAGATGTTTTGGACCACAGCTCCCAACATTCCCAACCCTCATGGCCAAAAGTAGTCTCAGGATATCACCTGGTAATTTATGGAATGTGAAAACTTGAAACACATGGTAGAGGAACTAGATGGGCTTGCTTCTGGATCTACACTGGATCTTGTAAATGGCTTCACTGGCCATCAAGAAATACAGTTTTGTGATTTTTCGAATGTATGAAATCCAGTCCCTGGCAAATCATAGGATATCAGGAACAGACAGGCAATGCTGAATGCTTGGAGTACTGTTGCCCACGTCAGATGGCACTGGGTCAGAACTGAATGAGGGCATACAAATTGACTTGGGCAGGACAGGCATCAAGATTAGGCATCAGTAGGCACCTGCCAAGGCCCATACCTCAGCAAAGGCCATTGACAACCCATTCAAGCTGGGCTCCACTGCATAATCTTGTCGAAAAAGTTTGAGGAATGCAATTTGAACTTGTGCTGCTCAAGCATTTGCCTGCACACGTGCAGGACAAAACTGGAAAAGGGGATATGGGTTCACATATAAACACTGCATGCCTTGTTGACTTTTGCATGTGTACCTGAATGCCTGTATAGGGATACGGAACCGCCTCCCCAGCCTGGTGACCCCCAGATGTGTTGAACTTCAGCTCCAGCCACCATGCAAAGTTTTAAAAGGGTTGTGAATGTCCACCCCATTTTCCATTTCTGTTTATTATTTATTTATTTATTTAAAACATTTTTATGCCACCCCCATCGCAACAAAGCCTTGAGGCAGCTCACAACAGAAACAAAATAAATATCAATATAACAATAAAAAATTATTTAAAAACCTCCGGTGCATCTCAGCTAAAAATTTTAAATCCTATAAATACAAATAATTTAACAATTAAAATAAGTTTTAAATAAAAAGGTCTTAGCCTGGCACTGAAAAACAAATAACGACGGCGCCAGGTGGAGCTCTCTGGGGAGCACATTCCATAGATGGGGCGCCACCGCAGAGAAAGCCCTCCTCTGGGTACTCACCCTCCTAATATCATTCACAGAGGGTTCCCGGAGAAGGGCATCTGTTGCTTATCTCAAGGGGCTGGAGGGCATATATGGACACAAGCATTCCTTTAGATATCCAGGTCCCAAGCCATTTAGGGCTTTATAGGTCATAACCAACACCTTGAATTGGGCCCGGACTTCAATCAGGAGCCAGTGGAGCTGACAGAGAACTGGGCTTATATGAGAACAACGTCCAGTCCCCGTCAGCAACCTGGCAGCTCTATTCTGCACCAACTGAAGTATCTGGACCGTCTTCAAGGGTAGCCCCACATAGAGCGCGTTACAGAAATCTAATCGGGAAGTCACCAACGCGTGTGTCACTGTCGCCAGGCAGTCGTTCTCCAGGAAGGGACGCAGCTGATGTATCAGCCGAAGCTGAAGGAAGACACTCCTCGCCACCGCCGTCACCTGAGCTTCTAGAGAGAGCTCAGGGTCGAGGAGCACTCCTAACCTGTGAACCCTGTCCCTCAGAGGGAGTGCAACCCCATTTAGGACAAGGCCCAAGTCCCCCATCCCGAGGCCCGAGCCACCCACCAACAGGACCTCCGTCTTGTCTGGATTGAGCTTCAGTGTATTGGCCCTCATCCAGCCCATTACCTCGGCCAGGCACCGGTTCAGCACAGCCACTGCCAAACCTGGATTGGTGGAAAATGAGAGGTAGAGCTGGGTATCATCAGCGTACTGATGATTCCACAGCCCACACCTCCTGATGACCTCTCCCAGCGGTTTCATGTAAATGTTAAATAGCAAAGGGGACAAAATGGACCCCTGCGGAACTCCATGGCATAACTGCCATGGCGCAGAGCCACAGTCCCCCAGCACCACCTTCTGAAATCGGCCATTGAGGTAGGAGTGGAACCACTGCCACGCGGTGCCTCCAACTCCCAATCCCGCTAGCCTATTCAGAAGGATACCATGGTCAATGGTATCGAAAGCCGCTGAGAGGTCCAGGAGAACTAACAGGGACGCACTCCCCGTCTCCCTCACTGCACAGGTCATCGTACAGGGCGACCAAGGCAGATTCAGTGCCGTACCCGGGTCTGAAGCTGGACTGAAATGGGTCCAGATAATCAGTTTCATTCAAGAGTGCTTGGAGTTGTCCCACCACCACCCACTCTAGCATCTTGCCCAGGAATGGGATGTTGGCCACCGGTCTATAATTGGTGGCCACCTCTGGATCCAGGGATGCCTTCTTTAGGACTGGCTGGACTACCGCCTCCTTTAAAGGGGCAGGAACCCGGCCGTCTCTTAAAGAAGCGTTGACCACCTCCAGGATCCAGGTCCCAGTCCCATCCTTGGCTTTCTTAAGTAGCCAAGATGGGCATGGGTCTAGTAAGCAAGTGGTAGGGTATACTTGTCCAAGCACCTTGTCCACATCATCAGGCTGCAACAACGGAAATTCATCCATTAATTGTGGACTCGATGGTGTTGATGGCATCTCCCCAGTAGAATGTGGTTCAATAGTAGAGTCAAGCTCATGGTGAATCAGCGATTTTCTCCCTGAAATGCTTGGCAAAGTCGTCACAGAGGGCCTTTGAGAGTGGCACAAGATCTTTCTTTGGGCCTGGATGTACCAGCCCCTGCACCACCTGAAAGAGCTCTGCCGGCATTGTGAGGAGGCAATGGAAGCTTTTATGAAGTAGCATGCATTATGTGCCTGCCTCCTGAAACTTCTGAATCAAAGAATCCCTAACAAAAACTTAGTTTACACTGAGGTGATTGATTTGCATCTGAACTGGATCAACTTTGAGTTGCAAGGAGTGGACCAACATTTGTTTGAATGCTTCTCCCTGCTCAGGATCCTGGAAATGTTTTTAGTATAATATACTTTTCAAGCATTTGTTTCATCTGCTAGTTTAATCAATAAATCATAAGAGATTGCATTCAGTATTGTTGGAATTAGTTTATCACAATTATATGGATACTGTAATAATAGTAATAATTCTTAAAACTAGTCATATATAGAACAGCCTTTCCTTCTTTATGTTTTGAACTTCAACTCTCATCAGCCCCAGCTGCCATGGCCAGTGGTCAAGAATGCTGAGACTTGTAGTAGTCCAAAACATCTAACACCAGTTTGGAAAGATTGTTGTTAGAACATCTATTAGCTTCTTTCTGCCCTGAATTTCCTGGGAGTGGGCGTCAGCTCACACTGGTCAAATCATGTGAAAGGGGTATAATTCCCCTGTCCCTTTCAGAGTCTAGGCTCCTTATAAAAAATAGAATAGAAAACTAGGGTTGCATCCTTTTTAATCATGTCACTTTTAAGTATGAAGGGAATTATTGTATGGACAAATAGCCAATCATATAGCCTGAAGTGGTACAGACCAAAAAGAGGTTTACCACTTCCCATTAAAAACCTGCCTAGTTTAATGGGAGAGCCATTTTGAGGTGGGAATGGAGACAGTTGATTGACCTTCTCACCCCACAAAGTTTGCAGTAACTGAGGGTTTGTTTGTTTTTTAATCACAGTCCTTCTACTCTCCATGCATGTTTCTTGTTGCTGGGTTGGTGAAGGGCTGCAAACACCAGAAAGGCGGAGGAGTGGAGTATCCTGGAGAAGGACTTGGCAGGTTGGTGTGAACCCTGCATAGGAATTCTGCCATTAGAAGGAGGGGAGATACTGCAATGTTTTCCTCCTGATCCCTTTTCTGTAGCATTATTGGACATTGCTGCAAAAACATTTGAGGCTTCAGTCCTAAACATATTTACTAGGGACAGTAAACATTTTCATTTGTGCTACACTAATATATATTATAAATATGGTCTCCCAAGCAACTCTTGAACACAGGAAGATCCTTCCAAAACTGTTTTTATTGGCTTCCCTATCCAAGCATTCACTTGGAAGCAGAAGCAGTTGCAAACAAATTACTTCTCAATCATAAACATACTGTCATTGATCAAATGATAAATCCAAGAAAGACTTAGGCTACAGTGGATCAATACAATTATAGAAAATGTGAAACTTTTGAATAATACTGGGAACTATGCCACCAATGTAAAAGCAATAATGACTTTTTTTTATTATAAATGCATCTAATTAAATGGATAAATCTGATACATTATTATGAGTAATAACGCAAATAGCACTTTCAAATGAACAATAGGCTTTCTATTTCTATTTTCATGCAATTTCTATTTCTTACATCACCATCATAACTGCGTAAGTTAGGTTAAAATGACTTGAAGATCATCCTATAAACATCATGGGACAGAAAGATTTTGAATGGGTTATCTTCTGTTCAACAAGCTAGGGCAAATTTCTGACACAGAGTTTTCCAACATTTCTGGACCAAGGACATATTCTGAATTTTAAGGGAGTGCTGTAGATGCTCTTATGAAATGACTGCCTTCCGGGGGAGTTTGCCCATTCATAAAGTAGCTACCATGGTGCACATAACCAAGAGTGGGCACAAAACACTCAATCCCCTAAAAGCCTACTTTTAATGAAGCCAAAAGAAAAATAACTTGTACAAGAACCTAAGTACAAGGATGAAGTAGGGTCTGAGCACTAAAATATAAATAATACTTTCAAACCCAGTTAAGGATGGTTCTGTAGCATGCCAGTTATTTTTTTAAATAATGTTTTAAAACACCATGTTCTCTGTATATCTCCATGTATGCTTGCATGCTCTTTTCTCTCCCTCTCTCTTCATAAAGACAATGAAAAGAATATGTTGGCTTGTTTGCTCCTCATATTGCTAAGTATTAAAATCAGTAAAAAAATAGTGGTATCAAAAACTGTTATATGGCATGCATGCTTACTAACAGCAAATGGAGAAAATAAAGATGAAGTGGAAAGGGCCACTACTAATAGTTAGACACACAAAATAATTTCCCAGGCTCCTCGTGTTTTTAGTTGATTCACTTGCATTACTCATCTCTATTATTCACAAGGAAAAAATCAGGCTTGCTCTTTCTAGAATGTTTCCTAAGGGAATAGAGTCCAAGCCTAGTCTTCCTTTTGTTTAGTAAATGAAAATGGTGCAGCAAGAGAGTGAAGACTAGAGCTTATCATCCATCAATGACAAGATGCCCTCATCATGAAACAGGAAGAGGTAAAGCACCAAAAGGGAAGTCTAAGCATGGAGGAGCAAAGTGAAGGGTCAGGGACATTAGATGGTCTCTCCCAGGAACTGGAAGGATGAGGAATATTGTAAAGCTGAATTGGATAAAAGTATACCCTTCTCAAAGCAAAGGCCATTTGGGCAGGCTTAGATGGGGTAAAAACAGCAGCAACCAAAGTTAATCTGCACTTAGTTTAGGAAATGGTGGCGACAGGATGGTATGGGGTAGTGAAAAGCCAAGGAAGTTCTGGAACAGTTTGTATTATTCATATTTTAAAAATGAATGAGTTTTAAAATCATTTGAATATATGCTAAGGCTTTAAGGAATGTGTCCAGGTGACTTTACACATGGAGAGTTTGGTTTTGATTTAAAGTGTGTTTACATTACTCCCAAAGGAATTTGTTTGATGAACTTTGCAAAAATGAAAGAAATACCTTCACATATATCTATTGCTTAGAAGACTGAAATATATGCTATTGCACTGTCCATTCTTATGTGATATTCTCTTCCAGGGAACCTCCAGTTCTCTGTGAGCACTAGAGTGTTGTTTCCCTTTCCCCTCCTCACAAAGAAAGTCTAGTATTTCCTTCAATTAAATCCTGGTGTGTATATGCAATTCCGCTATACCACAATGCCATCTAGTAGTTGTATAAGGGAACATATAGAGAGGCAGAAGGAAAACCCCAGGGGACAAAACCAAATCCCACAAATGATTCAAAAACAGAACCCCTAGTAAAGTGGCCTTATGCAGAATAGCCTACTGAATTGTTTTTAGGTGGATCCCAGAATGTGCAGTTTGGGCACTGCTCTTTTGTCTTTTGATGCTTGTCATATTGGATTTGTCAGTTACACTTTTTTCCCTTTTCCTCTAACTTCTACATGAAACTGGAAGGTGAGAAATCAACAGTATACTTTTATTATACCTTTTCATCTTAGCAGATATTTCAGAAAGTGGGGCAAAACTTGTTAATATTAATTTCATTAACTTGCTCTGTGGTGTTTTATAATTTTGATGAATGCAAACAGTTCTCAACAGAATTAATTTTTTTTCCCTCACCCCACCTCTACTTGATGAGGCAATAATAGCCATGGTAATGAAAGTGGACAAGGCACAGGCTGATCTAAGGATTTGTTTACATACTCATTTAAGAACAATAACCTCTTTATATTTTTAATTCCACGGTAATGCAGTAATAGTGGATACTAGGCACATGTACCTAAGCCATGTAGTTTTGTTGATCATCTTGTAATTTTCCTGGAAATCCAGTCCTGTTTTTCCCCCCTCGTGCCATTAACACAGAAGATTTGTTTGAAGTATTGCACAACTGGGTACCTTTCTTCTTCTTGTTACTGCTTATTAAGACTGGGCCATTTTATAGAAATCATTTCCTTCAAATATACCCTTCCCATGTGGTAAACTAAGTACATATAGGCTTGTTTACAAATTCATAACTGAAGTATTCAACACTTGGTTTCTTCCAACAGAATATATGGACTGACTCTGCTCAATGAAATGCCTGAATAATATTTTAAGAATTAGTAAAAATTACTAGAGGGCTTCAGTAAGGATGAGGAAAGATCTCAATTAAACAAGTAAACTATGTACAGGCAAACCAAAATAGGTAAGATCACTTTCCTAACCTGAAACAATGGGTGCATATTAACTCACAGTGCTGAGGAACAGTATGGGTGAGGATGGAGCTCTTACAAAAGGATTTATCAGTAAATATAGTTCATTTAAACCACTGAATCCATCAGTGTCAAAGGTGTCAAAACTCCATTTTTGAAAGTACCTCTGAGCACAAAGTGTGAGTCTGGGGAAATATGTTCTAAGAAAGGTCTGAGAAAGGTCTGAAAAGAACCAACCTGTCTGAGACCAAGATCATGGCACTACTACAAGCAAAGAAAGTAAATTGGTTTCAGTGGTTTCAGAGTAAGATGTTCAAAAATAAATAATTGTAATCTGGTGAAGTTCTATGCTCCCTAGCAAAGCATGAAAACTCCTATGTAGCAAAATAAAAAAGAGGAAACAAAAATGCTATTTCAAGTTTGATATGCTGGCAACAGTTACTTCTAGCAAGTCCAAAGGGTTAAAAATGGTATGGGAAACATGGGTATGGCAATATTCAGCTCTGCATAAGAAGTCATGTGGTACAGGATACCTCTATAAATTACTTCAGTAAGGGTCAAGGAATCAGTTAAGCATGTGCGTTGATAGCAACTTAGTATTTCACTTCATTACTGTACTTCCCAATAACCTCTCTGAGTGGTTTATACCAATTTGTAAAACTAAACAAGAAAATATTATACTATACACACACACACACACACACACGCACACACAGAGGTACCTTGGCTCACGAACTTAATCTGTTCCTGATCATGACCCAAACTGGTCATGAGCCAAGTTAAATTTCCCCATAAGGTTCAATGTAAATAAGGTTAATCCGTTCTGTAACCATTTTTTAAATCAGAAAAATGTGAAGCAAAGTGACAACAAAGATTGCGGCCATCTCCCCCAACCCCCAAGCACAAGTGCAGCCATCTTCCTGCCCGCCCCCAACCGAGATCGCTCCTGTCATCCCTGCACGCACCTGTCATCCCAGCAGGCGCCCATCATCCTGGCGTGCTGGGGGGTGGGGGGGGAGAGACGGGCATGATCGCAGGTGCATGGGGGAGGGAGAGATGGGTGCAAATGGTGCACTGGGGTGGGGAGATGGCCTCAACTGCAGTTCCATTTGTGCAGGAAAGGTGTGCCTGATCAGAGGCATGCTCCTGCAGGAAAGACAGGCAGAATCTCAGCCATCTCCTGCGCTGCTCTGCTTTGCTGCTCCCGTCTTTCCTGCAGCAGCGCACCTCTGATCATAGACACCTTCCCTGCACAAAAGCAACTGAGATCCGTAATCAGAGGAGCACGTCTGCACTAAAGATGGGTGCAGCAAAGCAGAGCCGCGGGGGAGATTGCCAAGAATCCGCTTGTCATTTGTGCAGCCGCACGCCTCTGATCACGGACGCCTTCCCTGCATGAATGGAACTGTGATTGTGGTCATCTCCCCACTGGGGGGGCGGGGGGGAGGGAGAAATGGCTGTGATCTTGGTCGCCACCCAAAGCGGTGTTCACGACTCAAGTAAAATGTTTTCAGTAATTTTTGTTCATGACCCGATTTGTTCGTGAACCAAGACATTCGTGAGCCAAGGTACCACTCTATTTCAAAGTACACAATTTAAAAACAATCTAATGCCTAAAACAATATGGAGATCATGCAAAAAGCCACCTGAGCCCCAAATTAAATGGATCTAGATATGGCACACACATGTACCGTCACCACAGTACCACTGCAGCCATCAAAATTATTAATTTATATGAACTAGCCCACGTATTATTGTGTACACATTGCTTTCTTACACAGGAATGTTTGTGTATGCTGTTATGTGCCATCATATCATACCCAACATACCGTGACCCTGTGAATGAATGTCTTTGCATTGTGTTCTGTTTCTTACTTATTCTTATCAATCCAGGCTTTTTCTTTCTTTTCCTTTCAGGAATTTTCTTTTGTATTCTTCCCTTGTAATGTCTCTGCATAAAGTTCACAGTTTTTCTAGTTCACAGTCAATTGAGTTCAGTACATTCAAAATGACCAATGACTGAGTTATTTGCAGGATTGTTATTTAAGTTGTATTTTGGCACTATGATTCCATTAATGATCTTTTTCAGCTTGACTCTGATTTTTGATATTATTAGTTTGCAGTCACAACTGCAGTCTTCTCCTGGTCTTGCGATGGCAGCCAAAAATACAGATTCTCCATATTTTACTTCCAATTGCATAGTTATCCAATTTCTATATGAACCATCTGCTGATGTCCATGTACACAGCTAGCTGCCTGATCAGTTACCGAACATGTAATTGCAATAAACAGGTGGTTGGCTTCACACAGTCCTATGAAGCACTCGCCTACTTCATTCTGATCCCCTAGGCCAAATTCTCCAACAAGATTGGATTCTATTTTGTTTCCTTCTTTTTTGGTGTTTTATCAATTTCCTCTTGGACACTTGCACAAAAGTTTTCTCCAGGCATCAATAGTGCAGTGGAACCATTGCTGGTGGGAACACAGCTCTAGTACATTTATTATTATTAGCATAGATGTGGACATCATGTGCCATCCAGTCAGATTTCCCTGTCCTGCTGAGCTGTACAACAATCCTCAGTGAAGCAGGTGGGGTAAAGTGAATTTTCCCAACAATATTAAAACGAAGTACGCTGTGGTTCTTCTTGTGTGTAGCCTAGAAACACTTGTGAGATATGGGTGGACTAGATGGACATGTTTTGATTTAATATGCACTCCACCACAAACGTTATCAGTAAAGCAGATTAAAAACAAATTCCAAAAAGCTAAACGTTTTTTTTCCTTAACAGTCTTAATGCTGCAGAGCTAGCTCCGACTTTGAGAAACAACTTTGCCTCTGGGGCTTCAAAAGTTCTCAGGGATACTACTTGTTGAGGTGATAAAATGGAGAGCAGCAGGAGGCGAATGATGTAAGACTCTCGGAGTTTTTCAAAAAAGAAAAATGAGAGATATAAATCTAATAAATAATAAAAATTATGGCACATCCATCTCTCTCCCCCCACCTACTCCCAGTAAATATATCACACATTTTGCATCAGGGGTGACTTCACTGTGACTGCTTCCAGCTCCTTTCGTCGCCGTATCATCGCGGCCCAGCCCTCCTCGTCGCCAACGGAGAGAACACCGCAAACAGACGCCCTGAACTTTCAGAACCTGCCCTGTGGCTGCCATTCACCACAGCAGGCAGACCGTTCCAAAGGCACTGGACAAACGAGGGGTAATAAAAGTACGCAAAGGGCAGGTGGAGAAACACAGGGAAAGGAAAACATGTAGACGACAGGCTTAGGAAAAGCAGGTGCATGGAAAAGTCGGAAGAGAGTTGGAGAGTTCAGCGAATATTAAGCACACCCGCCTCCCCCACGAAGAATGGTAGGGGCCCGATTTGAATGAAACGGCCAGTGGAGTTCTCTTGCTCCTCCCTCCCCCTCCTTCCCTCCCCTCCCGCCCGGCGGTGGGTGTGGCATATGGGCGGGGCGAGGGGAAGCCCGTGCCCTTCCCCTCCTGGAGGGGGCAGTACCAGCGCGGCGAAGATTTGGAGCTGCCGGGGGCGCGGGGGCAGCAGGTGCGGCGGAGCTGCCGGCCGCGAGCCCGCACTGAAGCTTTCGTACAGCGCGCTCTGGTGAGCCGCGGACTTGCCGTCGGCGCCCCGCAACTGTGAGGACCACTTGTCTCGCGGGCCGCGTTCAGTAGCATCCCTGAGGGATGCCAAGACTGCGTGTGTGTCGTGGAGGGTCGGTGGGAAGCGTGATGCGCTTGTGGAGCAGAGCGGGGAGCGTTTAAAAATCACTCGGAAAGTATCATTGTGCATTTGTGGTTGTCTCCACCCACGTGAACCCCAGCCGCTCAGCGCTTAATGGTTTGTGCACTGTTGTCTGAATTTAGAAATTCAGCAGGTGGAGCGTTCTTTCCCCCATCGCTCATTATCTATGCCCGGGAAGGCTCTGAGTCTGCAGATCTCAGTTCTGGTGGCAACTTCCAGGGCTCCTGACATTTCTTGCTAGTGGGTATGTACTCTGTTGTTTTAAGCCCTTCTTTTAAGGAGGGAGTTTTGGCATATGCGTGGCTATATATTCCCTTTTTGAGGTGGGGGATACTTTTTGTAAATGACTGGTTCAGAATTCACATGAACACTTCTACCAGAATGTTAAATCTGTGTACATTCTGAGGAATCTAACTTTTTTACTTGCCAAATTCATCTTGATGCAATCCATTTCCATGCCTTAAAAGATAGGAAAATACAATTCAGCTGATATTTTAGTCTTCTCCCTGTGTCACAGTGTTTAGTTTGCACGGATGTGCCAAGTGCGAGGTTGTTCAAGTTTTTTCCTTTTTTTGGAAAAGCATTGTCACATCAGGGCGTGTTCAAAGGCAAAGACATTATTTGAAGAGCTGTTTCACACATGATGATGTCTTTCTTGTACAAAGATCACTTCTGTATTGTGATACTTGCTTGGTGTGGCTGAGTATGTTCATATTGGACATATGTCTAATATGTTGGCACAGCAGTACTGACCTAAGCATATGTTGAGTCTGATACAGCTATGGCCTAGGTTTGTGTAACCTGTCTTCCCAGTTATGTGGATTGTTGGTTCTAATCTTGCAATAATGTTAACTTATTTGTGAAAATATGTTTGGAAAATGTTTTGTGGAGCTACAAGGCATTTAGGAATGGTATAGTATATTAATATCTAACCTGCCTTTCTAATACAAAATGTAGATAGAAAGATAATAAAATGGCTAAATATAATAACATATATCTTTGTATACCTGTTGCATTCTCACCAGTCATGCTACCATTACTTCTTTCTGTGCTGCACAATGGCCTTGTTGCCCATGGCTGTGTTGCTGAAGTGTCTTATATTGGATTACATTACAAATTGCAGCATTTAATGGTTTGGCACTTCTTGTGCCTGAGCTGGCACACACAAGCTGTGGTTCCAAGGATCAGGTTTCTGTTCTTGGTCACTTCTATGTTGGCAATCATTTCTAATAATTTGTGTTTGCTTCTTATGAATACCACGTGGGAATCCCTTATTCCCATATTCAGTTGGAGAAGTTGGTAAAAGTTGGATCAAAGTAGGGCTGTTTTTTTCTGGATATCTGACTCAACAATGTAATTTAAACTCTTGCTAGAGCAATATTAAGGTTAATATTCCTTCAAAAATTTTGAACTCTGCTAGACTTCTTCTTGGAGTTCCTTTATGTACCTATGGACCACAGCAAGTTGCTCCCTTATTTCCTTTACTTTATTCTCATGTGCAACTCAAATCCCACTCTGTCCATCCTTGACTGATAAGGTCTCCCTGCCCAAACTATATCTGTGGCTTTCCTCAGGAGTCTCATCTCTCCCACCTCCCTCCTGGTGTTTTCTATCCCCTAGAGGTAGCCTACCTCTCTGTTTGAGAACCGAGGTACTGGAGTACAGTGTAGGGGAGAAAAAGTAACTTTCCTAGAAAATAACATACCACAGTTGTAATGCCTTTAATCTTTTCATTTCTGACTACAGGTTGTCAAACTGGAAACAGACCTATTGTGGAAATACATCTTCTTTCTGTTCAGCTGATGATTTAAAAGGAAGTGGGTATAGTTTTGCTACCTTGAACATAATGAAGATAGTAACTGATCTTGAATGTGCGCGATGCCACACCTGGCAGGGACATGCTTTCCCCCAAATAACAGGGTAGTGAGGAAGAATCTCCTCCAGTGAAAAGGGGGGGGGGATTAACATTTCTTTTAGAATGGAAAGCAAATGATAATAGTCATTATGAAGTCCAGCTGTAGTAACTGACCAATTCAGAAAACCCACCAATGGTGTTGCTTTTTGTGTCTTTTTTGGAGTGAAGCATACAGACCTTGAGATGGGTTATAAATCAGTGATATGTATGGTTCATTAACTGTCTTTTGCTAATTTGCACCCAATATGTAATATACAGTACATAATTTAAAAATTCAAATAATCTAAGTTATGGATGTAGTTGAATATCTGATATAAAATAGAAATACTGTAAAATGATGCTAAGGTACAGTTCATTCAGCTGGTTGTTACTACTGTATTAACACTCTAGATAAATTGTTATGGTAATATATGGTAATATATGCAAAAGGAACACCAGTGTTGATCCAATGTGCAGCTGCTATGAAAAATACAAATTCTGTGTTAGGTATAAATAAAAAAGAAATTGAAAATAAAACTGCCAATAACATGCTGTGCTTATACACATCTTATGGTGCAACCACACTTGGAATACTGTGTACAGTTATGGTCACTGCACCTAAAAAGAGGATATTGTAGAGTTGTAAGAAGTGTAGGAGGGGCCTGGAGCAACTATGTGAAAAGGTGAAAATATGTGGGACTGCTACCCTGGGAAAAGAGATGAGTAAGGCGAAACATGACATAGATGTATAAAATATGTTTGGTGTAAAATAGGGAGATATTTTCTCCCTTTCCTGAATACTAGAATCTGGGATCGTCTATGATTGGTGGGATCTTTGGGACAGATAAAAGGAAGTTCTTCTTCATGTAGTTCATAGTTAAACTATGGAGTTTGCTACACATGTAGTGATGGACATTAGTTCAGATGGTTTTAAAAGGGAATTGTATAAATTACTGGAGGAGAACGCTATTTGTGCCTGATAGTCCTGAACACTGTATGTCATTTCCCAGTATCAGAGGCAGTATCCTTATGCACACCAGTTGTTTGGGAACGTGGGTGTTGTTCCACCCATGTCCTGATTTGTGAGTTTCTTCATTGCAGCTCGTTTGCCACTGTGTGAACAGAATGCTGAATTAGATAGTTGTTTTGACTAATTTGCTCCTCTTTTTCCTGCGTTCTTATGAATCTTGACAAAATGTTTTGCAACTGCCTTCCAATTTGTACATAATCTGACCCATATTTCTACAGGGATTTTAGGATTTTGACTTGCTATCCTGTTATATACTGATACTTCAGTACAGAAACAATGCCATTTCTAAGAACTAATCTGATGTCTTCAAATGATAACATTGCAAGTGATGATTCAAGTATCCACAAAATGTCTTTTTCAAATGAAACACTATCTTCTGAAAAAAGTTCAGCAAGTCTGACTGAAAAGAATGGCTATCAGGACTCTGTTTACCTAAATGCTGCCAACATCTTTCAAGGCATTCATAATGAAAAGCCTCAAGATAAAATATTGGTAAAGTATGGAAATGGGCCATTGCCAACTCTTCCAGATTTCAAAGATGAACACTTCCAGCGTCTCTCATATGAACTGGCCTTCAGTGCCCTAAAATGTAAGTAGAAGGTCTGTTTTCTATCCTACCCTGGATAAAATAAAACAAGATCACAATTCTATGCAATTTCTTAGGCAGAAAGAAATGTAAAACTGTCATGTGTTGCTCATGGTCCTGTAATGTGCCGTTTGTCCAATTGACATAAAGATAATATGATCGCTGTCAAGATCTGCAGTGATATTGGATATCTGTTATAGACATTGTGTATTTTAAGAATTTGAATTTGTTTTATGTAAGAATATATGCCAAAGTTTTACTATAACTAGTTTGCCATCACTATGACAAGATATTTTTCAGGGTAGTTTTTTCTCCCTGTCATTTGGGAAAAGAGGCAAAGGGAGAATAGGAGGCAAGGTATGAAGGACAGCCTGTTTCAAGTTGACTGCCTCATCCCCTTTTTTTCTTAGTGGGCTGCTAGCCTTCAAGGCCAAAGCAACTGGAGCTGCATAGACTGGGGATGACTGGCTCAGGTGGTATGCTATTTAGGTACTTAGCTGAGTGTATTTGCTTCTTCTGTCATGGTGAACTGGGAAATAGTGGTAATTTATAATCCTGGCATAATCTGTGCTCTTGCTCCTTACCATATGTACATCTGTTTCTATCTCTGTCCACTTTCTTATAGTCATCTCCTTTATTCCATGTAATGACTCTCTCTGCAAGTTTGTGTCCTTCTTGCTTTCTGCCAAGAAAACATTGGTCTTTACCTAGTAGAATCACTTCAGCTTTGTTGGAGATCTTGAAAGACCCCTTCTAACACTGTATTTTAAAGCAATTACAGTTCTGTTTCCTGGTTTTCATGTCAAACAACACAACCCTAGTTTCTGAAGAATTCCATGTCCAATGTGAGTAGCTCACTAATCCTTGACTGTCTCCCAAATTAGCAGATATAATGCAAGCTCCACTTGAAATACGTACGGTAGCAAGTGGATGCCTATCAGGACCATGTATAGGCTAGGGTTAAAAATAATTGGTGAACTGAATGAAGTACCCATAATAAATAATCTGGTGCATGCATCACATAATTTATATATTAAGAGCTTGCCCTCATAGAGATATTGATTGGAAAGCTCTCTGTTGCATGGCTGCTTTTCCTTGTTGAAGAGGGAACACAAAGGCTTACAGTATATCAAGCAGAAATGGCACTTCTCTTTTCAACAGGCATATGAAGGCAATTGCCAAAAATTATGTCTTCCAAAGTCAACTTCTTTTATATCTCAGAAGGTCAGCTATTGGTGAAATGTACACAGGCTGCTCTGGCTCGGTGGGAATTCATTAGGAAAAGAAGTGGGGACAAAGGAGGTTACCTTGGCAGCTTGCTGGACTGAGATAAGTATGTCTGAATCAGTTCTACAAAGGTGAAAAGCAGCTGTCATGGTCTATGGAAACCACTGAAAATATGGTAACATCAGCTTGTCTTGTTCATGCAAGGAGGAGAAATGGCTTCTGTCCTGCAATGATAAGTCACATTCACTGGTAAAATTGAATTTAAAGTGCTGTTTAAATGGAGGAGAAATAATGCATGCCCTTAGTCCATGAATCTAAAAATTAAGTCCATGCAATTGTTGTGATTTCTTATTCTTGGTACAAAGAATGATCAAGAAAGGTCTTTTGAGAGGCAAGGCTGTTTTTCCAAAGTGTCATATGGACAAGAGGTTAGAAGAAGGCCAGATATCTCTTTTGTTCATTATCGAACATAAAAAATAGTCCGGCAAATGATGCTCTTCTCTTTTTCTTTAGTGTCCTCTTCCATGGACAAATGTTTCTTTGGGAACAAGATGATAGGTCTGTAGTATTGATAGAAACAAACATTCTAATATTTATGCGCACTTCTGTTAGAGTCTTGGCTTGAGAAACTATACATAATCAGAGCTATTTCTTTCCTGTCTCACAAACTGAATCTTTAGTGCATTTTATATCCACATACAGTACCAGGTTGTCTTTCATTGCAGGAATAAAAGTTGGTATTCACCTCTTTTTTCTCTGTGCATTATTCTAAGGTTGCAGCACTGAAGGATGTCTTCCAATCTAACCCTTCCTGCACATGTCAACTGGGAAAATTTATTTAAGTGTGTTGCAGTTCTAGAGGTTTTATCAGAGCTGTGATCAAATGGCCTCTCAAATTCTCCCACCTGTCTGGGGACAGAGAAATTGGAAGGGAAATTTTCACCAAATTTCTCCATGGATAGGAAAAATTCCCCAACAGATTCTCACAGGAAGGTTTCCCCATTAGAAGTGAGAGTAGCACAACTTATTTCTTCTTTTCCAAGTTGTTTGGGAGGGCTACAGGGAGAGGGTGCTGCCTCTCCCTGGCAACAGTCGTAACTGTGTTGGGAAGTTGGCCCACATTTTACATTCTCCATGATGTGTTATACCTAGCAACATTCTATGACATTTAGGGTGAGAAAGGAAACCAGCCACCACATAAAATTAACTGATGTGCAGGAAGCTGAGGAAGTTTCTAGCCGCCAGAAAGGTGATTGTGCAATATAAGGCAGGATAGGTCTGCAAATTTCCCAACCAGCTCATAAGAAAAGACTAGAGCCGTGACACAATAATTTCTCTTGTGCATTTCTTCTTCTTCTAAAGCAAATTATTTATTATTTTTTCGCCAAATTGAATGAGAATGGTCCAAAAAAGTGGGAGACATCACCACTTCTAATCCTACATACAGAAGTTAAAAGTGTGTGTGTGTTTTAATTAGTTGTACAGAAGAAAGATTTCAGACAGCTACAGCTCCTGCCAATTCTGTGGCCCTGACTTCACTCCCTCCGTGTACCAAATCTCTGCTGCATGTTGACTCTAGCAGCCATGACAGGTAAAGATCACATGTGGAAGGGCAACTCCTATATTGGGGTCCCCACTGGCAAGCTTCAAGGGTTGTGAATTCTCTCTCTGCCATCCCTGAAACAAACTGTGGAGTGTCAGCTTGCTGACTTGTGCTTTTGTACCTTGTAGACTAACACAAAAACTGTTGTCATGGCACAAACAGACCAAAATGTAGGAACAGTTTGCTTTTTGGAGCAACATTGATTAAAATAGAATAATCAAGATAGCAGTGTGAATTTTCACAGTCAGCTGGTTTTAATTCTGAAAGTGTTCAGCGTCAGCAGTGCCATGGCTTTTGGAGTTGCTACATAACAGGCAGATTTACTAGTCAAGATAGAACTTGCTGCATTTCTCAGCTAGCTCAATAAAGTCAGCAAAAGAGCTGATAACCTTCAATCCTTCCCTGTGCTGTTGCTTGTTCCTTTTTTCTAATGTGCAGGATATCAGAATGAACATTAAGGAACTCATTGTACGTGAGTGAAAATGAGCCGTGGTCAGTCACAAGGTTGCTGTCCCCTGCCCTTCCTTGTGCAGCTGGGAGAAGGCCTTCAGGAGCGTTTGATTAACTGCAGCTTATTGTGTGTGGGCAATTCGGTGGTTAATGTTGACTATTGCTAGTTCAAAGCAAGGCAGTTTTAAATGATGGTTCTGAAGCCAGTTTATTTAAATAACCAGAGTTAATGTTAACCACAGTTCTCAATACAGTTTACCAAAGGAAGCTATCGCTAACTGAAAAGCTTCAAAAGTGTCAAAAATCCTTCTCCTCCTTGGCCATGCTAAACCATATGCTAGCAAGATCTGTAAATACAGAAAGAAGGGTCTTATGGAGTAAGAAACTACCATAAGCCTGGAAATAGCCACACATAATTGCTCTTACTTGTGTACTTTAAATATAGTTAGCTGTTAGAATATATTAACTCGGCTTAGGTATATTTATGTTTAAACCACTTTATATATCCTAATTAATTCTTAGGGGCATGTGACCATTGCGCATTTTACTTCAAGTTCGTTTTGTTACTTCAAGCTAGGTTTTCTAGGTCTACAGACCTAACACAGAAATGGTGTTGAACAGCTGGTGCAGAATGAAAATCACAATTTATATTCAGTAGGATAATACGTTTTAATTCACAAACCAGAATGTTTCTTAGATATTCTATATATTACTGATTTGTGGAAAAGTAGCAAATTATGGAATGATTTGAAGATGTCTTATGTTTCTGTCTTTCCTGCAGATCAAGATGTTCTTGAAAATATACTGATAGACAGTGGCATTTACCCAATGCAGTCAATAGTAAGTAAATATTTTGCTCAGTGGCCCTCTGTGGTCTGTTGTCTTTTGTCAGCTTGTATATGTGTTTTCTGAGATGCATATGTGTGTTTCTTCTGAAATTGGGACCAAGGAGGACTAGGTTTGGACCCCAGGCCTGAGATTTCTCACTTTGACATAGACTACACATAGTTTTTCAGGGGCACATAGGCATGAATGCTGGCTATGCCAACAGTAGTGAAGCTGAAGTTCTAAGAAAACATACCAGGAAGCAGGACCAAATTCAGTGAATTGATTTACTTCTGAGCAGCCCTACTTAAGCATGTGTAGCAAGTACAACCTAGAGCAGGCAAGAAGTTTTCACTCATAGTTTGAATGGCCTTCTGCAAGTCTGTGAACACAACCATGCATTTGATTTTGCTTGTTAAGCTGTATATTCTAGATTGTTTTTAGGAGTCTGCTATTTGACATTTTGGAATGTGTACTCTGGGGGGTTTGCTCATATACCACTGCTTTCTGCAGAGGCCACCTGTTCTTAGATAATACTTGGTTCACTAACATGAGAAAAGTATGTGTTTATATGAATGGCTGCTTTTTTTAGACCATTTCTTGCACCTATTTTAAGAGATCACCACTACTGATGAGAAGCCTGGTTTTTAGGCCTAGGTTTTGATCTTCCTTTCTAGAATAAAATGTATTGCCTACTGGGAATTTGGACAAGAGGGTGCTGCTGGATTCATGTTCTGCTTGTGGAAACTTTGGTAACTCTGGTTGGACTAGATGACCCCTTGTGGGCAGCTGGGAAAGAGAGGACTAGATGGAACCTTAGTCTGATGAAGCTTAGCTGTTCTTATACCCTTAAGAAAACTAGCAAGTCTAAAATATTCAAAAATTTATTTTAGGACTTGATAAAATGTTACAATGAAAAGGATTCAAAAAACTACTCTGTGTATATCAAACCTAAACAGTGCCCTTCACACATTCTGATTAGGCAGGCCTGCTTTTCTCTATCTGAAGGATTGAGGGAAGAAATGCTGCAGGTATAATTTTCTTTTCGGTGGTTTTTTCCTGCTTTATTTTCTGTATGATGTTTCTCTTTTTGCAGCCAGATGAACTGACCAGTCTAGTTGTTGTGATGCTCTATGATCTCCAAGATCGGAAATTTGAAGCTCGCTTTAATATTGATAATGAAGAACCAATAGCAGAGGTCCAAGAAGTTGAGCATTATCTGTGCAGGTATATGGATAACTGAAATGCATTGACAAATCCCTTGCTTGGTGTTGCACAGGTATAAGCACAGTAAGATTTTAGTGATGAGCAGGAAGGATTGGGGCAATTAAAGGATCTACAGATGCCTTTCCACATATCTAAGAGACATAGATTACAAGCATCCCTTTGCTATTATAGCAGGTTCCACCAACAATACAGCAGGTGCCATAACATAGTTTGATGTAATCATCTCTCCATTCACCCGCTTCATCTTTTAAGAATCCAAATTACTGTTAACACCTGTTCTTCTCATCACTCACCAGTAGTTAAATAATACTGAAATAACTTGCTAGAAGATTCTTTTCATTTTTAATCCATAGTTTTAAGACAAAACTGGCTGCTGCCCTAGCAAGATGTCGAATCAAACATGACGCTCTGTCTATAGAACACATTTTGCCAGAAACGATACGGAAACAAGAACAAAGAGCTTCTTCGCTGCCTTTGTATGCATGGGTGAATACACTTAAAGCAAGGTAAGGGCTGAAAGATGACTAGTGTTCTGTGTACATTTAACACTTCCTTCTTTCAGCGCTGCATATTGTGTAAGACTAATGTATCAGTGGATTGCATGTCTTTTGGGAATGTTCATACCATTGTCCTAGTACCCTAAGCTTAGTGATTCATGTGTATAGAAAATATGAATGAGTAGTCTAGACTTACCACTTCTTTTGCTGAAAGGTATTAGTTTGTGGTGGGTGCACTGCCATGTGCAATCCTTACGACACAGCTGATGGTGCATTTTGGATATGACAACTGTTGTATTTTTAGAGATTGGGATATTATAATTATCTTCCAATCTGTCCAGTCACTCTTTTAAGATTTTTATAGAAGGACCCTGTTCTTCCCTGTTTTTGTCGTAGTCCCTCAGGACTCGGTACTTGGTCCTGTACTGTTCTCTTTCCTGCTGTCTTTCAAGCTCTGTCCTTCTCCACTGTGTCTTGAGTAGCCTTCCTACCTCCCATGGCTTTCAGTACTACCTGGACTCCAGTGACACTGAGCTCCACCTCTTTGCCTCAAATCTTTCACCCTCTGATAAGTTCTGCATCTCCAACTGCTTGGAGGCATCATCGTAGTTTCTAGCTCAATGTATGCTGGACCAAACTTCCTTTCTTCCCAAGCAGTTCTTTCTTCATACACTTTACTTTTGCATTAACAGTGCCCCCATCCCCCATTATGTGGAGTAGACATAATTAGACTCATTTGCTCACTTGACTCATCTCCTTTCTTCCTCCAAGTTCAATTTGTTTTCAGATCTTGTTGCTTCAGCAAAAACTCTTATCCACGCTCCACTCTTCTCTCTTGCCTCTGTTCAGTTTTCTGCTCTCAACATTATTCTCATCATTCTATGTTCTTTAAATCCCTTCACTGGCTTCTTTGTCTGCGTTCAGATCCTACAGCCTTATCATCCTTGCCTCCAAAGCCTTCCATGGCCTCATGAATCCTTATCTCCTTATATTTATATCCTGACACACCCCTTCCCATGTCAGTCACTCATCTTCCTGCAGCTATTCAGAAGTCTCCTGCTCCCTGTCCATTTCTCTGGAACTGTGTCCCAGACAGCTTCCATGCAGCCAGCTCCTTATTTCCTTAATTCTCTCATCAAAAGTTCTCTCATCAAAAGTTTTGCTGGGAAGCATTTGGATCATTCCTGTCATCCTTATAACTGATTAGAAGTAGGTGAAGTAAACATACACTCTTCCCCTCCTCCTCCTTGCCTCCATTTAGCATTTTCTGTTTCCAGTGGCTACGTTAAAGTGTAAGTATTTTGCATTTTAGAGTGTAAGTATTTTAATATTTAAAAATCAGCATAGTACATTAATAATTGTGTTTTATGCTCTAGCCTTGAAGAAGTTCATAGTTCTTTACAGAAAGAGGGATTCACTGAGGTGGAATCAGTTTCAAATTTCGGTGGTGATTCATATTGCCTGGATGCACACTGTGAAGATGTACTCATCTTCCCTTCTTTTGTTAAAGAAAAGCTACTTACTTTGGAACTTTTTACTAATTACAAGCTTTTATTGCAGGTATGTTAATCTATACTGGGAATAGATTACAAAATCTTATTAGTTTCAATGCTGCATAATTCTGTTTTGTTTTAATGCCTAGGTGAAATAGACCAGCTATTAAGAGCAGAATTAGACTTATCTAATATACTAGGCTCAAAAGCATAGATAAGTGAGGTGAGATTGTTGTTTTCCACACGAAGGGCAGGTGGAGTGGGTGTCTAGTTTTTCTCTGACTACTGCAATCTCCTGCCATACTGAGCCTGTTTTACACAGGACTCCCAGCATGCCTGCCATAAATGCCAGAAAAGGCCTGCCCTTTTCCCTTCCTTGGTAGGAAGCCAGTTGGCCAGTTGGCCTGCTCCTCTCATCCAGAATATGTGGAGGCGTTGCTTCCTCTTGCATCCCCTCAGCCTTGCTCTGTCTAGGGCATAGGTAAGACTGTGATTCATCTGTTAGCAGAGTGCATTATGTTGGTCTGCGAGTCCCTTAGGAACTTTCTGGCAGGAACAATGGTGCTTTCCCACAGGCAGGCAGCCACCCTGGCGGTGGTCAGGGATACTGTGCCCACTGAAGAAATGGATCAAGTGGCCACATGGGCATCCTTCCACACTTAGGTGAAGCATTTGAAGATCAGTGTTTGTTCTTCTGTGGATGCTGCTTTTGGGTGAAAGGTTTTACAGAATATAGGTGCACCTTAGTTGACCCACTTGGGAATGGCACCTTGTTTAACATCCTGAGAGTTTGGAGTGCTCTCAAGGAGAGTGGGATTTTATTTAATCATGAATTTCTGTTTTCTGCATCTTCTGGACAGCATTAGTCACCCTAAAGATGTTGTGGGCCAGTGATCTTCTTAGGTAGCTGCTGTACTGTACATGTGAGGATGGAAGACGAGGACTCCCTTTTAACCTTCATTTGACCTGCTATTCTTTCCTCGCTGTACTCGGTTGATCTGTTCTTTAGCTGAAAGATAAACTTCCTTGCATTTCAGGCATCTTTCTTTTTGCTTCTCCAGTTTGGGGCTTCAGGTTTTTGGTTGTTGAGAGGTTATTGATCAGTGAAGGAACAGAGTAGATGGGAACGGATGAACTTCCACTTATGTGGAAAGTAAGGCAACTCTGTGACTGTGACCATGGTCCCTCTCCCTGAAGATCATGTGGATTGGGCTCGGTATGCAAGAATGTGCTAAAGGCTGCACATTTCAGGGGTAAAAGCCATTTCATCATGAAACATATGCTGACATAAATGTGATGCCCATCATCTGAGATGCTGGCCCTGTTGAAATGAACCCATCTGGGGCTGAGGAATTTCTGTTAACTCAATGTTGGTTTTTAACTCTTAGGATAAGTCACGGAGCCTTGCTGTCCATTCAGTGAAGGCCTTGCTGAATATGGATGATGACATTTTAGTAGCACACATGGGCTCGTGGCTCACTCTGGCCCATATGTCAGTGCTGACGAATCAGGAGACATCCAAAGTGTTCGTATGTGGAGTAAAGTCAGTAGCAAAAGAAGCTGAACTGAAGGAACTGTTCACACAAATGGAGTGCAAAAGTAAGCATGGGATAGCTTTCGTTGCGAGGTAGCATATATTAATACCAGTTGGTAATACATACATTCAGAAGCTTCTGTAATTATCTGTTCATGGTTTCTTTCTTGGTATGGTTAATGACTTTAATTAAGTGCTGAGTTTATCAGGACTCATTTGAATTATTAGTTCTATGTTATGTAACTTGTGGACTCCATTGTTCCACCTTCCTCACAGACATTGAGCTACTACATGAGGATTTTACAAATATTGAACCAACGGATCACAAGCTCCAAAAAGTGAAAGTAATTTTGCTACTGCCTCGGTGTTCAGGAATGGGTGTTAGCAATCCAATAGAATTTATTTTAAAAGAGCATGAAGGTAACGTACAATTGATTGTTTTACAAAACAGTTCTCTTGGGTTAAAATTGTTGTCTCATCTAGCTTGGTGTTCTTGCTGTTGATGGTTCTTTGCAATATGCAGAAAGTATCATTTTTGGTCACTAGTTGTATCCTAAACCATTTCCATGTTCTCTACCTGTAGGTCAAGCAGAACATTTTTATGTTTTGTGACACCTTGCATTGATGCATTACTTGGTATCTATTGGTTCATCCAATTTTAAATTGGCCAGTGAGCTGCAAACACAAACCAGGAAAGAACAACTGGCAAGACAAGGCTCAATCTAGCCCTCAAGGACTTCCCATCTGACTCAGAAGTGTTATGACAACATAACTGTATACAAAGTGAAAAATCTCTTTCTCCTTGCCCTCAAAGAGCAGCAACCGGGGTGTGGTAGAACTCCTGCCTGCTTTGTTGGATATTATCAACCAGTTACCTGGTTTACATGATTATGGTGGCCCACTTTCTGAGCCATGGTTTCTGCTAGGCAGTTTTCGAATATTCAAGCCATGCCTGTGCCTTGCTGTGTCATCCAAACCCAGGCAAAGTGTGTTTCATGAGAGTGAAACAGGTCCTGCATAACCCTGAAAGAAGCCACTGGTTATGTGAGGTTTGTTTAACCCTCACATGCCTTCTGCTGCTCAGGTTCCGATGACAGAAACCATGTCTTTAATATTCAAAATAGCTGGTTGCCCACATTGCAGCCCGCTGTAGCTACAATAAGCTTTGATGGCTTATTTGATCATGTGAACTGGTTCTTTCCCTGTTTCTATGGAAAGAGTTCTGAAGGTATAATCAGCCAAGAACTCTTCCAAGCCACTGTTAATGTCCACAAAATGGGAGCAGGGGATACTCCTTTCCTGTGTTTTATGTGACGTGGACTGTGTCTTACTTTAAAGTAGATACTAACATTTTAAGTGAGCATAACGAGGCTAAGAATTTTGTGGTATACTTCATTGTTACAAAAGTTTTCACTGTGTGTATTTGGCTGCATAAGCCCACCTCTTTTCTGTCTGTCTTTCCTCGTTTATGTTTTGTTACATGTACCTTATATTGTAAATTACTTGGGGCTCTCTGCTGTGTTGATGATGCTATATAAATAGAAGATAAATATAGCAATAGTGACTATAGTGGGGTGGCCAGACTTGCTGAATGGAAATGCATGTACGCTAAATGTCAGATTTTTGAGAGCCACAAGCAGGCACCCATGGGCATCTGCGGTGGATGGCAAGCGGGCACCTGTGAGTGGCGGCGGCAGGTGGCGAGCTGCTGACCCACATGCAGCTCCTGAGGCTCGGTTTGGCCATCCCTGGTATATATTAACTGGGAACTCCCATCTGTCCTGATATATTGAAATAATTAAGAAATGTGATGTGTATCAATAGTCACCTAAGTGTTGACCATGTGGGCTCCTCTGTGGTGGATCTGTTCTGAGTTGTGGCATGTGTGTCTCATGAATTCTAGCAGGCACAAAAATAAATAGATGCTAGCGCATTGCATAGTTGCTTGTCTTTCTACTGATCATGTTTTCTTTAGATGCAGAATTACTTAGGGATCTCTCCCAAGGGTCTGTAGCAGAAGATAAACTGCATACACTTGCTCAACAGCAGCTGAAAGAACTAACACATGCAATGCAGTGTAAGTTTTTCCTTAATGATCAAGAAAGAATTGGAGTAAATGTTGCTTTGTGCAGTCCTAAACAATTAACATATTCCCCTGCTTCTGCTTCCAGTAAAATTACATTCATTAAAAAATACATCCACTTAGGAGGAGCAAAGTTCTCCCTTAGATTAAAAAATGAAATGTTATAAAATGTTTGAGCACGTAGTAAGAATCTTGTATATGCTGATGGAAGATAGTACATGTTTAAGTGCTCTTGCATAGATGTGTAAAGTACTGTTTGTCTTACACTGTAAGAATGGTGCTTAAAAGAGCTATCAGCTGAAGAATGAAAAGGGCAAATATGTTTATTGTAACTTTCATGTAATTTTGTGGATACTGACATTTCATTATTAAATATATATCCTTTCCTTTTTCCTGCAAGGAACCTTAGGTGACTTACGTAATCTCCTTCTCCATTCTGTCCACACAAAAATTCTGTGAGATGGGTTTAAGGTGAGAGTCAGAAACTGGCTGAAAGTCAGCCACGGCCAAACGGAGACTAGAATTGCCCTTTCCCGAGTCCCTTATCCAGTGCTCTGATCACTGTGCCATGCCATTTCTTGCAACTTCCAGATAAGCAGCTGAAGCTATTGTCATGCAAATGAGCAGTCACCTAGTAGTTTCTGAATAACTTTTCACAGAGTTGAGAAGGCATTGGTTTCCCTTGAGGCTCTCCTGTCCTGTGCATCTGGAAAAGATGGCAGAAGAGTGGGCAGGCAGCTAACACTGCATAGCAGCCCAGAAGCGGAGCATCAGCAGAAAAGTCCCTCAGTTTGTTCCTGTACTAGCTTTGTCTTTTGGAGACAGCAGGAATTAAAGTTCCTGGTTTTTTTCCAGTCTATTCTAGGAGACTAGAGGAGTTATAAAGCAGCTGATCAGCACTTGGCCCTGTCTTCTGATTACACTGGAAGGGATATCCCATGGCACCATAAATCCCCTCCTGCCTCCTGTGGGAATAACTACTTTTCATCAAGATTTCTCTCTTCGCCCCATTTGTCAGGAACATTTTAGAGAAGGCAGACTGGTGATGCTGTGATAAATTTCCCTCCTGTTCAGATCACAACAAATTCTGTCAGTCCTCTCCTTAAGACTGTTCAGTAACTGCAGCTACTGCAAAATGTGACAGCCAAGTTGCTCTTTTGTGGGTGCTTTGTTGACCATCACACGAATCAACTACATAGGCTCCCAGTTTGCTGCTAGGTACGATTCAAAGTACTAGCATTAAACCTGCCTGTAGTTTACGATTAGCTCAGAGGCCGCTTTTTATGTCTCACCACCATGGGAGATAATTTTCTGTATTTATCATTTCAATTTATATATCTCCTTTCTTCAGAGATTTTGTATTACAGAATAGTAATAGCACTCATATTAAACAATGCAGTTATATTAAAAGTACAGTAATATTGTCATTTTGAAATATAACGATATTGAAAACAAGAGCAGAAAAAGCAGGAAAAGAATAGCACATGCTGAAAATGAGACCTAAAGCATGATATCAAATCATAGGCTAAGGCCTGTCTAATTTTTTTTTTAAATAAATCTGTCAGTGGGAAGCTAACAGAAAAGGGGCTAGGCAAGGACCTAGTGGAGATGCAGTGGAGTGTTGGATATTGCCCAATATTTTAGATGATATAGGGGAAAGATGTCAGTTTTTGAGATCATGAGACAGTTTGAGATTTCACTGGGAACGTTTCTGGCAAAATGCGAATTCCTGGTTGTTCTTGTAATAGGCTCATAACTATGCAAATTGGATTAGATTTTAATATTTGCAGAAGCAGTTAATAGCTCATGCTTAATCTTTAGTGTTTGAACTAGGCATTACTATAACAGCTGGATTGTTATCTTAAATTCTTGTAGTTACTAAAGTGCAAGCTGTTGTCTACTGCACCTGTTCAGTTTACCCAGAAGAAAATGAAGCTGTGGTGAGCAAAGCGCTAGCATCTGGAGCAGAAGGAACAAAAGCTCAGCCCTACAAGTAAACAGCAGGCTTTCATTAGCTTTAATAACGTTTCCTTTTATTTGCAAACATCCGATTCCAAAGTGCAGCAAATGGTAAAAGCTTAAGTATAAAATCAGTCAAAATATTAACTTTCTGATTGTGATGTATATATCTTCTGTCTGGATGGCCATCTGAATGGCTTTGGTTTGTAAGCACTTTAGACCTAAAGTAGAAGTGCAAAAACTGTTGCTAGAAAAAGCAGGTGTTCTGCTTGCATGAGAGCCCATCTCACAAGGCCCCGTTGATTCAGGCTATTTGGTCACAAATGCTACTGACCTATTCACAAGGGAGGATGTATAAGGTTGTTGCTGCAGGTCTTTAAGCCATATCTGCCCCTGCAGCCTGAGGACCAAACTGCACCAGCAGCAAGTGTGTGTTTACCAGTGGGCAGCTACGGGGAGCAGTGCCTGAATGGCAGCCATGGTGCTGTGTTAAGTCTTTTTCTGGTAGAAAAGTATAAGAAATAATTTTACACAGATTCAGTCCCCAAAATGGCCAATAGGACTTGTTATACTAGGAATACCATTTTCGTTGTTCTGCAGGAGACTCCAAAATTACTCCAGAAACCTGTAGAATTTTGAATAGTCACCAAACAAGTCTTTCGTTCTTTACTCATTTGTGACCTGTCAGAAGATGGTGCAAAATGCTGAGCTTCTTTGTCTTACTTTAGCCCTGTTCTGGGAAACCACACAATTACAATTCAGCATTGAGAGAGAGCAGGGCCAACCCCATGCCCCTTTCTGATTTCAATGTCCATCATGCACAGCTCCACTTTCCTGTGCTGCATGGTTTTAACTGTCTGGGTTATACCACCCAAGTTGGAATAATAGCACTCTCCTACCAAGGTGAAGAGTAAGATCTTATGTAGTTGTGCAGAGCAATTTCAGAAGTGTTTTTCCTACCCTTATGACAAGTAGAAACCATTGTAATTCCGTTATATATTAGTAAAGTACTGGCATTCTGCCAGAGAATGAAAAGAACAAATGATAAAGAAGTAGACTGAATTAGACTACGAAAAGTGAATTTGCAAGTTTGTGATGGTATATCATCAGACTTGTGTTGTATCTATCTCTTAGCATGCTTATTTAATACAGCTCATGAAAAACCAATGCTTGAAATGCAGGGCTTGGGGAAGGACTGGACCCCTTATCTTTTATAGCATTATACTTACCTACTCTTTAGAGGGCTACAGGAAGGCCAAGATTTGGCTAAAATGTTTTTACTTAAGGAGACAGTAATTATTGTTTTGGGTTTATATCTCTTATAGGCTTTGTCCACCTGTTCTTCCTTTGTGTTGCAAATCAGAAATAAGCAGTTCTGCAGATAAATTTTTCAAACTGGAACCATCAGATATTTCTAACAGCTGTTTTATAGCTGTCCTAACTCGAGAAGTAAGTCCTAGTTTAAAAAACAAACTTCAATATAAATAAGAATTTTAATCTTTTAAATGTCTTTACCATTGAATCATATAAATATTCACCCCACTTGATACACATTAGCTTAAATTGCTATCATGAGGCTTCCTAGACCAGCTGTGTTAGGCTTTTGGCTGAAGTAAAAGTCATCTGTGGAGAGCTTTTGGCTCTAGTGTATGAAAATTATCTCCTAACAGGAGCAAGAAATGTGAAGGGTTCCCCGCAGAGGTAATTTCCCATTGGCTTCCCTGTTTTGTTTGTTTGTTTTGGTTCCCTGTTACAGCGGCAGAGATTTTTTGAATGGCAGACAATGACTGATTTGAACAGAATGCCAACCCGTGCGTTATTGAGCATGAATGACAGTGAACACGCTGCTTTTTGTGCACAATTCAGTTCCACTTTGAACAATCAACCTGCACTCACCCAGGCACTCGGGACTGTTTAGGGGTTAAACAAGCCAGACTTAATATTGCAGTGTTGTTTTGCCCTAGGACATAAGATACTATTAAACTCAACAGGAGTAGCGATGATGTGTTCAGGGCCACCAAACGTCAGAGCAGAAATTAGCCATGGACTTTGGTGCAAAGCTTTCTTGTTATGAGAAAAATATTTGTTGTTTGTTACCTGGGAATTGTCCACCTTTTGGTAATAACATGGTATAAAAAGAAACTACTCCACTACTGTAGTAAAACTAGAATACAATAAGGTTAGAACCACTAAAGCAAAGAGTTGGAGTCCCTAGGCAACCATTAGGAGTAGGCCTAATTGGTGAACTCTGGAGAGTTCAGAGAGTAGTGATACATCAAAGGTGAAAGAGCAACTTGTGGCCTTCCAGATGTTGCAGGCTATTAATTCCCTCAATCCCTCACCATTGGCTAAGCTGTATAGAGCTAATAGGGAGCTGTAAGCCAAAACATCTGGAGGAGCACAAGTTTCCATTACTGTAAGACAAAGTGTTACAATTTGTACAGAATTCGTTTTTCTGTGTTCTTCTGCACAATACATGATACTGATGACTGACCATGTATTTCTTGATTTTGACCATGCTAATACATGCTCTTTTAACTTTTTAGAGGGATCCATCTGAATCAGTGTCAGTGAAAGATGTTTTAGCTCGTGCTGCAGCCAAAGGGTTGCTGGAAGGTATTGATTTAGCAAAGCCACCAAAGAGAGAAGAGAAAAAGAAGAAGAAACACAAAGTAACTCAGCCAAAGAATGCTGTTAAAGAGGCCGTGATACAGTCCAGAATTCAGGAGTTTCTAGAACGAGAAATGAAACCTGCAACTATTGATTCAGACAGTTCAGTATCTAATATAACTACCAGTGCCTCTCAGATTGTAAACCAGCCAAACAGTTCCATTCCCTTGAAGAAAACAGCAAAGCCCCTCTCAAACCCATCTCTGCCTGTGATGTCAAAGAACACTCTCACATCATCCATGCAAAAAGTGCTGGAAAGACAACAAAATGTTAGGAAACCAAAGTGTGATGATAAACTGATGATCCTGAAACCTGTTGAAATTGTCCTGCCTCCAGTAATGATGCCATACTTCAACCCACAAGGAAACAGATCCCAGATTTCGTCTAACCACTATTATTACCATTGGGTTGGAACAAAAAGTGGAACATACGGTGTGCTTAGCCCTTCTCCATCCAAAAAACTGATTAAGTCTAAAGAATCCTTGCCATCTTCTACAGCCAAGCATTCTCGCCCTTGGCTCTGAAGACACCCTATTGTAACTGCTTATTTATCAAAAGTCTTAGAGACTGAAGTTTGTATTCCCCTAATGGTAAAAAAAAACAAAACAAAACCATGTATCACTTGGGCACCAAATATTCATCTGCAGAGGAAACAAACTGTTTTTAGGAGGTAGTTAAAGCATGAATTCCTTTCCATGGCTATTACGAAGGTAGCAGAAGGGCTGTTCTGCAAAGGCTTGTATTATGTAATTGTTACAATGCAGCTTCAGAACATTTTGAATGTCAAACTGCCTAAATTTAATGTGCACACTCAAATTATGTAAATCATAAGGGTAAACTAAAAAAGTTTATGTGGGCAATAGCTTATCAGCGTAGAGAACAGCAGAGATAGATGGTGTCTCAGTGTACTTGTATATGCTGAATTTTAAAGCTAACCATTACAGGTATAAACAAGAACAGGGCTTCTAAAAATAGAAGGTTTTTGGTACTTACTCACTTGATATGTTTTACATTCTTGTTGCATACATTACCTTTTCTTTTTTTTTTCTAAAATTGTTTCCAGTCTGCAACAACATCTTTCAAGACTTTGGCTTGTTTATTAATCAACTCAAATCTTCCCTCCCAAAAGGACATTTTTGAAAGCGTGTAACAGTTTGGGCTTCAAGCATCTCGAGCTCAACAAAGGGGGTTCAGAAGTTTAAACAATAACATTTTTCTGGCTTTGTGTGGCAGTGTAATTTGGATGGTTTCATTCTGGTACTGCTAGACACTGAACTTTACTAGCAAGTCCATATACATTTTCAGGTTATTATGCAGCAGAGTTAAACGAAATAAGGCCTATTAAACAATTCCTGATAAATACATTTCTTAAATGTAGTATTTTATTCCCCCTTTCCTGCTTTAATCTATTCAAGATTTTCTATATCTAATTATAATGGGGTTTTGAATTGCTGTCTACCTTGTCCTTGTAATAAAGAAAGCAGTCCTAACCTTCTTTCTTAAAGGAACCACTTGCATATCTTTTGATATATTTTCAAACATTACTTCTTCATGGTGGGAACAGAGACATCTTGTATCATACAAAACAGTCTTTCTGATTTGTTAGGATATTCTTGTAATATATAACTAGATTTAATTGGTGGTAATTTGAGAAGAATGCAAATGACAAACATGGAATGATTTTGGGGTATCGGCTGGGCTGATAAGAGAATCAAGAGTTTCTTGAATTTCTCCGAGAAAAAGGAAGATGAACATTTTGGGTTCTGATGTGTTTCTTTAGTAGTGTATTTTTTCCTTTGGGACTTTTAGACTAATCTGTGGGATGCACACAAAAAGTAGTTGCACTTAATGAAAATTTCAACCTGGCACTTAAAGTCAATCTAAAAAAATTACAGTGTTTCCTTAAATAGTTGTTGAAAAGTTTCAAAATGATTAAAGCAGAAAAAAAACCCTAGCCCTGTTCTTCAACCTGTAAGATGCAGTGGATGTTTCTAAACAAAATATATAGTAGGAATTATTTTAAAAACTATGTTTCTACTAAGATAGCAAAGACATAAGCCTAACTCTGGCCACTTTCTGGTGGCATTAAAGATCTTTCAATTAGCAGATAGATGGACTTTGTTTATACTTTGAATAAGGTAGCTGCCATAAGGTAGTTTTCAATAATTGATGTGGATTGAGATTAGATAAGAATACATTGGTATTTTTAAGTAGGGAACTGAAGACTCTCACAGCCCGTCCTTCTATACAAAGCCAGAATTTCAGTGTGACATCTATGCGTTGCTCACACCCCATGTTAGTTTAAGTGTCATCAGGTTTTCTGAACCTTATAAATCCTTTGTGATCCTTACGCAACTTCTGCAAGTTAGGTCAGCATTATCATGAAGAGACAACAGAGGATGGATTTCCAGTGGTCTAGGGCATCCATGATTCCTGATATATGTGAAAAGGGGGATTCCCAGCATATATCCTTCACCACTGTACTGCCACAAATGCCAACTATAATCCTCCTCAGTTATATGGTAGCACTAGATCAGCTACAACTTCTAATTTTTGTTTAAACATTTGAAAAGTCATTCTTTTATTAAAATGATTCCCTTCTTTAAAATATGTCTATATTTTAATCTTGTGGTAATGTAAGAGATAGAATTGTTTCTTTTACTAACTTGACACAATTATTTGTAGCAGTGGTGGCTTTTCTAGATAGTTTTTTCATGCATTGGATAGTTCTGAGGTGGTAATAATTCTTGAGTTTAAGTTTTGACTGCACAAACACAAGAAAGCACTTAATGCAGCTAAATTTATTCTTGCAACAGATTACATTTAAATGTGTAAAAAGTGGACAATGTTGGAAAAAAAGTCTTAAAATCCACTACTTCACGTAATACTGAGAGCTCTTGCAGATAAACTCTGTGTATTTTCCCTTTTCTCTTTTCCAGATAGTGAAATAAATCAAAGCTACTTCTGCTTAGTCACACTTCTTTCACTCAAATAGCTAGGCCTGCCAAAAAGAGGAGCAAATGGTGGCAATGATAGCCCTCTAGAAGCTGAGTTCTTAAGGGAGAATCCGATAAAACCATTTTTCCTTCACATTTAATATTCCTGTTTCATTGACTTCACACTTCTTTTAAAAATAAACTCCTTAAAAACTTTGTAAATGGTGCCATCTTTGTACTTGGCTTTCTGAGGGATTTCTTCTCAGATATAAAAGGCCCCCATCCTTTCACCTTTGAATTCAGGTGGTTCTGCACACAAAGTTTACGGCTAAGAACGTCTCGTAATAGAAGTAGAATTGGTGCCATTTCATGCATTTTACTTCCTTTTGTAGATGGTTCTTCATTTTTATATGAAAAACATATTTAAAGAAATAGTACTTGATTTGTATAAACAAAGTAACAAACAGGGTAACTACGCAGATTGAGGGAGAGAAGAAAGGTATGGAGCTATTACAAATGACTGGTTAACCGTCTCCTCCCTTCCTTCAACATAGTACATGAATGAGGTTGTCTGTGACAGCAGCATCTAACTTGCTTTTTGTGTTTTAAAAAATAATAGAAGTTAGCTTTACACATTATTTTGCCATTTACTTCTACCTACTCAATTAAAAAGGTGACTACAAATAATTACAAAAATCCTCTGTCTTTTGGCAACCTATAATACACTGAGATTACTTAGCACTGGATATAGTTGCAAGATCACATCCAGTAATAAAGATATGTCAACTTAATTGAATATTTCAGTAAAAATAGAATAAATAAAATAAAATATTTAAGCTGTATTTAACAGGTTAATCAAAAAAAGACATGGAATATCCAAGGCATAGTGAACATGGCTGCCTTGTCAGATATAAAGAATGCATAGATAACAGAAGTGTCACTACAACATTGAGTAAAGTCATTGGCATTTGTTCATACTTCAACCCATTTTGGCCATGGTAGAAAAAAGCTTGTGGTTTTTCATGAAAAGAACTGCCCTACTGAATCAGACCAAGCTCCATCCAATCCAGCACGTTGTTTCCAGCTGCAGTCAGCTTGATGCCTCTGGAAGCTCACAAACAGGTCATAAACATGATGGCCTTCCTATTGTGTTGTCCTCCGCATCTGGGACTCAGAGAAAGATAGCGCTTCTGCCCACGGAGAGTCCATAAACAAAGTTCAGGTAAATAAGTGTCTTGGTTTTGTATTAAAAACTTGGATTTTAAGGAATGGGAATGCCACTCTCAACTAGTGCAACTTAATGCCAAACATTAGTCAAAAGTTAAAAACAATAATATAGCAAGTAATCCAAAACTACTTGAAAAGAGAGCTATTTGTCTTCCCAATACCTTCGGTAGACATTCTATTGCATTTCTGCTGAATGTGAAGAAGTTGGGCTCCACAAAACATCTGCTGGCTACTTAAATACAAATGAATTCATTTGCTGTAAAGTAGTTAGAATTAATTTCCTGTGAAGTGGCTAGGACCATAGGGCAATAAGCATACAATTAAAAAAAACCACCTTGTGTACAATTTACTTAATTGTTACAAATAACTTTCAAGAAGGATGGCTGCCATTAGCCAGCATGCATTTTCTGAAAATGGGGTGAGTGAAAAGTGAGGGGTTCTTTAAGTGAAATGGAATGCAAGTACTTGGCTAAAACAGATCCAAGAATTTGCCTACTTGAAAAGTACCATGTGCTTGACTTGTCATGTTTACAATTCTAATGTCTGGTAATCATTAAGCTATGCAGCTGTACTCCTTTTAGGTTAATTATTCTTTCACACACAAGATAAATTCCCCTATACTCAAATTGCATAGGTGGTGATGTCAGAAAATAATCACATTTTTAAAAATTATAACTTAAAAAATTTACGTTTCTTTATGCATAGGCTCAGTTCTGGTCTTGTTACCCTGCAATAGACCTTTAAAAATAGAGGAAGACCATTATAAATATGTTTTCTCACCGAAGATCAGTAGATCACCGTGGCTACTTTACATATGCATGGATGTTTATTCACCACTTGAAGACCTACAACTGAATGCATGAGCTGACTCTACTGAGCAACAGATTGAAGTGATACGAAAAGGTGTGATATGGTGACACAATCACACATGCAAGTCACTACTTGATGTTCCAGTCAACAAGTGATAAATATGGATATGTAAAATAGCCTTATGTTGCCTATGGCTAATGTCAAGAATTATTATAACTTGATTTTACAACAGCTGATGGTCCTTGGAGTAAGAATAAAAAGAAGGCCTTGTGGGGAGAGAGAAAGTATGAGAAAAATGGGAGTACTTTTAGATGGAAAGTCTTTTTTTAAGCAGTTCACACTCTAGCCTGAGCCCAGTTATTCCAGTTTGTAGTATTTTTCTCCAGCCTTTCTCATTTGCCTCAAATCGAGTTTCCTAGAAATTATTGTCTTCCAGCGTATAATTTCTGTGTAGGAAAGCAACATATATACCCTCAAATATTAATGATGCACATTTCTATTTTGCCATGTATGCTCATTGCAGAAAGCTACAATAAGCCATAGCATCTAAGATAGGCATAACATATTTGAGCACACATTGTGCATTCTTACACACAGTTTCCAAAATAGAAGCAAGATTTGCGCAATATTCTCAAGGGGTTTTGTAATCTCGCTCTTCCTCTCAGAAATGCCTTTGCTGCAATTTCAAAGGCCTAGCACCTTCTACCCACTGCCTTGTTTGGAAACTATAGCCCAGCCTTCCCTAAGCTTGGGCCCTCCACGTAGACTTATATTTGTTATATTCCCCAGGAAAGATGGGAGGTATTGTCCCAATCTATCTGGAGGGCACAAGCTTTCTACAATGTTGCCATAGGCTGATTCACACAGGCCTTTGTGTTGAGCTCTTCAGTCTTTCTATACTTCAAACCTTTTGTACAAATTGGAGACAAGGCAAATTGCATGCCTCCTTTTCATGTGGTACAAAAGAAGATAGGAGCAAGGTCTACTTTAGATGCTTTTGCATAAATCTGCCAGCTCTGCCTTTCTGTGGCCTGGGGTGGGGAGTGTGCAGGAGAAGCTGTGCCAAAGCCAAGCCTGGCTTCCCTGCCCTCTTTGTACATTCGATATGCTGAACAGCCTCAGTTCTACCATTTTGCAAATGACCACTGCATAAATGGGGTTCTAAGGCTCTTCCTCTGGCAGCTGTGCAGGTGAACTTGTGCTACATATTATATGAATGATAAATAGTACATATGAAAAATACCAAAGAACCACTAGAAGCAACAAACGATGTAAGGTGCAATTACAAGTCAGAAGGAACTTTCATGTAGTGTTTGTCATGGAAGCTGCAACATGACAAATTTTCCTTGAAATTTCAGAGGTCAAATGCTGTTTGGCCTCTGTATCTCACAGACAAAATCTATTAGATAATGTATAGTTTCTTAATTTTACTTAAAGTAAAATATTGTTTCTCAGAAGGCAGCAACTTAGAACAGATCTTACGTAGTAAAAACGTCATTAATGTGTGCCATTAAACTACTGGCTCGGCACCCAGCTTTGGTGGGAGGAAATGAAATAGGACATAGTTTGAATCCTATAACTCAAGTAAGATACAATCCATGTAAACTCACTAGGCTGCTTATGTACTGCTACCCTAAGGGCAAGAAACCTAACCTGTGAGACTTGAGTTTTTCTTCCCCTTCTTAAAAATTATTTTCTTCTCTAATTCTGAAGTTCCACTTGGCATTGGAATTCAAGTACCAGTTACATTTGTAATGCAATGGCCTATTCTATTACATGCAGTTTAGAATGGTAAAAAGTTAAATGCAGTTTTAAAAACTTTTTTTCAGCCTTCAAGGGCAATTGGCAAGCCAGTGCTTAGCTTCCACAATGTATCAGGATAAATACATACAAAAGCAAAGGCCAGTATCTATGAAAAATTTAAGGTGGGTGAGCTTTAGTATCACCAGTGCCAGGACTGGCTTGCTTCAAAATGGAAAGACAATGCATACTTCCAGAATGACCGTTTAAATATGATTTAGTATTTAAACACACTTTCAAAAAGGGAGGCCACTTCAAATATGCCAGATTTCCCACATGGACAGCACTTCAATATAAGAGAAAGCACACAAACTACTATGTTTGTGTGATGCAACAATATTGCACTTCTATTTTGTTGTTTATATATGAATGCTGGGAAAAGGTGAGCTGGGGCAGCTTCCCAGGGCTGGTATATACAATGAAACTGTTGAATGCAATGGCAACAAGTTGGAATATTGTTTGTACATTATTTTCAGCATAGAAGTGTTATTTGTATAAGAAACTTGTCATGTTGAAGCTTAGCCAATTTGCAGACAGAAAAGATTAAATAATGATTACTATGGTGCACAAGATGAAAGATTGGTTAATGAATGCAATAAAAATAAAAAGCTCAGTATTCATATTACAATCATATAATAGTAACTAATACTTGGTATGTACTTCAGTGTTTAAAATGGGGGCAAAGTGCAGCAGAATTTCAGGACTGTTTGTGACAAATCCAGCGCAGGATGGTGACGGGTTGGGCACGGTTCTCGCCAGGGTTCAGGAGCGACGTGCCAGATTCTCTTCCTGTGTATGGGTGAACTGAAGTAATGTTCATAATATTTACAGTTGGAAAGCAGACCTTCCACTTCTCATGGTGCGTAACTCACAGAAAAAAAATTACTCATGCTTCTTTTCATATCACATGATGGTGGCAAGAACGAGAGAACATGCTTGTCTAATATTATTTTGATATGGGTAAATTCTCTGGAGACAAAGCATCACCAATTTAACTGGAAGGCCAAAAATCAGTTCATCTTCTTTAATGTGGCTACTGTATCTTCTGCTAGATGTTCTAAGAAAACTTGCTTGCTTGTAAGTTGCTATGGTGTGTCAGTAACAGGGCGTTTCTGTTTCAAAGTGTCAATGAGGGACAATACCCCTCGTTTTACATTAGTAGTGACTCTTCTGGTCATTGAGTCTGCAGGAGGAGGTGGTGGTCGGATTTTTTGTGAAGGCGGTCTGGCTACCAAGCACTTCTGATATCGTAGCTGCAAGAAAGCAAAGGTGTTCTGCAATCATTAGCGTGATGCCGTCCCTTCAGTTTTATGGAAAACATTCTGCCAAGTCTATATGACACAGTAACTACTAATCTGCAGAAGGACTGAGATTTGCCTATGAGTGGACAGGTCTGCACAATTTCTGAGCCACCAACCTAAATGCCTATTGGTGATGTATGGCACTTGATGAGGACCTTCATAAAGCTCCTGCTTGTAACCTGCATCAGACTGAAAGAGGGTTTGTGCAACACAAGAGCAGGTATAAAGCACTTTCAGGAGTTTCTTCTCAGAGCAATTATTCACCGTGGGCATAACTGACACCCTCCTACTAAAGTACTGGTTAGGATCCCAGTCATGGTAAGTAAGGAAATAAATAATCATTAGTGAACTCCAGGACAAATCACTGTGGTTTTGATGCTATATAACCAACCAATTCATTAAAAAAAGTGTAAGTCTTTTGGATGTTGGCAGCTTTGTCATAAGACAGAAACCTCTAAATTTAAATGAATATACCTTGATTGTAGTGGCTGGGAGTGATCCTTCTCCTACTCTGAACGGTAGAAGTTGCCCCTGCTTACTATCTGGTTAGTGCTGGAATTTCCTCCAGTAGCCCAGGGCACTCAGCAATTTAAAGGAGGATATCCACCAAACATCTTTGAAATAAATGCAGAACAATTCCACAGAAGCAGGGGATTCTGGTTATTCACATCAACCTTGTAATTCTTTCTTTCCGTTGTTTCTTTTTGTAAATGCACATTGTTCTCTTGCAAAATGCTGAGGCTGATTTCTGCGCCTCTCATGCTTTACACTATTTCTGTGGTTATCATTCTGTGCACGTAATTGCTTGCAATATTGACTGCTAATAGCATTAAAGCCAAGGAGGCAGGAAAGAAGGTGACACTAATGTTTAGAAACATGGTGTTAAATGTGAAGATGCAAGTGCAGAATGAAAGAAAGTGGTCAATTTATCAGGACAATTTTAAAAAATAACTAGGATTATTTTACTTACATAAAGCTTCATATGGTGTTTAAATAACTTAAAATATAATTTCAAAAGGAATTGGATGCACTGCTTTGTTTGAATTTCCGATTACTTATACAAACTGTACTGTAGTTACTTACCATACAAGCAGCCTGAACAGCTTCCGATACATTGCCAGCATTGGGCTCACACCAGAAAACGTGACACTCGAAATGCTGGTTTCCCGTATCCATAATGAAGGCAAACGTATGGACATCCTTACCCACTCCCATGAAAGACAAGAACCGGACCCGGCATTCCACCAGAATTTCTTCTTCATTCTAGTTAGGTAGGAAAGGTTTCCACTATAATTTAGCTTTAGGAGCTGAGTCTAAATAGTTGCTAATCTGGCTGCTGAATTAATTAATTCTTTGAATAGCACCAATTAGGGCTAAGTGAGCAAACCTAAAACAAATTTCTAAAACATGCAGAGAAAAGGCTGACTAAAGTACAAATGAGTATCCTTGGACTAGAAAAATACATGAAGGACCCTACAAAGACAGTACTCTTCCAGTACATCAACCATCACAATAAAAATGTGATATTTTTGCATACAAAATAACTTTCAGTAAGTACTTCAATGAAGACTATATATGAGAAGCTGCTGCATTAACCAAAAAACTAGAGATGGATTACTTCTGGAAGCATGAAGAGGAATGTACAAATCTACATTTCTAAAACCACAGCCTGCAGAATCACCAGGGAGTGCTTGGTGAAAAAGACCACATCATCTAACTAGTGTGAGTGGCAGAACACTTGTCCTGATCCAGACACACGTGCAGTAATGAGTAGTGATCACTTTTGTGACGAGGGGAGAGAGAATGGAGAAGGGGCCTGTACTTTGGCATGTACATGTAACTTGGTAGCACAACATGAGCTCTGCATGCTGGACATCTTTGATTCAAAGCCCAGCTGGAAAAGGCGCCTGTCTGAAACTCGGGGCAGCTGATGCCAGCCAATGTCGACAGCAAGTTCTCTTTATTTCCAATAAACCTAAATAAAATGAAAGTTTATTGGAGAAAAGTAAAACACCAATAAATGCAAGTTCCAGTTTCTCAGCTAAGAAAAGCCACTGCAGATGATGTGTTCCTAATTTTAGAGAAGCCAGGTTGTGCCTTACTCCTTCACTGATGACTGTCACGGTCGCATCAGCAACGTTCATGGTGACAGGTATCCAGTCCTCCTTGCTAGAGGAACCCATTAGACTTTCTATAGCACCATTAAGTGTGTCCATCCCTGTAGTTGCAGAGAGAGAGAAACACAAGATCAATTCTGCTTTCAGCCCAAGTGCTGAATTCAAGTTTAGAGAAGCTTTTGGAGATGACATTGCAATGGTGGACAAACACAAAAGGGATTGGGCCCAAAATTCAAGTCATGCTGACGTATTGGGGTTTAAAGCTTTTACTGACAGTAATGAAGCCTCAGGAAATGCATTTCAATGTTTTAGAAGGGGGATAAAGGTCAGGAAATCTCCAAACAATCAGTGATTTGAGGAGATGGGCATACAGTCATTCAGGAAACCTAGGAGAGCCATAGGTCAGGTCCCAGGACAGCCAAACTTGGTCTTTGGGTCTGAGGTTACCAACCCACAAACTAGTCCCTGAGTTTGTGCATTATTCATCCTCCAGCCCAATCCCTTTTCCTATTGTGTTGTCTCTTTTGCATTTGAGGGCAGTGACTGCTGCATTATTGGTTTTTATAAAGTGCTATGAGAACCTTTTTTTAAAGAAAAGATTGCTAAAATGCTACAGTCAGAATCAGTGTGCTATACTGGATAGAACATTCTATGATTAAGGTGTGTTTTAATCCCGTTTTTGTTGTTCACCTGTGAATGGCACACAGAAATTAGCTCTCAGATGTTGACAGACAAATGTTAAGGTAGTGATGAACAAGGATGCTACATACCCACTGGCTTAGCTACAGGTAACATGCCCAAGTACTGTACATGGAACTTCTGGACCAGCTCTGTCTTTGGTGTTGGGAAATCTACTGCATGGGAACAAAAAAATCAATTTCATCTCATCAACATTCCCATCATGCAAAACATCCTTATTTTAATGACAGAAGAAATAATTTACCAGGTAATTGATTTCTAGGCATACAATTATTGATTCCAATAAACCTGTGCTCCTTCTACTTCAACCTTAAAAAAGATCCTAGCTAATTTCTGGGGGAATTAAGGAAAAGCACACCACAGCCTTTCAGTCATGCAAAGCAAATTCTTTGTGTGAGAGAGAGCAAGGAGGAGACAGACAGAAAGGCACACACAAGCAGAGAGCCATGTTCCGGAGTTAAGGAAGCTTAATTAATCATGCCTCAAAATCCACAGGATTATGCTCATGTTTCACACATTCTGGGAAATGGAATAGTAGTTGTCATAGTGCAAAGGCAGTCTGTGTCATCATAGATTTCAGCTAAAAATATCAAAGACAGGAAGACTGGGAAAGACCTTGGAGAGCTACTGCTAGCTAGACTTTTAGACTGTAGTAAAAAAGATGGACCAAAAGTCTGACTTGGTATAAAGGACTTTGACCACTCTAAAGTTGGGACTGGCAACAACTGATCTTCAAGATGTTGCTGGACAGCAGCTCCTATCGTTCTTCTCTATTGGCTGCTAGCTAGGGCTGATGGGAGATGTAGTTCATCAACATCTGGAAGATCACCAATTGCCCATCCCTGCTCTAAAGGTTTGCACGAAATCAGATTTTTCTACCTTAATCCCAGTTATGGTTTGCTGAGTCAACAGGGATGTGTTTAGGATTGGAAGGACCTATTACTGAATCAATACATCATTCCTAAGCATGACACTGCATTTGTATTACACCAATACTGAACATGTACACTGATATATCTACTCACAATCCTTAAGGAGGTATACATAATCTTTATGACCATCTCAAGTGTATTCCTAAGTCCAGAACATTGCTTGGAACATGGCCAATTGTTGACAAAAATATCCTGTTCATTAACTATAGTTCTGAGTTATAGGTAGGGACAGCATTTAATGTGTCAAGACCATATGCAATTATTGCTCAAGAAATATATGTTTGCTATGAGGCATCAAAGTAACCATAAACAATGCTGCTAAAATAGCTTGCTTGGTAGTAGTTTAATACTGAATGCATTCAACAGTAGGTTTGTGTAGTGGTTAAGAATGTGGGACTGAGACTCAGGTGATCTGTGTTCTAGTTTCTATTCAGTTCTCACTGGGTACTTTGGGTCAGTCACAGACTTTTAGCCCAACCTACCTCACAGGGTTGTTTGTTGTGAGGATAAGATTGAGAGGAGGAGGAGGATTATGTAAGCTGCCTTGAGTTCTTTGGAAGGAAAAAAGGTGGGCTAGAAATATAATAATCAGATATGTTCAAGTTCATAAATGTTTGGATCTAACATATATTCTGTCAGCCTTTAAAAGAAGGTCAAAAATAGTCTAGTACATTTACCACTTAATATAGAGATGTAAGTTTAGCAAATCTTGCATACCACAAATATAAATAACAGCATACAGACCAACACATTTCTTTTTGCCTAAGAGTTTGTGGACCAGTCTACAAAATGTATCCCAGGATACATTTGTTAGTGCTTAATGTGCTACAAGGCTCTCGGTTGTATCTGCTACCTCTTTGAAATGGCTACCTCTCTGAAGAGAAGCCATAAATATTTTAAGCGTGTTTAGTGGTCATTTAACATTACAAAAGGAAGCAGTTAGTGTGCAGTGAAGACAATATCCCAGTCCATACAGTACCTTGCAAGGGAACATCAAGGGTGGCAGCTGTCCGCTCTTGCAATGAGCTGCAAGCCACAGCTTTGGCATTCTTCCGCTCAGCCATAATCTGGAAAGTAATACAGTATTTTTCTTCCATATAGTGCAGTAGCATGGATTTTGCTGGCATTATGACCCTCTTTTCATTATCCAAAATTTTTAAATCTTTCAAAGGGGCTTTCTTTAAAGGTTTGTCTTTTATGCTGTAAGACAGGCAGGATTCTATTCATGTCGATTTAGAAGTAAGTCCCACTAAACTCATTTGGTCATGACCAACTTAAGCCCCATCAATTGCAGCCTATCTATCTTAACTAGGACTATGTCTGGATCCAACCGAATGGAACTCACTCCCAAATATGTTAAAGATGGCTGCACCCCTATTTCAGAGTAAACCTCATTTAGGTCTGCAGGGTTTATTTCTGCAGGCTTTATTTAACAGCACGTATTGGACAAATTTAGGGAACCTAAAATCATATTGCAAAGCAACACTGGAGCAAAAGTAACAACCAACTAGTTGGGAAACTTAAATGTTTTCCTGATTTACTGAAGTATATTTGTAGTCTTCATGAAATGGACTGCTAAAAAAACTTTATACAGAAAGATCTTCTGTAGTCCGGTACTCTAGAAACCTGATCCTTTGGACTGTCACATCACAAATGCATTTGTTAGACTTTTGCAAAGGCAAACTGCAGTATGGTTCTGACAAAAGGCACAAGAGGGCTGCAGCAGCCGGGGATGACACAAAGCCCCCTCCTGGCACATCTGCAGGTGTCTGGGCTTGCCACAGAAGCAGTAATACAGGCAGCAGGGCATGGGCAACTCATGTGCCATCCTAAGCACTTTTCTGCCCCATCTCAAGCCAGCCATGATAAAACCTAACACTTATTCTAAGGCTCTAGGTGTTTGCTCTAGTGGCCAGCCATAGGGTGCCGTCATTAGGTCAAAACACCCTGCCCTGAAAGCAATAGAAACTATGTACAACTTTATTTTTCTTGATCCAAAAACAGATCTCCAAGTTGCTGTGCTCACATGTCCATAACAGAGTAAAATTAAATAACAAACCCATTAATAGAGAGGCTGCCAGTTTAATGGGCTAAGTTAAAAACTCACAGCTGAAGTCCTGTGCATGAGGAGTGAAAAAGAGGTGGGTGGGGTGTTGAAGCAGGAATATGTCAGAAGGGAAATGTTGCACACCCCGTCTTCATTTCTAAACACTCTGGCTTGGATCCAGATTTAGCCATGCTTAGAATAGAGCCGCTGAAAAGAGTTCAGGCTAACTTAAGTCTTCTTGATTTACTCTAGTTATGTCTACTATTGATCAAATTCTCCATTATGAAGCATTTTCCTGTACAGAAGTATCATACATTTCTTTGCATAGCAAGTGCAGTGTGCCTTGTACTGCAATTACACAGAAGCTGGTTCCATTGAAATCAATGAGACTTACTTTTGTAGAAAATATTAGAGATTACGGTATGGGAACTTATTTTCTTAATTACAGCTGCACTGAATGTAAGGAAAACATCAAGTGACCACTTGGGCTTCTTATATTTTAAACAAGTCAAAAGCTTGCCTTCGAACAGATTTCGTGCAGACTTGTGGCAATGGCTTTTGCTGGTGTATCACATCGAAATACGTGGCATTTCAAAATCCTCGTGTCTCGGTCTCTTGCTACGTAGGCAAAGTCCCTGTGCAAACATAAGTAGGTGATTTATTAAAGTTAAGAGTGTTCACATACAAAAAGACCTGCTTCAGTGGCAAAGTAAAAGACAATGGTATGGGCATTAAATTGTTGCCTGTAAGAGTGGAGGCAGCAACAGAAGCGTCTCCCCTGGCCTGCCTGACATTCACAGAAGGGAGGCAGAAGCTAGCCAGAGTGCTCACTCTGGCCCTCTTTTGCCTTATCTGGGGACTTCTGCTAGCAGACTGAGACCAAGAGTGACATATCCATGCGATTGTCAGCCTTTTGAGCTTAGTTCTGGAAAAATGGAAAGAGGTTACTTTAACTTTCAGGTCCATGATATCATTTATATCTAGAATATGCTACATTTTGTGCCTTGTACACACGTCTGATCAGAGGCACTGTTAAGGAAGGCTAGTTTGTGAGGAACGCCCCTTGTCTCACCCACCAACATCTATATTTTTAGCCAGCTCACTGGTACTAAATACTGACCTGGCTGGCACAATCAAATCAAGTCATTGTGACATATTTAAACCATGTGGACTAAAACTGTGGTATCTGGGGAATGATTTCCTAAGCACTGCTCAGGTTGGAGATTGTCATATTTATTTATATTGCCTGATCCTGGGTGGCATCATTTGCTAGATGAGGAATGAACTTCCCCCCACCCCCGCTCAGCCCCAATAACCCTACAACAGCCTGTGAGTTCGGATGACATGGCAAGTGGGACCTGGGTAGTGATTATGGAAATGATGCTGCCTTGCACACACCATGATTTGCACGCAAACTGATCCACTGGGTGCCCAAAGAAGTGAATGAGTCTGTGTGTTAGCAAAGAACATCAGAGGCACAAATCCCTTTGCTTCAAAACAAGAAAAGGTGTGAGACTACTCAAAATATATGGATTTATATGTTAGATTTCTTAAACGGATCATCAACCAAGTCCTTCTAGGTATTATGCAGTTTAAAACACAATAAAATCCGCAAACAATTAAAAAGCCAGCAGAAAGACAGTACTATAAATATACCATAGATTAGAGGATAAAACCATCATCAGGACCAGGAATTATAAACCAAACTATTGGCACTAAAGTGCAGATCATCAAAATATTTAGATCATGCTGTTAAACTGATTTTTTTTAATGAAAGAACAAGTAATGCTCTTAATATAGCCCAAATACCTCCAAGAGCAGGAAGCTGAACTGTGTTGGAAACCCACCCCCTTTCCCCTAATGAAATTTATTTGCTCCTTCTCCTGCCAGCCTGAAATTATGTGTAATTCTAATTATCCTTCTATTGTCCACATTGATAGGTTGACGATTCTTAGGCAAAAGAAAAAGACACTAGTAGATTCCTTCCTTTTAAGCCAAACACATTCAAGTACTAGTGTTGAAGATTTATGGTTGTGGTGAGGAGGAGGAAGAGTGAGAAACATCTGCCATGAAATCATCTATCAACATTAGTTATTGAATGTGGCTCTTTCCTTCCGGCAAGGTCCAGTGGATAAGGCAACTTCAATAATTAATCAAGTAGCAAGCTTAGGAAAATCCACAGACACAGTTCACAAGAGTGTTTGGCTGAGACAGAGGTTCTTTTTAAATACTCCAGGAGAGGACCAACATAGTTTAAGCCCTGATGTGCTTCAGACATTTCTTTCCCAGTGAACCATTAGAAAGCTCCAATTCACACCCATCCTGTATTATCACAAAGGTCCATCTACCTTGAACATTCATGACAATGCAAAGGCCAGGAAGATCAAGAGAATATTTTCCTCACAAAGCAAGAAGCATTCAATATTTGAATACATCGCAGGAGCCTTCACCTTTGCTTTCTCATCCATTTCCCTCATTGTGGAATCTTTCCTGGGCCATTTGCTCTGTTAACCTCAATTCTATTCCAGCTTATTTCAAGCTGATTAACATGGTAAGAGATTTATGGGCAAACTGTTTACTTGCTTTACAGAAGAACTTGTAGATTTCTCAATCCATGCTGGAAAATTCAAAGTGTTTTGAATTCTGTCAGTTCTTTACAAAGCAGGGAAGTAAGAAACATTTAGGTCTTGTTCTGTATCCCAGCTGCTCAGGGTGTATGTGCAGTTATTGTGTTATATCCACAGAAAAATTGTACAGTAGGTTGACACTGACCAAAGATCACTAAATGCCTTTAAGGTTGAGAAGATATTGCAATTCAGGTCCCCCAGTTGAACACTAAACCCATGGGACTACCACCTCCATGTGGAGGTATCAAGCAGGAAAACAAATAGGTCAGACAAATGGCTTTGTCAGGGGGTTATGCAAACCTCCAGGAGGCTAAGATCATGTGACAGGAGGGTCCGATTAGGCTATAATTGGATCAAGAAATTGAGCTTTGACTACTGGGCAGTATAGATATGTAAATTTGGAAGATTAAAATAATATATAAATTTTGTATAGAACAAACAATGCACACTTTAATGCGGAACCAAGATGCTTTCCCTTCCTACTGTAGGTTCCTTTTGTGTATGCTTGATGACTTACAATATGAGCATAAAGCTGTGACTAAGAGAAGCATGAAGTGTTTTTGTCAGAGGCAAAGGTTAAGTAACAGATCATGGGTTATGCATGGCTATCTAACCCAAGCTGATTTCATCTTGGCCAAGCAGATACACAAAAGGGAGCTACATATACTATCTTTGGAAGAAGTAAGGGGAAGGATGGACTACTGCCCATGCATGGCTGGGATGGAGAAAGCCCCTTTTGTTGTGACTGTTACAGGAGCCAATGAGCAGGCAAAGTCAGTGTAGCTGTCTTGGCCTTGTTCAATTCAAAATATTAAGAAGTGTTGCCAAATGAGACCCCAGGGCATAGTTTTCTAACATCTGCCGTGTAATGTTGTAATTTTCTACAAAAACAGGCATTTACCTTTATGTATATAGTTTTTACACTCTGCTTGATAGCAACTCTGAAAAATCAATAAAATTAGCTTGAGCTGTTATTCCAAACCAAAGGCAGAAAACAGGATGATTTGGAAGGTAGAGGCAGCGGTGGGAATCAATGAATGTAATTCTCTGTAGGCCATGGCATGGTGTTTTTGTTTATCAGCTATAACACAGATGAGAATCCATTAGTTTAAGCTGCTTTGGTTGGTTTATTACAACACCAAATAAGAACTCCATTTTAAAAAATAATGAAACTGAACCAGCATGAAAAATAATAAAGTATTTGGTTCTTTTAATTTTATTCTTTGAAAGAATTATCCTTCTGAACTAATTGATAGGGCCTGGGGTTTCATGCTAATTTAACACCCAGTTAAGCACCATTAAAGTGTGCAATGATGGTTAAATGTAGTGACATAAAATAGAATTTATGTTAACACTGCCCAGTGTGAGTGTGAGTAGTCATTATATTAATACCCCATGAGACATCCCAATTAAACGCAGTCTGAAAGATGTCAATGAGTGTGTATTAATAAAAAAATAGATAGGACCAGAGCCACACATTTATTTTTGGTGTTGCAGCAAGAGGTTGCACTTCTGAAAGGTAAAATCTGGAGCAAAAACTTTTTCCTGCCCATCTCGAGCTTCCACAATGTTTCTATGTTTCAGATATCTCAGTTGATACAATATCTAGCATGTTTGACTGTTTTCATATGTGAGTTTTAAATTCCTTTGAAATTAAGTCCTTTTTTCTGAATAACATGTGATTATTGTTCATTTCTTCATGTGCAATAGATTAATGCTTCTGGAGTTAATTTACAACAAACAAATTCCTAACTAATCATTCCATTCATCCTCCCTTTATCAAACACTTTTTTCTATCTGGAGTTTATTCATTTTTCTGAAGACAATGTTGGAGCAGTTTGTGATTATAGAAACTCATACTGAGAAAAATAACTACCATAGGCAAAGTGATGGGAATGTTCTAACATGAAAATGGTATGGCCATCAAAAGGAGATGATCTCATAAAATATTATTTTGGAAATTAGGTAGCAATCAAATGAAAGTGCCCTAGAGCTGTAAGCACATATTCCCACTTCCCTGGTCCTATTACAGGAGCTGTGAAGTTGACCTCATTCACCAAACCCCATCTGTCAATTGTGCTATTCTTCATAGTGGGGTTCATCTCCTCCTCCTCCTCCTCTCTAATTTATCAGCAGTCAACATCTTATGCTCCTTAGTTGCCTTTTTAATTTTGAATATTCTAATTTCCCCCCTTCCAGTGCTCTCTTCTGCAGTTTAACTGCAGTTCCAGTCACTCTCCAATAAGCTTCTCCTGGGACTCACTGTCCTTTCCAAACTGTAAAACCCATGAAGTTAAGCCAGCTGTTGCTCCTGCCTGGGAGTGGTGGGAGGAAGGACCTCAGCGCTAAAGCTCTAGTGAATCCCAAGATGTGTATCTTTCTGAACTACAAGGAAGAAAACTGGTTTGAAAGTCTTTTGACTTTCCACATTATATTTTCCTCTGAGAAGTGCAGGTAGCATACAAAGGCCCTCTCCCATCCTCATAAGATCCCTGTGAGAATGGGTTATGCTGAAGGTAAGTGACTGCTCAGATGCTGGCAGTGTCCCTTGGGAATCGTCTTCTCATTCCTAGGAAATATAAAAATAACCTTCATGGAGGAAGGGTAAAACAACAGTCCTCTCTTGCATCCCTTTTTCTTCAGGCACCAATTACTCTCACTTTATCAGCTGCCCATCATCTTCAACATAATTTAAATTAGCTAGAATCCCCTCTTCCTGCTCCTTTCTGCACCTCTGCTTGAAAAATCCCTTCAGTTTCTGATTTCGGTAGCAGTGCCTGCAATCCATGTAGGAAAACAAAGAAGGAAGAGAGGATGAAGGAAGTCCCTCCCCAGACTCTGCTGCGGGATGTGCTGCCATTGACAAGGCCAGGCTGGGACGAGCCCATTCTTCCACTTGCATACATGTTTTGAGACTTGTGGGCCACACTATGAACTGCTGTCTAAGGTTTTGGTTAATGCATACACAGCAATCCTGAGCCATCATGCCATTGAGCTTAAGAGGTATAACGAGTCTTGCATCTCATATGGAGCCCTTTCATTCTTGTGCATAAATATGGCTTCTTACATGGTGGTTTACTGCATGCTCCTCTTACAAAGCCTGCCTGATCTGAAGATTAGCTGCTCAGTTTTATGACTGATCACCCTGATAGGTGTGAAAGGATGATTTGAAACAAGGGAGTAAAGACATTCAAAAGGGTAACAAAAAAAAATTCCTTAGCCCAAAGGAGGGGAGGGGCTAAAATCAGATAGCACAAGGTATGGGGAAACAGGCAAGTAGGCAGGAGGGCCAAATACTTCCTGATTGTTTACTGACAAGCTGGGCAGAACAAAATGAGCCTATTGTAGCCCACCAGGGGCAGGGCTGGATTGGGAAGCAGGGCTGATGTTGGGGCAGCACAGAGTGGGCGGGCAGAAAGAGTGTAAACTCTCAGTACCCTATTAGCCAGTTAGGGGAAAGGAGGAGGGAACAAGAGGCCGGGAGCAGGGTTCAAAAGGGGTGTGTGAACATGTGCTCAGGTGAACAGAAAAATGGGAAGGAAAACATACTTTTCTGTTCCTTTCATTGCAATAAAGTTTTAAAAAGAACTCTCTGCATGTCTGGAATATTTTTCTCTTCCGACGGAAAGGAAAGAGTGATCATAGCAACCCCAATAGAGTATTTTTATATATTATTTCTCTAGACTTCTTTGCTATACCATGTTTTGTAATTCTTTTTTAACTCTTTCTTGAACAGGTTAAATTGAGGAAAGGCAGAGAAAAGCAGGCTTGCCATTCAAATTAGACTTGTACTTCAGATGGTTATGTTATTTTCTCGCTCAGAACAAATGAACAAACAACCCACACACACACAACCATGTCTTTCAACTGAATGCCAGTTTTCATTCCATTGTTTTGTGAAATTTGATCTGATCTCAGTTACTGCCCAGTACAACCATGATTGCTTATACTGTTTGTGGATCTGTATTTCAGCATTTCAGTATCTGTTCTTTTCTACTTTAAGCAAATAGCACATCTTCCAGTACTCCATACAGTTCATGAAATATGAATGCCAAGGAAAACCACTTTCTTATCCCTTAGTAGCATTCCCTCCAGGGCACAGTAAGAAGATTGTACTGTTGAGGTTCACCGAGTTTTAGACTTGAAGAAAAGAATTCCCTGATGCTATCAAAACCATTGACTTTCATATGCATTGAGCTCCATTAAGGATATAGTCTTAGGCAGTGTTTAGTAGGCAGCTGAATAACCTATTTACTTTACTCCTGCAAACTGTGTATGCCTACAAATGTTTCTGGAAATTTAAAATGTAAAGATGTATTATACAGATGGAATGAATCAGGAAGCACATCTAGGCCTATTTGGCATACCCCAAAGATTTAAAATAATAAATCATAGTGTAATACTAGTCTGGCAAGATCATATGGGATTATACCCTTCTTCCTCTATTCGTTTCATGAGCACAGAAACATTTAGGCAACTGCTTTTATTTACAAGTTCCTTCTGTGCATTTCACTGCATATGGGACAGTTGGCAATCTCCAGACGACTGTGCTAGGAAGAATTGGCATCCTTGATTCAGCATTTTTCTTTTAACATGCTCCATTTCTAAACCTGCCACTTCAGAGCATGCTCTCCTCCGGCTTTTCTGGGATATCCTCATTTTGCTGTTTTAGTCAAGGGTCACAATAAGGCCATTCAAGGTGTTGTAGTATGATGGAAAGGGGGCTCCATTTACACCATTTCCCTTCCACTAACCACTCTCTTGGACAGCCAACTCCATGGGCTGGAAGCCTTCCAGAGAAATTAACTGTAAGAGCTCCAATGGCTCCTGGGATCGAAAGGGTAAGACCAGCTCTGCGGAGAGTAGATCACTTTCAATACAGGAAAGTGGGGTAACACTATTCTTTTCCCTTCTTCCTCCTCTTCTCTTGTCCACTGGAATGCTCTTTCTCCACTTTTCTCCTTCCTTTTTCTGGCCTTGCTCTCCTCACTCCCTTTCTTTTAACTGTCTTGCCCTGCTTGCCTGGCAACCAGTAACAACTGTAAGAAAAATTATTCATTCACTAGGCATGTATAAAGGACTATTTCTAGGCACTGCTAAGAAAAGCTTTGCAAATAAGTTATTTCTCTAGTGGCCACCCACTTCCCTTTTCCCTGCCTTTGCTCCTCCCCTCCCTCTTGTTTCCTCCAGTGTGGCTCCAAAGCAGGCCATTCTTTTTTCCTCAACCCTACTGATATTTTAAGGAGATAATCAACATGAAGAGGACTTAGCATACTAGACCTTTCCAGAATCTTCCTACTGACTTGATATGTAGGCTAGAGCACTGCAGGCAGTGAAGGGAAAGCCAGTAGAAGAAACACTTTGCCAGAAACTCCAAAAAGGACAGAAGCTGCCTACTTCCATTCCCATCTCTGTGCCCTTCATGAAGGTCACAGAGCAATTCCTATAAATGTCCATTAGTGTCTATAAATGCCCGTTACATTAGTGACACCAATACTTAAGTTCCTATGTTAGGAGGCTGCATGTAAAACTATAAAAATCATTTCTGAGAGTGTTAAATTCAACATTTTGAAACACTGTGCCCTGTATCTACCTAGGTCTATATGACTGTATCAAGAAAAGCTGAATTATGGAATATGAATGATTTGTTCTAGTTTGGATAATGTATTCTTCTGACATTTTGTACAGTTTATTTTGGTTTTGCTATTAAATGGGAGGAACCAGGAGCTAAGCAGGGCAATGAATCCCACCACCCAACAGAAATTTTATCCCAGTTTCTCCCATCCTAGTACTCCATCAGACAAATTAGTCTAAATCTGCCATTATATCCAGCCAGCACAGCCAATGGCTGGGGATGATAAGAGTTCCTTTTAACATGTCAAGGGAACTGGTAGAGAAAGGCTAACTTATCCAGTCACTCTTCTGGCTTTTGGGATTTCTGGCCCCACACTTTCTGTCCTACGTGTTCGCATGCTACAAAGCCTGACTTGTTTCCACTACTCTGCAAGACAGTGAAGATACAAACTGCTTCCCAAAGAAATAGGAAATCATCCCCCAGAGACATGCTCAAAAGGCAGGCTCTGGGAAGGAAGCCCAGGTTGCTTTTTTCCCCCTTGAATGAAACTCTACCTTGTTATTCCTCTTCTAGGAACTCTGGCTTGTTGGCATTAAACCTGCTGACTCCACTGGACCAGACAGCTTTTTCTTTTCAGGGTTACATCCTTAGACTTATAAACAAACATACAGATGAACAGCTATGTCATGTCATAAGTGGAGCCAGGGGTCAGACTAGATGGCCCTGGGGATCCCTTCTGACTCGCTCTGTTTCTATGTTTCTATATATGTAGGACTACATGGTTAGCCTGCTTATTATTTTGAGGATGAGAGTCAAGAATGGGGTAAATATCTAGGGCAGCCTTCCTGGATCTGATGTGGTTCAGTTGTTTTGGATTATAACTCTTATCATCCAAGCAGGCATAACCTGTCCAGGGATAACGGGCATTGTATTCCAACACATCAGTTTGGAGAAGGCTGATTTAGGAACATGCAAGAGCCATTTGAGAAGAAAGCTCCCTTTCCTTCCCATTTTCCTGTAGCACACATTTCCCTGATCTTCTAAATCAATTTGGAGTGAACTCCTAGGAAATTAAAGAAGTTCTAAAGAGAGATTCTAAAGCAGGGTTGTAGAAGCTCAGCCCAGGGCCAAATCTGCCCTCCTAAGATTCCTATCTGGTGCCCCAGGGTTCCCCAGATGACCATGCCACCTTCCCTTGGCCCCACTCCTTTTACACTCTAAAGGAATTACCCAAGTGCCATCTGATAAAAGTCAAAATGCTAATTTGCAAGGCAATAATGACATAATGCTGTGCCGAAAGATAGGAAGCAAAGAAAATAGAGAAAAACATTTTACCTTTCTCTGAATCCAGGAAAAGCATGGAAAACAGAGCAGAGAGAGAAAGAGAGAGAGCGAGTTAGAGCGCATTCACACAGACAGCAGTTAAGGCCCGCTTTGCCTGCTTTCCTTAGCCAGGCACACTGCAACTACTCTGTTTCCATTCAGTCATTATTCTGGTTTAGATTCTGTTGTGCCCAAGTCTGTAAGTATTTTTGGAAACATATAATGAGGCCAACAGGTATCAGCTGAATTTAGAAAGGCAGGCAGCACACAAATACCAGCAGTGAAAGATACACTTAAAATATCTCACACAAATAAGGAAACAGTTGGCATAAGGAAAGCAGTTGGAACATGTGTCTACGAAAAGCCAATCACACCAGTGTTTGAGCTTAAGAAAAGTTGAGATTTAAAGAGACAACATAAAAATGGCTTTAGACTACAGCAGCATGAAAATTTAATCTTTATGAATATCTTACTCCCTTCATTTTAAAAAGGAAACTTTTGTAGTTGTCATCCATTTTTGTTAAATTTAGTTTTTGCATTGCACTGCATTTTTAAAAATAGTCTTTGGGTGATGAAATACAACATCTGGAGTGTTTATTTTTTAATTTTCTTTCATGCTCAGGATGAAAAATAGTGGCCATAACAGTTCATAACATTGGGAATGAATACACACAAAAGTTACAATAAGAAGGTTATTGTGCATCACAATTACAGTAAACAAATAAGGAAATATGCATATGTTTAAATATATTGAAGTGTGGTGGCCAAGACAAGGAAGTTAGTGAGTTTATGACGGAGCCAAAATTTGAACTAAGAACCCTTTGGCAAGCCATTATCTCCCAACCTAATCCTCTGTTTCAATTGGAGACAGTATCTTATAAGGCTGTCCTGAGAGAAGCCATAGGAAGTACTTAGAGCACATTTCAACACTATGTAATACTATGTATGCTAGATTATCTTATGCCATGACTTATTCAAGATGTTTGTGTGCCCTGTTACTACTGACTTTGCAGCAGCCTAATATCACTGAAGTCACATTCATAGTAATCAACTAATTTATACTACTGTTCTGAACACCCAGATGAAACTGATGTGGATTTGACTGAACAGATAGCCAAAGCATTTTATCAATCACTAAAGCTGATGCTAATAGTATTTAATAGTACTCTACCCATTTAAAAGCTTGTGACATGGAACTTTTTTCTCCAAAAGTTAATATATGTTAGTATCAAAACCTGGGTAGATACCTGTTAAGACAAACTCAACATTATTAACAGCAATATAGTTTAAGAAGAATACCCTGTTCATTCTTGAAGCAGCAGTTTATTCAGCTTCTGCTAGTAACGGGGAGTGGGGAGTGGGGAGAAATCATACACTTCCATCCTGGACGACTATAAGCCTTATGCAGCAAATCTTTCAAGAAAAGATGCATTACCATAAGGTCTAAAAGCATAAGTTACAACAGAAAAGACAGCTGATGTCAAAGCCAAATGGCATCTTTGCCATTTTGTCTGGCCTTCTATACAAACACAGCATAGACTGAGCCTTAAATACTATTCTCTTGCTTCACAGAGCCACAAAAAGATGAGAGAAAGGGAAAGGGAAAGGTTTATTGTTCCATGGACACTTTACAGCCTGATAAAACTGTTCAGAAATTTCAGCTGGTCCAGAATGCTGTGGCTACATTGCTGACCAGGGTCATTACAGTAGTTTCAGTACTTCTGACAGTAGCTTCATGGGATAAAAGTCTATTTTCAATGCTGGTCGTGACCTTAAACACTTATACCAAAAAAACAAAAAACAAAACCCTTCTCTCATATCACCACCTCTGATGGTGGCAGTCTTGAAAGAAGGGACTATCCAGTAGATCTTAAGGGCAGCTTCAGCCCAATGAGCCCACCTGATCCTTAATTTTTTGCAGACCCTTCTTCAGGGGACATCACCTGAAGAAGATGCGTTTGGTGGCAATACAAGAGAAGGGCTTTGAGGAGGCCTCTCCCAGGCTGTGGAAACTTCTCCCAAAAGTCTAGGCTTGCTTCCTCTCTGCTAGTCTTCTAGAAGAAGAAGGCCTTATGCATGTAAGTGGATCTGTGGGTTGGGCACTCTTTTTATTCTGTTACTATTTTGTTTTTATTGCATTTTAATGTGCTTTAATCTATTTATCCTAACAGTTTCCATGAAAATTTTATCATTTCTTGCACTCTGTTCAGTCATATTTGAAAGTACCGAGACACTTAATGATCCTAAGGAAATGTCCAACATTAATGATGACACTTTATTAGCATCTCCAACTTCTGAGAAAAACACTGCATCTATTTTTATGCTCCCTTTCCTTGAAATGTTTAGGGAAGCCTGGGAAATGTTGTATTATGAAAGCAAACCTAGACACAACCATGCCTTTTTAGAAAGAAATGAAGCACTGGCTAAATCAGGAGAACCATTTACATTGTCCTTTTAATGCTGAAGCCCTACAGATTCTTGGAACTACACATGGATCTTCCCAGGAGTGGCTAATTAACCTTTAGAAAAGCGGCAGTGCCCTTCTTCTGGTACTTCCAATGTTAAAATGCTCTATTTGTATTAGCTATAAGCCACAGCAGTTTCCAAAATGCATCAAATGTCCAACACGCAAATTGCACATGGGGGTTTATAATATATTACACAGCAGGCAAAAAAGAAAAATAAGTCAAAGAACGAAAACTTATGACTATCATTCTTTCCCTGGGCTTTGGGACCCTTCATCCTAACTCTATCTGCAGCCAAATAAATAGCAGACAGAGAATATAAATTATTGCTCTACCAAATTCCATGCCTCATTTTGTCAACTGGCAATGTTCCAAGACACAATTTAGATATGACTAATATATCTTGACAATTGCCTTTATAGATATTATTATGTCATAGCTATCTATCCACCCCTATAGACAGACACATAATTACAAGCAACACTATTTCTCTTTAAGTAGAATCTTCTGTTCCTGCTACATAACAGAAGAAAAAGCAACCTCCGCTTCAGGGGTGAATAGAAAGATGATCAGGCTTTACTGAAAGATTTCTGAGTGATTTGCAGAAGACCAACAATGGTTTCTGATGTACACTTGTTTAACAGCAGCAGCAGCAACAAATTTTTTCCCTCTAAATTAATCAGATGAAATAAAAAAGGCCTGGTGTAACCAGGAGTCACTTATGTATTAAAGCGAATGTGACCTCAATTCAGTTCTCATACTGAAAACAAATTCCTTGGCTCAGAATTTATTAATTTTAGTATTATTACTTTGCAATACACTGTCCTTTAATTCAAAGCATATGTCTTTTGCACCTGACTCGGGTGCTAGACACTCTACTGTAAACCAAAGGTAGACACTCTACTGAAAACCAACAAACCTGAAGACTTTCTCCCCCTGCTCTACTCCATTACTGAATGTTACCTGGATGTCCAACTGCAGACATTTTTGTTGTTGTTATGTATTGTTAAGTCATTTCTGACTTACAGTGATTCTAAGAATGAAAACTTTCTGTAAATTCCTATCCATGACAGCTCTATTCAGCTCTCCCAAGCTTAAGGCGATGGCTTACGTTATGGAGTCTATCTCCTATTTGGTCCTTCTTTTCATCTTCTACATTTGGTTTTCCCCAGCACAATAGTCTTTTCCAGGGAGTTTTGCCATCTCACGATGTGCCAAAACTATGACAGCTTCAGGGTTGTCATGTCTAGCTTGATTTTATCTCAAACCCACTTGTTCATCTCTCTGTTAGTCCAGGATCTTCTCAAAGTTCTCTTCCAGCACCGTGTTTTAAATGCATAAATTCACTTCATCAGGTTTCTTCACTGTTCAGCTTTCACACTCATACACAATTATCAAGAATATAACAGCACAGATAATTTTGGCCTTCGTCTCCAGTGAAACACCCTTACACTTAACGATCTTTTCTAGTTACTTCACTGCTGAGCTTCCCAGTCTAGTTTTCTTTTAATTTCTTGTTGCAGTCTCCCTTTGAATTGATAACTGAGTCAAGTTATTTAATGTATTTTACAATTTCAATACTTCACTGTAAAACAGTAAAGTTCTGAATGGCATACTTTTAACATACTTCTAACTTGCAAATACAGGCTATTACTTTCTGCCAGACAAGATCTTGAATCAGTAATTCCCCTTTTCTTCTTTGCTTAGGAACTTCTGTTATCTTTTTCTTAGGATATATACTGTGTGTGCTACTTGTGATCACTGAATAAACACACTCCTAGGAGTCTTTTCAATACATTATTAGTGGTATTAGCATACCTCCATGTTCTTTCATAATCAGTGGTAAGTAAAGAAGCACCCATCTCAGAAAAGTGCTGCCTTTATTAGAATTATTCTGAGTCCACATGATTGGAACTCCTGTCCAGAGCCTGCCCCTTAGTAAAATAGCAGTGGAGGCGACAGCGATGGCAAAACCACCACACACAACAGCTCTCTAAGTAGCCTTGACCTCAGGTCCTCAGTGTTCTGGTGATCCCTATCAGTCCCAGTGTCTCTCTTCCTTCGTGTCATGCCCACGCACGCATGGGTATCTGTCTGTGTTAATAGGAACTCAAGCTCAGACAACACAGAAGAGATTGTTATCGAATTTCAGCAAGTTCCAACAGCAGATCAAGACCAAGGGATGTTTGGGGAGATACAGGATGAGGGGTTGGTGCTGGAGCCTGACAAGAGGCCTAGTCTACCCTGTGGGAATGGGTGGAGCCAGAAGACAGGTCCAACCCATAGCAGGGGGTGAGGACAGGGAGCTCAGCAGCGTTTCTGACACAGGAATCCGTCCTCCTGAAGAGGTGGTGCTGGTTGCCAGCCAACAGTATGGAGGGGAGGTTCCACTAGGTGAGAAAGGGAAGAGTGAAGGCGGGTACAATTCCTGGTGCACTGCCTGCAGGAGCCAATGCCGGAAGGGCTGTAAGGAAGGTTGAGAATGAGGAATGTTAGAGAGGGCTCAACATTACACTCAGACACATTTTTGCTCAAATCACATTCTTGGTCTTTCCACAAGCTCTCAACATTTTGCTAAAACTATTCTCTGAAATTACTTGGTCCCTGGTCTACCAAAACATCCTGCACAAATGCTCACAGTGAGCTCCTCTATCCAGGCTTTCTGGAGGCTTGGCATGCTCATTTGCTGCATGGCAAGCTTGGCATCCTAGACTTGTTCATGGGCTCTTACTTGCCCACTGAAACCATCTGAGGCTGTAGAACCAAGGGGTCTGATACAGAGCATTTTCAATCTTTTTCTCACCAGAACATCTTGATCTGGCTATCTAGGTCTTTGGTTTCACTGAATTAGAGAGCTGCTCTCAGCCTTTTCTGAGACTTCCTGTTTTGTGGTAACAAGTGATTCTCTGCTCCTCAGTTCCACGTTCAGGATAAACCAGTAGGAATACACAGAAGTTAACTTTTCATTCTGCTCTAACTTCTAGAAATCTTTTTCTTATGAACTATAGCCTCCAATACCTTTTACCCACAGTCACTATCGCATGGTTGTATGAGTGCCCTTATATACCCGATTCATCTTGCCCTCCACTAGAGACAAATTGCTACATGTGCTCTTTTCTTCCCCAGTTTCACCATCCTCTTCCCCATACCTCTTTCTTTCTCCTTTCCATCTCCCATAAATATGTCTAGCCCAAACTTGTTCAACTTCCTCAAAACCACAATCTTGACCCATGACAGATGTCCACAACCTGACCTTGTGGGCCCAGGAGTCCTCAGGTGGGACACCAAGTAGACCTTTGAACTAATTTCCTCACAACTTAAACCCTATGTGTATGTCTATAGCCAATGCGGTGTAGTGGTTAGAGTGTTTGACTGGGGCTTGGGAAACCCAGGTTTTAGTCTCCACTGGGTCATGAAACTCATGCAATGACTTTGGCGCAGTTAATGACTCTCAGACTAACTTACCTCACAGATTTCCCTTGGTGAAGAGACAGGACTTTGGTATTTTCCATAGACCTTTCCTAGCTGAAGCAAACAATAACATCCAAATTTGACTGACGTACATAATTTATAAGCAGAATGTGGCTTTTCTTGGTGTAAAAATTAAGTTAGATTTGAAAGTGTATATAGCCCTGCATAGATTTTTCTGTCTATGCCTGCTTTTGCAACCTATGGCTGAAAGCACAAGCAGGAGTCAATCCCACTGAATTCAACAAGACTTACATTCTAATTAACATGTTTTGGATCCAGCTTGTAACACCAGTAGGTTTTGTAATCACTGAAATTGTTATGGTTCAGAATTCTCTTTCTCTTTGTGGAGTCCTACTCTTTTAACTCAAGAATTAAACCCGCATAAGATATAATGTCTACTGAACGGGTTTCTTTCACAGATGGATGATTCAAGCATGGCTTAATGTTCTCTGTGTTTTTCAAGAAATTCACCTCAAGGCTAAAGTCAAATTGCATATTTTATAGAAAGCAGAAAGAGGTGCTTCCAACTCTGCCTTGACTATAAATTAACCATGGCTTTTTCAAGAACTGTGCAAAAAATGCTATATAGTGTATCGTGTGGGAAATACTACAACTGAATACTTTTTTTAAGCCCTCAGATAAATAAAACCATCACCACCACTATTACATTTATATTCCACTTTTTTCCAAGATGGCTTTACATGGTTCTCATTCTCTCCATTTGATCCTCTATGACAACTCTATGAGGTAGGTTAGGTTGAGAGTCAGTGACTACCCTAAGCCACATTATTACATCACATTTATTATGTCCTGCCTTTCCCCCTCTTGTGGGGAACCTAAGACACCCTGCATGGTTGTCCCCCCCCCCCGTTTTAGCCTTACAACATCCCTGTAAAGTAGGTTAGACTGTGACTCAGTGACTGACCAAAACTTACCCAGTGAGCTTTATGGCCAAGTGAGGGCTAAAACCTGGATTGCCTGACTTCTAGTCCAACACTGCCACCACTAAACCAACCTGGTTCTTATACGGCTTCCATGTTATTTGCAATGAACATAGCAGGTTAATCATACGAAAAGGCTACAAAACATCATGCAAGCAAGATGGGCTTCTTCTTGCATTATAGTTGGAATACAGCTTACGGTCAGATGTATTCAACTACAAATTCCTTCCAATATTTGGTCAAAATATAAACATCCCACCCTTATCAAAAATTGTTTAATTAAATCAGCACATGGACTCATGGTACTTCCAGTTTTTCTGTTTTAAGCAAAGAGACCAAAGAAAGAGTAGAAAAACATGAGGGGACTATAAGTGGAAGATGACATTGTCTAGCTCCTCCATAAAATTTGGTGAATGAATCAGGGTGTGATAAAATCCTCATCTGGAAGCACCCTGGTATATTTCCCATTCTGTCCAATATAAATGGAAACTTTAAATTTGAAAAAGGATGGGAATAAATTCCAGCAAAATGAAATTAAAACCAACCATTTTAGTGTCACAATAGTTATTAAGGAGTAATTAAACATATGCATTATCTATACAGTAATCTATATCACACATTTTAAATATTGGTTTGGCCTTTCTCATTAAATCTTTCCCAGTTGCACTATTAAAATGGTTCCACTACTGGTGATCTATTTTGGATTATTGCTGAGCATGAATTGAATGCACAGCTTTTCAGACTGATTTGCATGTTCCACTTATAGAGCACAGGGATTAAGTTAGGAAAAGGAAAGTGCATTCCATTTCCAACTAAATAATTCACTATTCTTTTGCTTCCTAAGAAATGCTTCAGGGATGAATAATAAAAAAGCCCATCTTCCCCCAGTTGTTAAAATTATGTTAATGGTAAAGTAACCACTATAAATACGTAATTAGAGTTGTTGTTCTAAGATATGCAATTTGCTGTGCTTTTTATTGCACCACAGCAAAAACTCAGTAATGCATTATATTCTTTTATACTCTGAAAACAAATATATAGGCAGAGACAATAGGCAAAGCAAAGACATTCCCCCAACACATAACATAGACTAAATTTCAGAAGTGCTGAGTGATTAGAAAGAAAAAGAAAGGAAAAGATTGATGGGGTTTTTCTCTCTTTCTTCCCTCTCCAACATCTTAATGAGGATTCCTAGCTATCCATCAGTTAACAAATCAATAAACTCGACTTTGTTACACATTCTTCAACAGATACAAAAAGGTTTTGGAAAGCAGAGATTTCTCATAGAAACATATCATAAAACATTTCAATTATGAAAATTCATCTATCAAAGGAAAAGTGTTCTATTTACACATGTGCCCACATGCGAATCTAACACATACACTTTTTATTAACAGTTCTCTTATAAATACAAAATAAAAATACAATCATGCTATTTCTTCCTGTGAAAGGTTGAGTTGTCTGACATGTTTAACAAATTAGACACCAGATGTTCATGAATTTGGAAATGAGAACATATCATCTAATATGTAAGGGTAAAGATTGGTTTTATCCAAACAATTATATATGCCACAAGCACAAGTACTTGCATATTTTAACACCGTCTTCAGAAAGCAATTGCCAATTTGGTAATTACTGCATTTCCTGCCCATTGCACTCAGCACTGTGATTAAGAACAAATTACATCCAAGCTGTACAAGACTGCCAATTTCAGGAAGTCGATATAGGAGGCTACCAATGAAGCCAACAAACAGCAGGTATTTGGGTGCGCTGAACAGTGAACAATAAAAGCAGTTGAACAACAGATGGATCTCAACTGGCTCCAGTTCACTGGTTTACAGCCAGCTCCTGAAGGAAGAAAGAGCAATAAAGGCACAGGAACTGTACTTACAGTGCAACTCTCATTTGGTCATTACAGCTGCAACTCCTTCCCAAAGGTTAAGTGTCTTTCCTTGGGGTCCAAGCTGCAGATCAGATCTTTAAACTAATGAACCTCTGCTCTCAATACACGCTGCTAGAAAAGACAAAAGGCTATCTGGCCTGCTCAATGTGTGCATCTGTACAAGACAGGGAGGGGTTGTCCTTTAAGTTTAAGCTTCTTACCTTATTCCTTATTGCAGCAAGCAGGGATTACTTTTTTAATGCCAAGCACGTCAGGACCAGCCAGCCCCCAACTCTCTGTGCCCTGCCTGCCTCCCCACCTCCCACATTTGCACAGACATCCCACTGTGCAAAGGGCTCTTTCAATTCAGCCATATACTCCTACTTCAGCCACATGCATCAAATGCCCCTGGGGAGGAAGGGCAGCAGCTCATTCATTTTGTATCAAGTTGGACCAAATCCTGTCAGCTGCAACTCTCCTCAGCCAGATGCCCTCATTCTTTCGTCGCTCGGCAAGCCCAGCTGTGTGATGGGATACAGCTGCAAAGAAGAAGGGGGCGCCGTTCTCCCACAGTCATACAGCAATTCAGGCAAAGGAACGTCTTTACCCTCCCTCTGCTTTTAGTCACTTTTTATATTCAGAGCTTTTCAGGCTATGGAAATATCTCAGCTCCTCCTACCACCTTCCCCCTACCCTTTCCGAACAGATTGGTACTATTACAGACCATCCTTCTCTCCTATTGGCTGCCAAGATTAACTGTTATGCTTCCAGAACAGATATAAAAACTGTTCAGAAGGTATGATAGATAGACTGTCTTGCTCACTATGGCTCAATATGCTGATTGTGCAGGAAGACCAAGGTATCTGCTTTGGTGACTAGTAACCGTACCACCTGTTTTGTTAACGTTTTTAATGGTAAGCTACCTTGTGAGAGCTTGCCCGAAAGGACAGAAGAGAAACAAAGAAATAATAAAATAAAGTTATTCATTCAAATTGTTCCCTGTTTTTCTGAACACTCAGAAGTGACTTATAAAAAACCTAGGATAGCTTAAAGTGTATACCTGCATGATATAAAGAGAGATTTGAAATGAAACACTGTCACTAAAGTTTGCTTATAACAAGACAGGATTGTTTTGTGTAATGAGTGAAATGGCATGTCCACTGTTGGTTAGTGTTTAAGTAATTTAATGCACAGTCTTGAAAACAAAAGCACTTAAGGCTTAATCAGCAGGATGTATGGCAAGTGACAGACTATATTTAACATAAAGTGGCACAGACTGCTTGCAAATTTTAGCCCAGAAGCGCTATGTTTAGTTGCCAAGGGAGTGCTGCAAACAGCAGTGCTGCCTCAGCTACAGCCTATTATAGCCTTCCTAAGGCGTATTTACTTTTCTGACTTTTCCCATTGTCCTTATGCCAGGCTGTCCACTGGCATTCAGCAGTAAACAGATGACTGCCAAAGAGGCTGGGCCTCATACAGATACATTTCTTAGATGGGGAACAAAAGCAAAAGTAAAATGCATATTACTTATCGCACCAGCCTGTATTCTTAGTCACTACAACTGTAAAAGCTATCTAGGCTGTGTATAGAACATAGAAGGTGCTTGTGCTTAGAATAATGGCATTCTGGCTAAGTCATAAGCCATCCAACCATTCCATGCACTCTCCAAAACAATCCTGTGTTAACAGCTATACAAACCAGCCTATTTCTAGGTGAATCTTGTTAACGTTCAGATGCAATACTCATTTCAAATAGTTTGTCGATTTCTAAAATATTAGGCCTTTCTTTTAGTACGGTACTGAAAAAACGTTCAACTCATGAATGATTTACTATTGTTCAAAGCTAAAACTTAACAGCTGTCATATGAACAAACCGATTAGAAGTGTACCCAAAAAACCATATTTTCCTGGAGTTAAGAATTGGTCTAATTATTGTGTCCTATTTGAACCATTATTAAAAAGGCCTTTAGGGTTTAACAGAGGAAAAGGTATGGTGCTAAAAAAAAACTTTTAGGTTTCCATACTAGAACCTTATTTCTAAAACGTGAATGCGATATAAAGAAACAGTTTGCAATCATGGAAAATGCAATCGGACAAAACCAGAAGGGCCCCAGTTCAAGAATGCCTGTTGGCATTATAAGATATTGGTGTAGTCTGAGGTCCTTCATTTACTAAGAGTCCCATCATGCCTATATGAGTCTCATGCTAAGTAGAGCTTTTGTTTCCATTGTAAGCTTCATTTGCATTACATAGACTAAGTGCCACAGTCTGTTGTTACAGTTGGCTCTAGAAATGCCCCTAAAGCACTTCCCCTATCTTGAATCTCCTCCAATGGTTCTATAAGCAGACTAGTTAGCATTCACCCTGTGTTTCTTCCCTTAAGCCAGTAAACAAGGGTGACATGTGATGAACATACTAATTTTAACTCTCAAATGAGCTGAACAATGAAATCACTTTCTCAAGAAGAAGGCCATTTCTTGAAGAGCTTAAGCGGCCAGGCTTCTACACAGCCATCAGTGACCAACCGGCATTCCCCTTTGACCTGTATGGCCTATACAGACACTTGCAATAACCTGTTCCTGGGCTGGAAAAGCAAATGCACATGGCCCATATTCATGTATATAAGGTAATGTAATTTAGGTAACTTAGGTTTCCATGTAAAAAGCATTTTTATCAACAAAAACCAGAGGAATTTCATGTACGCTCTTTCCAAATGGATATTTGTATGGAGTATTCATGTTGTATTATGAAAGTAGTCCAGAATGTACACCTCACAGAAACAGTGGCCTGGTTCACACATCATGAAGAAATCCTTCTCAGTTTCCACTGTTTGTGGTTTTTTTGCACTGATGTGGCTGAAAAACAACCAGGCTTATCATGGTAACTCTTCTCCTGTCCATCCCTCTCAGTCTTCCAGGCAGTATCCCAGGATGAGGCTCCTCATCAGTCAACTTCAGCTCTATTCAGCAGTCTCAGTTGCATACAGGGCACATGCCCTGAAGCATGGCAAAGAGGATAAGGAGCTGGTGAGGCTCACTCCCTTCTTGCTCTAGAAGAGACTGTTTGAGCCTGATCCACACTCAGGCAAAATGGGGTAGCAATCAGCTGGGCAGTGAAACTCCTTGGACCACTCCTCATGAGCCAGTGGCATTGGCGAGAATCCACTGAGCAATGCTGCAGAAAGGAGCAGTGCCACTCAACTGATTCTTCCTCTGTTCCTTTAAAGATGCTAGAGTGAAAGAGCCAGCACCAGGGCCAAGAAGCAGCTGGGCAGTCTTGGCAACAGTGCCCAGGTAGAGACAGCGTACAGCAGTGGATTCCCCCATGTAGCCCCTCTTGCATGAGAAGCAAGACAAGAAGCGGCTGGGTCGCAACGTCCATTTGGAGGCTGCACACCCAATGGAATCCCCAGTTGGCCCCCTTTCTCACTCTGGATCATCCCCAAGCTAATGCCCACCAGGCAGGTGTTGGCTTGAGAACATCTTTTTGCCAGCTAGAGTAAGAAAGGAGGGATCAGTGCTATCTCTCCCTCATCATTCCTTCCCTGTGGGTTCTCACAATGCTTGCTCATGTCAGAGCAGCAACATGGAAGATTGTGTTGTGATGCACAGCCCCACACTAAGCAGAGTCACCCAGAGGTTTTTTGCCACTCTTGATCAAAAATATTTAGAACAGGAGGAAGGAGGAGTAGGTGCAGCAGCTGTCAGTGGTGCTGTCTGATTAGCTGCTGGGCAAGAGTGGCAATGGGCAGCTCTTGCTAAGTGGCTGTATTGTTCTGGCTTCTGTATTGTGATGAACTGGGTTTTCCAGTTTGGATGACACAACAAGCAATTATGGCAATCATAGTGCAAACCATAGTTCCTGTGCATAATTTCTTATAATCAAATGCACCATGCTGAAATACAACAGGATTTGTATGGCATGACAGACAATCAAAGGTAATAACCACAACTGCTTGTCAAATTGTGTGAACCCATCCATTATCTTCTGCTTGGGTAAATCTCAAACTATGTCCATGGCTATTGACTAGAGCTGAAATTCAAATCTGAGTGAAGCCCATGGCCTCACAGACTTTAAAGCAACATTCCTCATGGTTGGGTGGGATTTATAGTCCGACACACTGGAAGTGCACCAATTTGGAGAAGGCTGTTTCAGAGTGTGTGGCCTAGATACACAGTACTCTTGGATAACTTTCATATAAAAGGACAGATTTAACAGAAGTCTGTTAAACAACCATGAGTTTAAATATTTGGTAAAATTTTTCACTGCATGAACAAAAAAAGCAAGCTTCAACAGAAACTGTAAAGTATTTCTTATGCCTACGGAACATTTAAAACTATTATGCATTGGAATTCCACTCAATGCAAGCTGTTTCTGCCTAGTTTTTCCCATCATCCTTGTACCACTTCTCAGGACTTTTCTGAGGGTCTCTTAATTTCTGGAAAAGCTTGGGTGAAGTTGCAGAAGGTGGGAGAGAAAAAGCCTGATTGTGAAGTTTGTGCAACTTATTCTTGTTTACACAAACTCCAGATCCAAGGCATTGACGGTAAAGGGATGGGGAAATCTTATTTTAAATCCCAAGGATAAGTTTGGTGGACTCAGCCTGCTGCACCACTTGCCTTCCATCGCTTTTGTTTCTTTTCTGTTCCTTGTCTAATTAAGCCCCCCTGTTCAATTGAGCACGTAAACACTGAAATCCACAAAACTGAGATAAAAGGAACCTTTGTTGCAACAAAGGGAATCATTCACAATGATTGTATCTGACTGCTGGATTACCAGGAACATTTCAGCACTGAATGTTGACCTTCTGCCAAGTAGTTCAAAACACTGCGCTTCTTCTATGGCATTTTTTATGCTTTAAAAACAAATTAAGGCACAAACGGCTTAATCCTTTTGATTAGCTATCACAGGCCTTCTGCTATCAGAGTTTGTCTCTGTTACATTTGCAACTGAAGCAGCAGTAAGTGCCATTTTTTTCCTGCTTCCACTGGCTCATCTACTCAATGTCATAGCCCAGGATGATCCAACATTTTGTACTTCAAGGGCTGCATGAGGACTTCGACAGGGACCCCAGGCCACACACTGAATTACATTTTCATATTGAAAATTAAAGTGTTTGCAATATATTTAATATACACAATATGTTTAATTAACCATTAAATGAGGGAGAAAACTAATATGAGGTCTCAGAGTTGGCTTTTCTCTGCAAGTTCAAAGAAGAAGCAAAACCGTCTTCGTACCAGAAAACAGGAAGGAAGAAATGAGGGGAAAAAACTGATACGACTGAGTTCTCAGAGTTGGTCTTTCTTTGTGAGTTCCAGCTACCCCACAGAACTCGGGCAGTTCCTTCTTCAACCACAGCCCAAGTGCAATGACTGCTCCTCTGGGATGGCCCGCCCCTTTCTTCCACATTTCTGCCACCAAGTGACCCCTTGGCCCCTCCTTTCTTCTTGGAATTGGCACCCTGAGCCTTTTGCACCAGTCTGATGAACTCTCCCCAGCATGACTCCTGATCATCAGCTGGGGCAGTGCAGGGCATGCTGGGGTGAGGTGTCCTAATGCTGCTGCAATCATGTCCGTGCCATTTCTGGGATCAAGACTGGGGGCTCCAAATGGCAAGAGGGCCTCGGGGGCTGCAAGTGGTCCATGGGCCAAGTGTTGGACCACCCCATCATAGCCCATGAGGTCAAAGAGATCAGCTGGCTGCTTTGAGGCAATGGGAAGACCTTTAATTCTGCAATCTACTTTGATTACATTTTTGACATTACAGTTATTTGAAGATACTTGGTATAAACTTATTTTTGGAGTTTTTGCTGGAGAATAATAGATTTTATTAAGTGCTTATAAAGTACAGAAAAAAATGAATGTGTGAGTGTGTGCATGGGTTGTAGGAATGGTTGGACTGGTCTATTTCTAGTCCATGTCACTTTCGCATGTAATAATTGTTAAATCCATTCTGTTCTGTTTCTACACTGATGTGTGATTCTGCAGCCCCTTGTCCAAACTGTGTGACAACTCATTTTTATATGGATTTTGGTATATTTTTGAAAAATTTGGGAAAGTAAAAAAAAGGACAACTTGCATTCAGATCTGTGTATTATACCAGGAAGTGAAAGTTGGGTTGGTTCTCTTAAGGATGGAAACCAAACAGGAACATGTGCAATTGGGGAGAACCTTCTAATGTTATCTTGTCACATTTAATTTGATGGGCAATTTTGATGAAACTGTGCTCTAACTGAGGATTAAACCCACCTTCTTTATTAATAACAAGTGAAGTGAACTTACGTTGAAAAATAGCATGGAGGGCTACTAATGAACCATTACGATTGTGTGGTCAAAAAGAAGTTAGTTAAAGCATGCATTAGGTAGTATTAGCACTAATACATGATCTTGACTCTCTTATTAAATCTCAGTAAGTAATCTTATTCTAAAAAGACTGGCCATGATTGCTGTATGGGATGTTTACCTACAAAGGCAGCATACCTCCTGAATCTCAAAGGGGAAGGAAAACAGAGGAAAAACAGGGGAAGAAAAACAGGAAATGGTTGTTGCATTCTTGCTTTTCTTACTTGCCTTCTCCAGGCATCTTGGCTGATCATTGCTGGAATGAATGAATGAATGAACTAAGGAACAAGGAGGACTCAATGGAACCTTTCCCTGATCCCCAGGTGCTTTTCTTTTGCTGATAATGTATTTTAACAAGGGGGAAGAAGCCTGGCTCTGTAAAATAAATAATGTAAGATAAAATTGATGGAGCTCTGTAACAGTTTTGTTCACCCAACCCAAATTGTTCTTCAGGTCATATACTGTTTACTGTAAACAGTCAGATAACTATATGTGTTTTTAGGGAACTTGATTACGATATGCAAGACTTATGATATTTCATTAGGCAATACTGTTTAGGAGATATTATACACACCAATTTCTCAGGCTCATTACAACTTAACAACATTATTCATGCATGACTCAATGAATTAATTTTTTATCATCCTACTACTAATACATCAGCTTTAAGCACTTGGAATGCAGAGAAATTAAAATTAAAATTAGTGTTTAAGTACACAGACACTCCTCACAACATATTTAGTCATCAAACATACTTCAGAAAAGAGATTTGCTTCTATTGCCAGAGGGTAAATCACACTTAGTACCATTAGGGATGGGTAGTCCCTCTTGTCAGTAGCCGCTCAGCTACTGCAGCTACCAGCCAGCAGCTTTCATGTTTTAATATTATGCTTATATTTTCATTGTTGTATTTATTAATTGTTATTTCACTGGTTTTCTTATGCTTTTGTGTAAATCATGTGGAGAACATTTATGTACAAATAATAATAATAAATAAATAAATAAATAAATAAATAATCCCCATATTGCAGATGCAGGGATGAGTCTGACAAGATCCAAACTTAAGACTTCCAGATTTTTGAGTATTATCATGGCTGTAAAGATGCCCCATGAATGTTGGGAGCAGTGCCTTTTTCACACATACCTGACCACACAGTAGGAGAGATTTAGTAACTTAAAAACCTTAGCTTTGTGATTCAGTGTCCAAACCATGTCTTCCGTTGAGTGCTTGAGTGCAGCAAAACATATTCATTAGGATATGAAACAGTTACCAGAAGACCACAAGTCAGATCCCAATTTGAAGCAGGAACCCACTGTGAAACATCCACTCAGTTTAGGAGTCCATCCCACTCCTAGTTTTCCCATAGGTAAGTTCATTTGTGGGGAATTTTTATTCTCAGTCCTTCAGTGTCTCCCTCACAGCAGAGAAGGTATCAAGAGGCCTATTAGGACTGAAACACCAAATCGTTCATTTTGAGGCCCAAATCACTGACACCATTTGCCCTATCAATCTGCCTCCATGAGTAGTGTTAAGAAATGGCCTAGGTATGGCCACTGAATCTTTTGAGCAGTGTACCGGATCTTTAATCTGTTTTGTCCCCATGTGATATCAGTAGCCCTACAGTGTCTAAGAGACCTTAAAACTCACTCTTCAAACTAGAGGGAAGACTGTCACCTTCTCTTTTACAGTCTGCTCAGTATTGCTATTTGGTCTGGATTGCAATATTGCCTAACAGCACCACACTCACCTGATCTTCTCAAAGTCTGCAGGGACCTGCCAAGCCAATTGCTACTGGGCAATGGCACTTGTGTCCTGGACCATGGGAGGAAGCTAGTCCCAACAAGAGGAAGAGCAGGCACATTGGCCCCTTACTTATCAAATGGAGCACCAGAAGCCTTCCTCACTTGCTGCTTCCTGAAAGCTGAACCAGGTCTCTTACTGTGGTGGAAAATAGTACTGGCTTTTTGCTTGTAAAAAGGGTTTGGATGAGCAGAACTGTCTGTATAACCTACAACTGGAGTACCTTGGATCTGTAGTCATCCTCCTGGAGCATGGCTGGGCTTTTTTGCATGATCCACGTGGCCAGATCCTGGTGGGTACATGCTGCTCACTGGGGTTTGCACTAGGCTAGTGAGAAGCAGTACATGTGGGAGGAGAGTGGGACCTTCTTGCTCTTTTGTTTGAAAACGCTACAATGCCTTCTAGCAACTTAAAGACCCACAAACTTACTGTAGCACAATAAGCTTCCATAAGCAGAATTTTATTGTACTAAAAGTTATTCTAAAAGATGATGCTTTACATGTAACTGGAGAAAAGCTGCAGTTGTACAGGGATCTTGGTGATCCCTGTCACATATGATTGCCTAGATTAGCTGACATTTTGCCCACACATGCTTTGCCTCCTGCTCTATTTTCAATCTCTCCACCTGAGGGTTTTTTTTCCTTTTTTTTAAATCAGTTGCCCTCCTTTCCTCTGTCCATAATCTCTCTTTACAAATATGAGTGTCCTTAGGAGACATGGTTCTTTAAAGACACAAACACAGAGCCTTTGGCAAGTGTCTCACACAACTGATTTGAGACATCATTAAATGCAACAAATTATTCATTATTTAGAGTATAATTATTATTGTATTTTTCACTCCAGGGACAGAGGAGCTGTACTTGTAAGATTTTGTGCTTCAGGTGCCAAAACAATTTAACTGGCTTTAAGCGCTATATGAACCAACACTGGGGTTCTGAGAGGGAAGCCATTTACTGTTCTGCCTCAGGCCACAAAATGTTTCAGGAGCCAGCCCTGGACAGGATGACAGAGAACTGGAGCTGGAAATGGGAACTGAGATTGTGCTGGAAATTATGTGGGGTAGGGAAACAATTGTGAATCAGAGAGATATGTGGATGGGGAAATATATTCAGGATTAAATTTCTCATTAAGATTAAAGCATTTTCAGGATCAAATTTACTATGTAATCCTAAACATGTTTATTGAAAAATGATTGTGTTTAATAGGATTTACTCCCAGGTAAATGTACACGTGCTCAGGGTTGCAGCTTGCTTTATCCACCTTAAAGATAGCGCAAATATATGGAGAAACCTGGGAACTGATGTAATTTGGTAATTAAAAAAAGACAATGAAAAACAAGGGAGCTGTGCTGGCCCATGACAAATTAGAAACAAAACACCAATCCACAGTTGGGCAATATTTTTTCTAGGAACTTTGGTTGGTTTTAATAAAAGTATTACCGGAAAATAAGAAGAAAATCAGGAAAGCCTACAGTGGACTATGACCTAGTTTTAAAATGCACAAGAAGCAAAAGATAGGGGAAAGGAGGAGTGCACAGATTAATGCACACATGACATCTATTTTGGGGAATGCAAATTTCCCACTTATACTCAAAGCCCAGAAGAGAAAAATGGAGCATGTAGTGGGGATCTTAGCTCAGTCAGGAAAATTCTCAATCATTTCTTAACTAATATCCACTCCCTACTTTTAACTTCTGAATTATTATCCTGTATATAGAGAAGCAGAAAAGAAAATGTGAGGAAGTGGGATATTTAATAAGCATTAATTGAATGCTTATTAATTGCAATCAATTGAAGTATACATCTATGCCTGTAAACTTCCATGGCTTGTTATAGGGCTACTGGAGTGTTGTTTTCCCCTACAACATGACTTGCCATCCAGGTTCAGGCAATGCAACAAGCTGCACCCAAGAGGTGATTATGCAAATTCCATCCTGAAGGTGCCACAATTTAAATAAATCACCATACTGAAACACACTATAGTGGCTTATTTTGATTCTGTGAAACATGCCAGTGTCTTTATGGCAGAATTAAGAAAAATCAAGTTTTACAGTTTAAGTCAGCAAAACACTTCAGTAAGTCATGAAGTATATTCTTGCTATGCTGCTATATTAAAAAGATGCTAATTCTAGCGTTCAAGATAATGGTATAGCATGTGCTAAGAGAATTATTAATTTCACAGAAGGCTTTTCTGCCTGAGGTACACTAGCAGTCATACCCTTAGATTAAACTTTCATCAGCAGGCCTCTGTTTTTCATCAATCTTTCATTAGCATATGACTTAGGAAATCATCTAATCACATGCCATTAAAAGAGTCTTCATCTTCCAAAGAGAAAACCAACCAAATAAGTTACGACATAGGAAAAAGTCTGATAAAAAATAAAAAGACCTCAAGGTAACAATGACTTTCAAATGTCTGAGTATTCAAGAGGTAGGAGTATCAGTCATAACAATTATTGTATACCTGACAATGAAAATAAAAGGGCCATGTGAGATTTTGAAAGCTGCTCTTTGCTGTTCAAGCAGCAGGCAGGGAAAAGATTAAACATGCCCTTCCCACCCACTATTTCTCTGATGCAAATTGTTCCCTTCTATCCTGCCATGTTGCAGCTGTTTACTTGAATCTCTGATTCCCAGACTTAGATCTGCTGCCAAACTTGTTCCTCATCCTCAAATATATACCTTGACTGAAAGAGATGTGATACAACCATATCCATGTAATATTGGAAGATGCTTGAAATTAATGGAAAAGGAAAAGTGGGGAAATCGAAGATGTTTTGCCCTACATTTCCCACAATCCCTTATCACTGGCTACGATGGCAAGACCTGATAGGAGCTGTACGCCCAAACAGTAAAGTGGAATAATTATATTTCTCCTATAGGCCAATGAAATAATATAATTATATTTCTTCTATAGGTCAATGAGAACATGCCTATGTGTATTTCCCCAGTGAGGGTACTCCATAGTCATAAGCTAACACAGACATGGCCTGACATTGATACTCATTCTCTTCTCTGCTAAACCAAAGAGCAGGATCTGAGCTGCCAATCAGAAAGGCTTCAGAAAGTTGCAGGTGGCCCCGATGGTCCCAGACCATTAAGCAGCAGTGGCTCCTTGTGCACTCTAGGCACTGTTTCTTCATTGCTTTCCCCTACATTGCTTTCCCCTTTTGCCTTCACCAACCATAGTTTGTTTAAAGCAGCTTGCAGCTGCTGCACTAGTTCAGGTTCCCCTTCTGGCAAGACAGCAGCTTCAGATTCATAACTGGGCATGTGTGAACTCCCCCACATGTACAAAGTCTTCCTGGCACTCCAGAGCCTTCACCTGGAGCAAAAAGCCTTCAGAGTCCAGGCAGCGTTAGCACCAATCTTTGGAGGGGAAGTGCTGGAAAAAAAATAGTTCAGTCTAAACTGGCCAGTAAGAAGCAAAACATTCCCTCTGAAAGGAATAGGGTGAGTGATCCTACCTGCCTGCCTTTTTCAGAGGAACGGAGAAGAGAGGGAGCAGCTGCAGTTCCAGATCCAGGGATAGGCTGCTCTTTAACCTTTGAAGGATTTTTGTAAGAATATGTATATGTGGGTATGTATGTAAACTCACCATGGACTATTGTTTTGCCCTGGGTATGTGTAAATTGTGCTTATGGTGTGGGGTTTGAATGTCTGTGCATGTGCTTCACAGTCTGCTCTTCTGTGTGTCTCTGGGAACACCAAGCCATTTTAATTATTATCATGATCATTGCTATCACAGCAATGTACAGGGGGGAAGGTGCATTTTTTGCAAAGGTTTCCCGCTGGCTTCCCAAGGGATGTACATCATCGTTACTACTGCTTGGCCTTTCCCAAGGGATGACCCTTTATTTTGAGCATTGTCATCTATAATTCTTATGAGAATAATATAAATTATTGTACTGTACTGCTTTTATTTATTTATTGCATTTGAGTAGGACTGTCTTCTCATTCTGTAGTAAGCACTGATTACTGTTGGGGATTCAAAATGGCTCCATCTCTTGTGATCCCTTGTTCTGACTTTTCACAACCCTATGTCTCCCAACCTGCCCTCCACCCTACCACTCAGACTGAACACCAGCCTTCCCTGCCATTATGTATTTTAAAGGCCAATACAGCATCTTAAATTGGGCCGAGAAAGAAACAGGGAACCATTGTAATTCATGCACTAGATGCAATTTAATCTAGTTCTACAAGCATTCTGATTAGTACATTCTGTAAGACTGGAAGTTACTGGACCATATTTTACTCATGAAGACTGACCTGAAGCTTGTATAGAAGGAAAGCATGTGTCACTAGGGCAAGATCAACCTTCAATGATTATGCCCACTGAAGGCGATTCAGATAGAGCTGATTAAAAACACAAACCTCTCCTAGTCTCTAATGCCACATGTCACTCCATAGATAACTCTGAGTTCAGTGCCTTAAATGTGCCTTGCCATTTAAGGGCAGTGTGACCCCATTTAGGAGGAGTAGTACACCTCTGTTAGGATCAGCGAATTTCTTGATTCACACATTTCTTTGGGGTATGTTTCAACATGTCTATCCTGAATTAAATCCTAAAAATGCCTCCAAACCTCTTTAGGCTTCCACCAACCCCTCTGAAATAGAACATGGAAAAGAGGGTGGAACAGCACAGATGACTTTCCCCAGTGATACCATGTACATGTTGAAAAGCATGGTAGACAGGACGGAACCTTGAGGCAACACAAAGGCCAGAGAAATCCCAAAACATCATTCTGGCTTCTACCATCCAGAAATGACCAGATCCACTGGAGGCTTTGCAGCAACACAACCCCATCCCATGTCCCAAAGAGACAGTGCAGGAGAATACCATGGTGGATGGGGCTGCGAGCAGATAAACTGCAAGTGAATGCTCCTAATCTCCTTCCTGTGGCCACAGTGGGAGGGAAAAAGGAAGTGGGGAGTTACAAGACCAAAGCTCATGCATGTAATTATATACCATAATTTCCTGTTTCAGTCAAATGCAACAAATTCAAGGTGTTGGTAATGACCTATAAAGCCCTAAACGGCTTGGGTCCTGGTTACCTGAAGGAGCGCTTACATCCATATTTGCCCAGTCGCCCCCTGAGATCGGTGGGAGAGGCCCTTCTCCGGGAGCCCTCTGTGAGAGAAATTAGGAGGGTGGCTACTCGGAGAAGGGCTTTCTCAGCGGTGGCGCCTAACTTATGGAATGCGCTCCCCAGAGAGGTCCGCCTGGCGCCGTCGTTATTTGTTTTTCGGCGCCAGGCTAAGACCTTTTTATTTAAGCAACATTTTAAATGCTAAATATAATTGAATTTTATCTGGCCAGGGCGGCTTATTTTATAATGTGTGTTTTAATTAAGATTATTTTATATGGATTTTAACTTGTTTTATCTATGTTGTAAGCCGCCCC
>NW_025336598.1:20122525-20198285 GCF_004798865.1 Varanus komodoensis
TAAAAATGTTTTAATAAATAAATAATAAATAAATAAATAAATAAAATGCAGCTCTACAGCTAGACATCCACTTTGTCACTCAAGCTATTCATTTTTCCTCACAGTTTCAAGAAAGCAAGAACTCATTCCACTGTATTTTATACAAACAACTTTTGACATATAGAGATAGAAAAAGTATTCCAAACTCACCGGCCATTGTCCCGACCTACTCCCCAAACTCGGATGCTTACAATGGGCTGAGAATGAAGAATACTACGATCCATGGGGTCAACCAAATTTAGCATGTCATTCTCCAGGATAAGATACATGTCTTTCCCCTAATTAAAAATGAAGAAACTGGTGAGCAATGGAAGGGGTAAGCATCTCTCACCCCTGTCATTTGTTCCCTAGAAGTACCCCCCTCCCCGCCCATCCTCTTGGTAAATGTGGGTTTGATATGTACTAGTTGCAGTTTTTCCTATCTAAAATTTAGTAATTTGTTCTGTGAGCATTTGAAAAGAATGTACTTCCATTCCAACAAGTGTTGAGAAAATAAAATGCTATTTTAAAAATAAATCAGTGTATACATTAGTATGTGTTTGCTTTTAACAACACAATTCATTTATTGATTACATAAAAGCTCTGTGCAGACCGTCTCAAATGTCATAAACATGGAGTAATTCAAGAAATGTTTGATATTTATTTCCTCTGGGTTAAAATTTAGCATAAAAAGGAAACCAATCATTCTGAGTTAGTGTCTTTGAAGTTTTATTTCAAACATGTGGCTTGTTTTCTCAAGCTTAATAAGACAATGCTAAAAAAAATTCCCTCACTTCCAAAAGATAGATGGGTCAGTTAGTTAAAAAAACAAAAAGGGTTTTTCTATGTGATGTTTCTTCATGGAAAAAAATAAAATAAAACTGCTACTTATTTGCAGCATGGGATTTTGTTACAGCTCTACATTGTGATTTTTGTACACAGACTGTATTTGTCACCTGGAAGAGATTGTTCATTGATTTGGCATACAGTCAATGTCAGAACGCAGACGTCCTTGCTGCATAGGACCTGTAATACCATTAGCACTTCCACCAGATTTTCACATGTTGCAAGTTTATTAAAAGGGCTACTATTTTATTTTTTTACTTTCCTTGCGTTTCTTCAAGTCAAGCACTCAAGTACAGGTATGTTTATCCGATCTGACCCCCATGTCTAGTTAGGGCTTGCCATTTCAGTGACATCTAAAAAAAATTACACCAGGCTGTGCCCTCTTCCTCTCTAGCAGCTGGGCAAACATTTTCATTTTTCGTCAATTTTGTTAATTTGTTCTGTGAGCATGTGAAAATAATTTGCTTCTATTTCAACAAGTATTGAGAGAATAAAATACTATTTTAAAAATAAATCAGTACACACATTATTATGCATTTGCTTTTAACAAAACAATTCATTTATTGATCACATAAAACTGTGCAGGCAACCTCACACATCATAAACAGAAGTAGTGAATATTATCCGTTTGAATATTTAAAACAGAAGTAATGAATATTATCTGTTCTTTCTGCAGTAAGATGAAATTTATCTATTATGTGAGGGTATGATATGGGGCTATGGGTGAAATAGTAGACTGCTATATTTGCATTACTATTCAGAAAAAAGGTGTGAATTATTTAATATCAGGAAAGATCTTTTTCTGAGTTTCTGGCACTATCCATGGTCAAGTACACCCAGTGCTATGATAGGATCTTGGTACTGTAGTCTTGCTTGTACTCCTCTTCCATATTTTTAAATACTGACCTAGCTTTTCCTTTTCTTGAAGAATTAGTTGAAGAAACCAAAACCAGTTAAATTCCTTCCTAAAGAGGAAAGCCTAAGGCAAGGGTAGGCAACAGGTATTTTAGCTATGCTGGTGGTGGCTGAAGTTGTGCTTCAAAATGTCTGAAAGGCATCAAGCTGCTTACTCCTGACCTAAGGACAATACATGCCAGGTCTCTATTTCGTTGTAAAGACCACAAGGGTTAGCATAGATGTAAGACAATCTATAAGTGTGAGAGTGTACGTACATAAAAATCAGTGGTAGGGCCATATTTTGAATACTATCTACAGGTAACAATTTGAAAAGAGCAATCAAAACTTTTCAGTGGGTTGAAGGACTAAGGAAATCTTAAAAAATTTGGAGTTTTTAGTATAGAAGAAAAATAACTAAGGAAGAATATGACAGACATTTATACAAAGCTGACTGATATGAAAAAGGTGAACAGAAAAAGGGTTTTCTCTCTCTATTCTTGAGTGGTAGCTTGGATATCTTTAAAACCAGAAAAATGCATGGAAAAATCAAAGTAAATAATCAATCCCAAGTCCAGAGGTAGCAAGCTCTGAATGTCAGATGCTTGAGATGATCAATAAAGGAAAGCTACTGGAAACAGGATGGTGGACTAGAAAAACCTTTGGCTTGGGCCAAAAAGGGAAATGAATCATCATTCATATTAAGTTCTTAACAAAGATCGACAGGTACTGAAGTCTCCATACAACTGTAATGAGCCCTTTTGCAACAATTACTCTAGATGGCCAGAGATGGAGAGATGCCTTTCAGGACAAATAATGTACAGTACTTCTGGAACAAAGATACTGCTCTGTTGGCTATTTTACTTTCTTGTTCTCTCTGATAGTGGCTGCTCTTACCTGCCTATGTAAGGGGAAAGGGCAAGAAAAAGCAGGCACCACAAAAGAACAGGTGAGACCAGAGATAGGACTGAGACAGTTCTTACCTCTCCCCAAATGCCAACTGTGTCTCGTATATCATTTTTACAATAAGACAGCTGCCGGATGCAATTGTTAACAGCAACACTGCTTTTTCCAGGAGCTAAATCTTCTTCTGCCATTTCTACCCATCCCAAAGAACGAACAGCAAAGCACTATAAAGAAGTAAAACAGGCACATGATTTGTTATATTTTCACTCTGAATGAATTTCACAAGATCTTTACGTATTTCAATCTGCTAATTTTATGACAACTCCTGATTATGTTAAAGACATAAAGATGAAACCTTGACTTTGTTCTGAATATCATTCCCATGGGCTGGCAACAAAATATGAGTTTAAGAAAGCACAGAAAGACTGCAACACGAGTAATGAAGCCAACACCCTTTCAACAACTGTGTAATTCCATTAAAGTCTTTTGAACAAGTGGTGAATGAAATGAAAGTAGTCTTCAGTAATGAAATAAATGAGAACTATTATTGCAATCACCACATGGTGTAGTAATAAGGCTTAGCTAAATCTACCTGAAGGTGACACTTGTTGGGAAAATTTGGATAAATCCTGCCTGAAAAGCATTACTTCTATGTGCTTTTTTGCCTTGTGGGATCAAATCCTGTACTTCTCAATCCAAGCTAAGTCACTGTTTAAAATTGCATTCATCCCCCACTCCTTTCTCTCACATTTAGCTGTAAGCTACAGTAGACAGGCCATTTAGTTCAAATATACATTGTAAATAGTCAAGGAAGTACCTTTTGATAGCCCAGAGGGCTGCATGTGCCCTGGTCATTCAGAATGTCTAGAGTCTAGATAAGGGTCTGAGCTTATCATGAATAGTTTCTCAGTAGCTTGAATTTACATGTCTAAGCAAACCTGGAGATGGGTTCAAGTTACTCCACTAAAATATCAATACACTGCAATTTGAAATATTGTAATCCTATTGTCACTGTATGATTGACTGACATTCCTTTATCTGCTCTGTATGTGATGACCTCAGAATCTTATTGTAATCTCTGCATTCTGTCATCAATTGCCCTGTGCCCAAGAGAGTATAAATGCCCTGTAATGGTGTTGAAGCTTGGCAGCAGAGTTCACCTCTGCCTGCCTGGTAATGCATTATCGTGAGTGTACCGCAGGAACCTGGGTAATACAATAAAGCGTCAGATGGTCTGGACGCTTGATCTTTCCCACGAACCCGAGTTTTATTTCCTCTTCTCAAATTGAGATTCTGGGATTCTGACACACTGAATCTTCTTTCTTCTAGAGGAATTTCCCATAAGTTCCTAGTTTCAGAAGCCTCTGGTATGTAACCACAGTCCACTACATTTTTTTTTCTGTTTTGCTGCTGCCTCAGTTGGCTTCTTTCATCCTGACCCTTTCCCTTTCCACTACAATGCTCTGTCAACCCTCACTCAACTGCTGCAGTGCTGAGTAGATTACAATGATTGTTTTTGCTGTAGCAGCTGTTTCAGAACTCATTAAGCCTGATCCAGATGAAGTTAGAAGTTCAGTGGGACAAATTATTATGGCTATATTAATTCGCATTATTTCAACTGAGGCAAATGTGTACTAACTGCAACAAGATGGAGACTCAGATACAACAAGGGAACTTTAACCTCGACTACACAGTGAGGGAAATTTCACTGTATTTCTGCAATGGCACTTTCAGTCAGCTGTGGACTTGTAGCAAAATTTGTCTTATTGTGTGGCTGGAGAGACATAATGCATGCACTTTCACTCACTGTGCATAGAATTCATAGGAGGCCCACCATGGTTCATATGGTCATTCTGAATCAACTACTGCAATATATTTATAAACTACAACTCATAACCCTTTAATTCAAAACAAACAAACAAAGACTAGTTCCAAAAGCATGAACTACAATGTCTTTGGACATATGCTGACATTTCAAAGGAAGATGTTCATAAGCTGGAACTTAAAGAGCTATCCACCAGAACAGTAGACTGTTTCTGCCTTGTTCATAATCTCAATGCACTTCACAAATTGTTCATATTCCCAGAGCACTTCACAAAAAGATCCTCAAATGTCCTTTAATTTCAACAAGGGAGGTGCTGCTAAAATTTCTCAAATTTTATTTTGGGTCACATTCCAGGTTTGGCAGAGGCAAAGACAGAAGAGGTAGAACCAAAAATACCAAACTATTTTAGCCTGAAGCTCTTACTCAACTTTAGAATGGTCACTTCAACCTTAGAATGAAGAAAAAACTACACAAAAGCCAAGACAATCAGGTTTGAGATTCTTTACCCCCATGTTAGAGAAACACAACTCCAGAACTTCCATGGGGATATCAAAGAATTTATATGATTTTTCAATCTGAAAAATCAATAGGCACATTGTTATGCTTGATTTTTAAAAAATGTATGTTGAAATCCATTTTAGGGAAATTAACAATGGAATGCAGCATTTTCTAATGTTTATGAAAGAACCAGAAAGAGAAAAAATGAAGACTGGGAAAGTAATGCCAGGCCACCCAGCATACCTGACAGCAAACTTAACCTTCCTTAGCAAAATAGGAAAGATTTCACATTCATTTTTACAATTTTTAAAAATATGGAGCTATCCTTATTTTTGGAGCTATTCTTATCTTCAGGTTTAGGCAGAAAAAAGTTCTACAATTCCCTAGAATACTATGAGCTGCAGGACTTTTTTCTGACTGAATATTCCCCCTTAGGCTGTAATCCTATACCCATTCAGCTGCATGTAAGCCCCATGGAGCTTAATGGCACTTACTTCTGAGTAGGTACATATACGAAAATGTTAGTATATTTTCCTTACTGGAACATCCAATTTCAGAATATATTCTACAAAGATAGTGGACCACAGTAAATCCAAATAACTAACAGAGAGGTGGCATTGTTTTTAAATAAAGCACCCTTATGAGACACACAACACAATCTTTTACAATATATGAAAGCTAATTATAAATGATAAAAACAGAAGGATGCTGCAGTCCGGGAAAGCTATATTTACCAAAGACATATGGCTCCTGTTGGAAATGGAAAGAAACTGAGAAATAAATTCAAGAATGTATTGTCAGTAACTCATCTATAATAAAACTAATCTATAGTTACTCCCTCTAAACTGCAATGATTCAAAAAATTATAAATGAAACAATTTTTAAAACTTCCTTTGGAAATAAGTAGTTTCAAAAATTCCATCCCTTTCCATGCTGTTAGCATCTCAACCAACTAGCCCATACACCAAAGATTTCCTGTTCGCACCTTTTACAAAAGCTATAGTCCCCCCTGAACATTTCTTACCTGTGTGTAAAAGGAAGAACAGAGAAATGTCAAACAGTAGCCATTTAATTGGAACAAAACTGCATTTCAGAACCCTCAACGGATAATATGCACATTACTGTTCACAAAAGGATTTATCTGCCAGTTTGAAGGTGCAAGATGAGGATAATGGGGCCTAAATTGGTAAGAATTAAAATTTTCAGCTATTCTCATTGCAAAAGCAATCTGGCTCAGTGGTGCTAGAATAAGAAATATTTGGGAAGCTCTCTCCCTAGTTGTTAAGAAATACTGCAGAAAGCTTGTTTCTTTGCTTGCCTGCCATAATTCTAACTGCTAATAGTATCGCTAATGGCATGTTGTCCTAGGAAACACATGGCAGAATATAGAAGTCATTTTTCATGTGTGATGCTGACCTGACAGCACCACTCCCTGATTTCCCTGCAAGCATATGAGCCACTCAGGCAGCCATGCACAGCTGAGAACCAGTGCCTAGAAAAAGTCATCAACTGTCACAGCAAGCAAAGGCTTGGAGAACTGTCACGTGGGATTCTTCTTCAAGGTGCTTTTCCTTTTTACCTAAATCATTCAGTTTCACAGATCATTATTACTACTATGGAGCCAACAGCACTGATGTGCATAGCTTGGGTTCACTCACAGAAGGAAGGGGGTGCAATTGTCATGCAGCTCCTGATGCGATGCTTTTAGTTGTGGCCAAATTAATGGTACTGCAGTGCTACTTGTTCCAGCCAGCTTCAAGGCACGCTGGAAATTTGCTCTGCTTGGCAGTTGCCTGCACCAAGACAGGAGACTGCTTCTATGCAGAATGGCAAAGCAGTGAATAGCTTTTGTTGTCCCAATTTGCTACCCATTGTATTGAAAGATATGTAGACTCTGTGTGTGTGTGTGTGTGTGTGTGTGTGTGTGTGTGTATTAATACACCAGCAAAATCACCAAGTAAATGTTACTATAAAAACTCATGGAGATTTGTACTAAACCTGAGCATTATCATGAGTAGAAAAAGTATTACAAAACTAAATTTATCTCATCTGCAGAATTCCAAACTTTTTTTTCTTTTTTAATGACCCTTGGCAATAAAATTATATTTTGAGGAGGTGGATATTAGCTTTTCAGACTGAAATAATCATATAATTCATTTGGCATGCGTTATGTGAATAATTTAAAATACAAAGGCACATTCTTTATACTTTAGTGCTGCTGCCCCCCAGTGACTAAGAAGTTGCACTGTAGCCAGCTTTTCGCCTGGGCCATCAGCTATATTGCAAGATGTTGATTTAGAACCTGGTCTGATTTTAACTGTTAATTTAGTTCTACCTATAGATGTTTATTTGAGCTGTATAGTTTCCATGATAGTGAATTTCTGCCACTGTGGGATAAAGTATTAGCAAGCCTTTAACATTTTCAGAACAGGGATATTTGGAGACAGATGCTTAGCAACCCGAGGGGATCCTCAATAAAGCCAGAAGTGAAGGTTGGTATTTTTATCTTTGCGACTTGAAATGTTCTACTTCTTATATAAAATAGAAGATTGTAGTTAAAGATCTGACCACTTCAAATTAATGTGATTCTTCACTTTTGTATTCCCTAGCCACCTGCAGCTTTATTTGCCACATCAAGGACAAGGACATTTGTGTTATTGCTTGTCTATGAGCAGAACAGTTGGACTCAGTTCAGCCAATGGCAGAGACTCTTGAGTACAGCACTTGAGCCAATGGTGGCCAAAAGCATTTTCTATGCCTGTCACAGCCCTATTTGTCATAAAGACAGATCATGCAATCACTCCCAATAGCTCTACCATCACCACTGCAATAATATAGCAATCCCATTATTAAAATTTTGGCTAATTTAAGACTGGGGTTAAAGCTACTTCAGCTCCATAAAGCCAGGAAATTATAAATTAAGACTAATGCCTTAACTGCTGTACCACATAAGCAGCAACAATGTTGTGTCGTGTGACAAATTTGTGCTTGCTCACAAGTCACTCTTCATACACCCATATTTTTCCTTGGTCAGAAAAGATACCCAATGCTGCCCTTATTCTGTTTTACCATATTGCTAGAGGAATATTCCTGTGCATTGAGCCATAATTGTTTGTCCCTTGAAATTTGTCACATTGCATAGCATATGTGCACAAGGAATGTCAGTTAAGCAATCAGCCTTAGCTCTGAATCTCCTGGCTTTGTACAGCTTGAGCTCTAACTGTGGTTTTAAGCTGGAAGGTTTTTAAAGTCTAAAGAGGCATAGCCCAAGAACCTTTTGTGCAGACTGGGCCTAAGCAGCCTTTCCTACATGATTATTCCCAAAATTCAAGGTGCTAATGTGCTGAGGATGTCGTTCAATCAAAGTTACTGAATTTCCTAACTAAAAATTGTATAATCTGCCTGGACAAGTTGATCATATTACAATTTTTGGGCTAAAAGTACCATGATGAATACTTATTTGTGAAGACCCTGCAATCAGAGGCAACTCAGAAAATAACAAATACCTTGTTCTATCTAGATGTTATCACCTTTGGTCCTCTGTTTTGCTATTAAGTAAACACAAGATGTCCACATTTTTCCTCTTACATTCCACCTATAATTCTTTCAAAATGCTACAATGTTTGTATTTATATGCCACCTTAGGCCCCAAATTCTGGCATAATAACCCAATCACTTGGATACTATGAATTGACAAACCAGAGGTTGTCACAGCTGCTTGCAAGAAAACAAGCTGCCCCTCAACTGGTCAGCACTTGTGCTTTGCATCCGGTTTCACAGAAAAATGCCAGAGTGCCCCATTTCTGGGTTGCTTGCTGCAACTTCCAAATCCATCACTCTGAGGTGCTAAGAATGAAACAACCCAGAGTTATAACCCATCATCTGTAGAAGGTTTTTTTCTCCCTTGGTAACTCATAGTACCATGTTTGAACTTCATACTAAACAACCTAGAAAAACTTTCTCCTGAGTTGTTTGCTAAACTGGATGCAAAGCAAAAGTGGGAAGCACTTGCACAAACCTGGTGAGTGTGGGTAATGTGAGGGTTAAACAAATACCCTAATAGCACATAACCCTAAAATCAGAACATGGGTTATGTAAAGTTTGTTTAGCACCTGCAAGTCTACAAATGCCAAGCCTGCCTGACAAAGCAACGTCGGTGCGGGGGGGGGGGGTGTTGCAAATTCAAAATGGTAGTCTCAATGTAGCTGTCATATTATGTGAATATCCCCAGGGGTGAAACAAAGGAGCACTGTGTGACATCTGAAATATGATTATGGTTCCTAACCCTAACCCAAACCCTAACCCTAAATAAGCCAGTATACGTAAGGATACAAATCCTAGCTGGCTTACAATTCAGCAATTGTACAATTCAGTACAAATAGGTGCACTTAATCATAATGCCCGGTTTGGATGTTATACAAAGCTATCCTACTTGCAAAATGTGGAGAAGTCAACTGGCTGCCTGCACTAGCACAGAATATCTGGCTTAAAGAGCTGTGTGAATGCTGTCATTAGGTATCAGACAATCAGATGCAGAAATGACATACAATTTCACTATTTGTTAGTTTGTCATCTTTCCTGGAAAAAAACTTTTTCATGAGGGAAATTATCCAGATTCCAAATGTTATGTATCTTTCAGCAAGCTGCCTGTTTGAACAATCTGATCCAGAACAAGGAACAGAAACTAAGAAGTTTTGACTATCTACTTTTCTGCCATATTTCAATGTGTTAAATAGGCCTCAGTGCATCTGATGAAGTAAGATTTTGACTGCAAAACTTCATGCCACAATAAGCTTGTTTCTAACTTAGTTTCTAGCTTGCTCAGTGTCTGCTGCCTTTCCATGGCTTCCCCAGGTATTTAAACAACAACCTATCTTTATTCTATGTCTTCAGGTATATTTTCAAGTTGTCTGAGTCATGATAGAAGCAAAGCAAACAAAACTTACTAACAATTTGAGAATACTGGCTTTTTGGGAGAAACAGTTCCACATCACCTTGAAGGCTCTATGGAAATGCTATTTTCTGTGAAATCCAGGTATCAGGAATGTGCAATTCAAACCCCAAAAAGTTACATGTTCTTTTTTGTTTGTTTCTATTGCTACCATAAATTTCAAAGGAGATTTAAATAAGCCATTAATTCTCAGATTTTTTTCCTGTCCATCATGCCTGTGGTAGATAGCAACACTAACCCAGAAGGACTACTAAAGTGTGAAATTTTTGAACACTAGAAAGCTGCAGAAATGTGATATTTTTACCATGTTGAAATAATAATTAATTTCTAGTGTATATGGAGTGTATATCTTGCCACACAGACAGAACTGCCAATGCTCTGGAAACCATTACTGAATTAATGGTTAATAATTAATCTCCAGAAAAAAAATGGAAAGAAATATGAAGTGGCTATTCTGCTACACAGGGAGAATCACCAATGCTCCGGTAATCAAGACTGGGGAATCTTGCATTTGGCACTCACTACTGTTAGAAAACTGTCCCCTTTCCACAATTTCACTTGGTCCCTTATCCATACACTCTCTATAAATGTTATTACATTATTTAAGAAGTCATTTTGCTACAGAACACTGAGCAGACATATCTTAGGAACTGCATTTAGGTCAAAAAATTAACCATTTCTTAGTCAGACATCAAGAGCTAGGGGACTCCTCAGTCTTGGAACAAAATATATCAGTTGGGATGACATCTGGTTAGAACACTTTACAGTAGAATTGATTGAGAGATTAAATACTAGAAAATGTCCAGCGAATTACCCAGACAAAGAAAAAAGGGCAATTTTATGCTACCAAGGAGAATAAAAAGTATGTATTTTCATTTAATTGATTATATTAGATTTGAGTTCTTCAACTATCACATTAAAATCTCTAATCAACTCGCCCTAAATGGCAAACATTATTTTCCTTCCATTTTCATTAAAATGTTATACTGAAATTAATGTTCCTTTAAACAAGATATCCCTGCATCTTACAAAAACAGGCAAACAGATGTTCAGAAAGCAGTATGTGATTTTCTAATTAAGAGAAGTATAGAAACTCCAGAGAATAGAACCAAATCTCAAGTGATTATGAAGTTACAATGTTACTTGTAGGTATTGCCAGGGATCACTTAAATACTGTGCAACCTCTTGTAGTTAAATATTTTCTGTTCCCTACTCATTTTAACTGTGGTGCTCCGATCAAGATTACTGCAACATCCCTTATCTTTTTCTGCTTTGCAGAAGGCACTTCATAGGTTGAATAACATCTGAAGTGACTTTATTGTTTCTGGATTAAATAAACAGGACAGACGGAGCCAGCTGGAGCCAGGGGACAGACCTGATGGCCCAGGAGACCCCTTCTGACTCACTTTTTTTCTGTGTCTAATCCAAGTACAAGTACATGCTGATTCCACTGCCTTCTTAGCCTGTTTACTCAGGGTGTCTTCTGCTATGAACTGCTGCTATGTCTCCTTCCCTATGAGCATCATTCAACTTTGTATGCCACTTGCCCACTAAATGTGGCCCAAATGCCTCATAACACAACAGGAGTACAAACCCGGAATGCCTAACAGCATATGAACTGCAATAATACATAATTGCACTAATATCTATCCAAACAAATTTGCAAATGCTAGTGTTATAAAAATTTAAATTAATTAAAAATAGGCATTGCCTATCATGAACCACAGCATTAAACATCATTAGTTAACAGCAAAGGGAATGCCAGAGCCAGATAAACCTAATCTTTGCAATGTAGTACATCATTAATAAACAAACAGCAAAGAGCAGCCCAAAGAGTGCCAAGCGGACCCAGATTCCTTACAGCCTCCATTAGATGATCTCCTCCACGTCCTGCTTTCTCAGTTCTTAAAGTTCCAATACAGACAAGGTTTCATCCCCCCTGTTCTGTATGACCATGCAGCTTCCTGGCTCTGACTCCTTAAAACCTTATCTGTCCCACTCAGCTTTAGCAATCAGCAGAGCTGACTTTCTTAAGTCTGAGGAGGGGTAACAAAGGCACTTAGCTGTGCTTACTCTGCCAACATTACTTTCCCGTTCTTGGAAGTCACTCTCTGCTAAAAGCCTTGGAGTCACCTAACACAGAATAAAACCCTTTAAAAGCCTTCCCCAGTTAATTCTTCGGTCTGAACTAACAAAACAATTCTTCAGAAGAAATCCCAGAGACATGTAGAATATTACACACGGCAAAACTAGTGGAATTGCAGAGACATGACCAACTTTATTAGACTCCTCCCTGAGAGCAATCAATGAATGACATAGCCTATTTTAGATTCAGTTGTTGCCTTGAATATTTTGGTAGAAAAATTACTAGTAAATATGCACACACGCATATGCATGTGTGTGTGCGCGCGCACACACACACACACTAGTGAGCAGACCTAACTTTATATGAGTTGGAATAGCCTTTAGTTTGATATGTGAAGCCTTAAAGCAAAGTTATGGTTGAAGCCCCACCCACTGGCACCCCAGGTGCAGTTCTTGCCATGGCACAACCACACAGAAGAGTCTGCCAACTCCATTTCCTGATGGGGCCTGCCCCAAAGAAAGAGAAGAAGGAAGTCATAGCTATCTCTTGGACTATATACTGGCTTCTAACTGTATCCATTGCAAGGCTAGGTGCTGGTTAGGGATGTATGTTACCTAGTGTTCCGTATTGAAGGTTTAAATATGTGAATATGGAAATTAATTAAAAGTAATGTACTTTCACAAACCCAGAGATGGATACTCCAAGACTCCTGTTAATAGCCATGCCAATGCTCAGTTGTCTAGGTTTGATATTATGGTGCTGACAAATGCACATCACCTTTTATTATTCTAGAAAGATGATAGACAAACTGGCATGTAGAATTATTTCTCTTTCAAGATCAGAGGTGGACAACTTGCGACTCTGCACATATTTTGGCCTAAAACACCCATTAACCCTCACCACTGGCTCCACTGACTAGGATATTGCAGAGAAAATTATCTGGAGACCCACAAGTTACCTGCATACCCCTGTCCTAAATTATAAATTTGATCCAGCACTAATGAGAAAAATCTACTCTGCACAACTTAAATATAACATTTCATATTTTACATTCCCTTCCTATTTTATTCTGGATTTTAACCTAGTAAATATATTGGAGCAGGCCTTAGATGGCTCTCAGAGGTCCTTGGAACCATCATGTAGCAGGCGCCAGAAAACTCTAGAGAGCTCTGTTGGGTAGCAAAGAGTGGACTGAACAAAGGCAGTAAGAAGTCTCACTGGCTCCTTGTATACTTGAACATACTGGGGCTCAACTGCATCTAACTGAAGTTTACCTCCATCTGCATTCAACCTGCCTCTAGTTTTGTTTCATTGAGTGAATCTCAACTACAGAAAGGGTACTCAGAAGAGATTGTGTCTACTGCCCAGGTCATTTCTGTATTCCAGACACTGACCAGGGATTTGACAGGATTGCCAGCTGCATCAACTGCACTCTGCCCAAAAGCCCTCTGGAAACTGTCCAGATTCATCCATCGCTAGGAGAAGACTAAGGATATGGTACAGGTCAACATCTTTCTTTCCTTTTCTAATGTCTAACAAAAGACATTTATGGTTTTACTTCTTTGGCTAATTTCAGTATATTCGTTATAGTTTTACTCCCCCTCTTTCCATTCTCTATATCTCATCCCACCATGCAGATTTTAGAACCGCTCGTATTATTTTAATTTTTAACATAGTGAAAGCTGTTCTAAAAGCAGCTGTGTGTGTGTTGCTTACCTTCAGCATCATTTCTAGGTAGCCAATGGCTTAATGATCTAAATACCTGACAGACAAGTTCTCAAACAGACACACAGGTTCTGCCTTCCTCAAGAATGATGGAGGGTTGGTAGCAAGCATAACAACCGCATCCATGCTTATCTTATCAATTTGTCTATTCACAGCCTTTGTCAAGCACAAAACCTCAAGTACATTTACTACTCTTGACAAATGCAACACCCAAACAATAATGCCCTGGGCTTGAACTAAGGATGTGCAGAGGCTGGAAAATTCTGCTCATCTAAAACCAATACATTTCTTGCCAGCTTCTGATCCAAAGACTGGAAGTGAGCCAAGGCAGGGTTGTTTGTAGACTTCTAACTTTAAGAAAAAATGCAATTTGCACATTAAAGGAAATGCTTGCAAATGCTAAGGAAATGCTTGCAAATTTTGCAACTTGCAAAAAATTGGAAGTTGAAAACTGCATTGTTCTAGCACGATTTGCATTAGGCACACTAGAATGATGTCATTTTCAGATTTCAACCTGTGCAAATATCACACATCCATTTTGTGTATATTGAATGATTCGTGCAAATTTCTTTAGCTTTTTTTTTTTTTTTTAGAGCACATGTCATATCCAATCTTAGAGACAGAAGGGTGCAAATCAGAGCCATGACATGGCTAGCAAACCAGAATCCAGGGAGTCAAATTCTGAAAATCTGTTGGATTTTCACCTCTCTATCAGATTATTTGTGCATCCCTAGTTTGGACCTCACTTCAAATCTAGGGTCACTCTCTCTGCTCATATAACTTTTAATTCTAAAAACACAGAATCAGAGCTTGTAATATAGTTGACAATTGTTTTCAGACTCCTTGTCACCAAGTCTAATTATTTAAGGTATTCTTAAGAAAAGAATCTGAATGACACATGCTCTTAACTAAACTTCAGTTTCTGTTCACGTGAAAGAAAAAACTGGAAAAATACTCTATGTGATCACACATACATTGAATAAAATATAGCAAGATATTACTCAAACATGCTGGACATATAAATAGATGCTCATAAAGCTTTTGCACATATGATAGTTTTGTCTGATAGCAGTCTTACTGAATTAGAATATTAAAGGAAAAAAAGCTTATGATGTGTCACTTTCTCCTTGGTTAGCATTATTGTAGTCATTCAGTGCAGTGTTTAGGATTAGACATTTCCTATTAATTTCTCAATTTCAGACAGTACGCAAAATAATTACTGAAAACTGTTAAGATCACAACAGAGCTTCCAGAATTACAAACTGGACCACTAAAGTACTATAAATGCATCAATGATATAAATCAAAAGTGTTACCTAAACATCTAAAGAGAAACTTCTATCTGCCAAATGGAGTTCTGATTCATGCTGAAATGGGACTCACATCCATAAACATGTGGCTTTAACATTGTCCCAAAAATTAAGACCACCTCTTTAGTGCAGGTCTGAGTGACATTCAGAAATTCCCATCCTGTTATTAGTATTCAGACGTATAAAGTAAGCCTTGGGTTTACAGTTGCTGAGCAGAGCTGTCAGAAGCAGTTCTTTTTTGAGGAAGTTAATTCATAGGATCACTTTAAGTTGGAGTTGACCTGACCTGGCACACATAAAAACAACCTTCCACATAACATCAGTAGTCTAATTTAATTTACAAAACTATGAGCCATTTATTTAGAATTTCAGTGCTCCTAATGCTACAGAATAAATGGCCCCCTGAGGCTTCTCTGGAAATATAATATGGCAGTAGGCATGAGAGGATCAAGTCAATGCTGAACTGCAAAGCACAAAATTGCTGTTTAACGATTAACCATCTTTCTAGGGTTGTTGTGAGAATATTTAAAGTGTGAACACTGTGCTCTACAAATTGTTACAGAAACCATAAGAAACATAACTTATGAACATGAGTGAAAAAATAAAGTTATCCACTCATAATACTGCTGATCTTAAATTCAATTCTCTCCTATTCATGTTTAAATGGAAAAGTACGTTCCAATGTATTCAATGAAAGTTACTTCTAGGTAAATATGGTTAGTGCTGCATTCCTACTCTTTAAAATTTAGCTAAAGGCATAGGAAAGCCACTTAAAAATCCAAATTTTATAAATGATGTGAATAATATTAAAACTATGACTATTTTCCCTATTTTTTTTCTGGGATCAGTGTTTTCATGTACAGTTACACAGACATCTTTTCAAAGAGTAATAGCTTTTGCATTTCCTAGAGTTCTTGCAGTTCTCCACAAGGTGGCAGCCACTTCTATTTGCTTAAAAAAACAAAAACAAAAACCCACAGTGTTTTTCTTAATATCCCTACATTAACGGGGGGGGGGGGGGATTAGAATTTCAATTTGATGCTGCTTTTTAGTTTAACCAGAATTTTCCTCATTTACATGCCTGAATGTGAATGCAAGCAAATTTTGTGAAAAAAGCTTCCATATTCCCTAGTTTACATTCATGCTTTGAAACTGCTTAACTTAGAAAAATGTAGCTTAAAAAGTGTATTTAAATGCTTTAGTTGATGTGTTGAAAGTACATATTTAGATATACACTTTTTAAAAATTAGCAGCTAAACACGTATTTCCCTATTCAAACAACAATAAAGACAGAATCTTGCAACCAGGAACAGAAATTAGGCAAACTGAGCTCCAGGGTACAGGATGTAAATGAGCTCTACCTTCCCTGATTCTCCTGTACATAACATTAACTGGAACTTCCTCACTCTCAACCCCTTTCAGTCCATGTTACCATATTCAAGTGTGCCCTGTGATTAATGGCAAACATTCTCATGGACCTCTCACCTGTGGGATTCAAGCCATGCCTTCTTTCTATAAGACCTGTGAATTTTATCTTTTAGAAATTCTTCTCCTGGGCCTTCCAAAGCTGCTCTTGATGTAGGTACACACTGTCCACCACAATGTGATTTGAGATGGTGTGTGGGGAAATGGGTCATATCCCTCTCTGATCTATTCCCCAAACTTCAGGAGCAAATGGAGTTTTTCTCATTAATGAGATTCCTTGAATATACAGTAATATAAGGTTCTTTCCATTTATTTTTCAGATTATGAAACTTCAAATGTCATAGTGTTGCTAATCTTCAAGAGTTTCTCACCACCAAGAAAAAATAAGGGAAATAAAGAAAAGTTTCCTTTAAAATTAAAGCCAGGTTTACCTAAAATGTGATTAAACTAACAAAATCCTTGGCTAAACAAGTTAATAATTCCACTTTCAATGCTTTTAACTTACATAATATTGCCTGAAGATAATATGCTCTAACATTTAACTGTGGGAATGGCATGCATTCTGTTTTGCTTACTGACCTTCGCTTCTGGATCACTGTTGATGCTACAAGAATCATCTTCATCGCACTGTGGGGCATTTCTGTTGTGCATGGGAAAATATTTCAATTAGGTTTAAAATGGTAAGTATAATGAAACAAATTAATATATCAAGCTCATGTGATTGCCATTAGGAGTTTTTATGTGATGCTGTGTCAGCTTTTACATGAATGTTTGAGCTGCAGGATTTCAGGGACCTCTGGAAATGGAAATGGACCTCTTTTCGACACCATAGAGATGGACAACCTATGGCCATCCATATATTTTTGTCTACAACTCCCATCAGCTTTTACTAGCATAATGAAGGATGACAGGAGTTCTAGACCATAATGCCTGGATTTGCTGATTACTGCCCTAAGGCAACGTGGAAGTATATACATGCCCTTCAGGGCCATGTAAAGCCCAGGTAGGGGTTAGCCCAGAAAACATATTAATAGGCAATACAGCTCTTTCCAGACTTCTCCAGATGATCAAAGAAGTAACCTCATTATTACACTGGCTTGTACATTTGGGAGACAAAAATAGGGCTCATCTAACCCTACTGCTAACCCTGTTTTCACTTCCCAGGAGTACTGACAGATAAGATACTTGACTCTGGACACAGCAGTTCTCTCTTTTGCAGTACACTAGTTCTGGAGAGCATAGTTGCTAAAGAAGCATATACACCCCAGATTTAAGAAGCTAGTCACCTTTAGATTTCTAGATATTTCAAAACAACATTTCTATAGCTTTTTAAAAAAGAAAATTACTATCTTGAGCTGAAATTCAAACTGTGCTTAATTAAAAGTACATTCTACAAAAATCACTGAGACATATTTCCAGGTAAATTAATTTAGGATAGCAGTAAAGACAAACAACAGATAAACAATCATACCTGAGCTTCAGTGAGGCATAACGTAGCGTTGCTCCCTCAAACTCTTTTAAGCTGGGATCTGGATTCACTGTGGCTGCATGGAGGTCCTGGAGATGAGGAAGAGAACATCAGCATGTTAACCAGGATGTGGGGCAGTTCTTCCTCTGAGTTACATTTATTTTCAAATAGAAATAAAATTCTTCCTGCAAAGCAGAAATACAGCATGTTTGGCTAAACAGTGTATTAAAAAGGCATGCATGCATTTTTCAGACTGCTATTTGTTAAGAGCAGGCCCAGTTTATTACAGGTGAATCTGTGTCCTTCTGACCAAAGCAAATTCATTTTGCGTGAACATTCAGAATTAGGTATCACATTTGGGAATTTGACCTCCCTTGCAAGCCAGCTTTGGCTGATCAGATCTTTGGCACAAGTGAATAGGGAAGGGGGCACAATAAATACAGCCACAGCCATGCAACATATTTTTTTCTTAAAAAAAAGATTAAACAAGTATGAAAATGTTCTAAAATTTGACAATATACTTGCCTTCCAAATGTCACTATTAATCTTTCCCCCATTCAGTACAGCAAAATCACTCCATGGCTGTTTCTAGATATATAATTATTCACACAGGAAGAAGCACATTGATTAAAAAACAAACAAACCAAAAAGCAAAGAAAAAGAAGGAAGGAAGGACAGAAGGAAGGAAGGCAGGCAGGCAGGCAGGAGGAAGGGAAGAAAGGAAGGAGAAAAACACACAAAACACTGTTGTTAGAATTATATTTACAGGTTGGGTTAGGGAAAAGATCACCTCAATTTTTAACTTATTAATTTACTGTATAATCACAGAGCCAGTTGCCCTCACATCTCTCAACATGTTAAGTGGCACAACAAGTGCACATTAAAGAGTTCAATGGAATGTTATGCTTTTCCCCATTTTTACTGTCTGGCACTTCTTAACTTCCCTTTACAATGGTACACCCCAGGCAACCACCAGAGATCAAAATCACCCCAGGCATTACAGGGGTTAATCGCCTGGCCAAAGAGCTGCGAAACTGCTGCTGTGCATCTCCATCACAAGTGCCCTAAAGACATTTACATGACTGAAACAAATGTTAGCACACTAACTAGCCTTTATGGTTGAGTCAGCCCTGGGTACAATGGTTTTTTGTGCCAGCACCAGCTGAAATTAGGAGTGTCTTTAATGTAGCAATTCTTAAATTCCACCACCTCCATACACAGCCGACTTGGAAATTGCTGAACTCAGTGGAGCATTTAGCAACTTTTTTGTTGTATGAATCAAATCACATGATTAACTCATAATAATGAATTATGAACACATGAATAACTTTTAATAAATTTTTCTTCAGCACTGGCATCATCATCAAAATCCGTACTGTATCTGGAAATAGCAGGTCCTAGGCCTGGCCACTTGTACCTTCCCCTGAATAATAATGGATGGGTAATATTTTATGGAAAAATAAGCTAACTGCACCAGTTATACCATATGAAAAAAAATCTCAGCCCACAGGCCAAAGCATTGCTGATATTGATTTTGTCGTGCTCAAAATGGTTTCTAGTTCCATCATCAGTGGAACTGTGGAATGGAGCCCACAGACCAACAGTGGTTTGCAGATTACAAGACAAGTAATTGGGGAAAGGGAAACTTTATACACATTGGGAACAGGCAGTCAATGGGTTTGCCCTTGCATTAAGATGTTTATATGAAGGGAGAACAATTATAGAGCTTGGTCATAGTGCTTTGGCCTGGTCAAGTGAAAAATCTATATCCAACCCCTGGGGCTTTATCAGATCATAACTGCCTTATATTTGCAAACTGTTGGTATGAATAACAATTTTGAGAAATTCAACATAAAAGGGGGGTAGGGTTGAAAGAACAATGAGTAAGAAATACAGACTGACTTCTTGTTGAAACTAAAATTACCACTAGAGAAACTACTAACATGCATTCATAAGAGACGTCCTGCAGGATTGAAGTAAACACCTTTCTAGTTCATCATTTTGTTTCCCACAGGGACCAATCACATGCCTATGGAAACCTCAGCATTTATTTTCCTTTTACTATATCTTCAGAGTAAGTCCATTCATAATACAAAATTCAGTATTCATGTTTGAAATCTTTCTTCATGGAAAATATATTAAGATTGAATTGCTTTCCATCTAAGCCTTGATCCTGCTGTTTAAAGCAAGACTTTCTGTGCAAAGGTATATGGAAAAAGCTGGGGTGAGACACAGGATATCAAATAATAAAGAACATGATAAATTGCTGTTATAAAATGTACCTGAAAGGTACATACTGCAAAGGATAAAGTTTTTGTCTCAAACAAAGTACCAAACATAAGAATAATGGATATTCCTAACAAGAATTAAATAAAATATGAAGGAAATATTTATAAGTGTACAAGTCAGCTGGAGCTAACCAGAAATGTTTCCTGCAAAATGCAAAACCCGAACCAGGGTGGTGACAAAAATATAATACAATATGTGGCAATTTTCTGCCCTTTCAATACTACTCTAAAAGCTGCCACATGAAGCAGGCCGCCTCATTCTTCCTAACAATAAAGCCATCCTTGTTTTTCATTTAATATAATATACCCATGCCAAAACTGAACAAGACTTTTCCATTGAGGATTAAGAACAACCAACAGTTTTTTTCCACTCAAACCATTTATTCAAGAACATATTACTCTCTTTCTCTCCCTCTAATGTGATTACTAGATTTTGCTCAGTGCTGAAAGTAACAAAGAAATAGTCTGGTGAGCCTGGGCCACCTTCGGGATGCACATATTCGATTTCAACATAAATATGCAGAAAGGAAGTAAACTGTATTCTGAATAGTACTTCTTCATATTTTTGGTTTTCCCAACTTGGATTTTCTCTACCTGAAGGACAGGTAGAGGAAAGACAGGTAGAGGAAATTTACTTCAATTAACTCCCAGTTCCAGGTATGGCTTTCCCCCCAATAAGGGTCAACTCTCTCAGGAATAATCTGACCAGTGCCACATGCTTGCAGTGGACAGGGCTTGACCCAGGGTTAAAAGTGGACAGAACCAATACGTTTTTGCCAGCCCATCCCCTTCCAGCCTCTTCTCTGTCAATCTGTCTTTCTGCCACCCCTTTCTCTTTCTGCTCTGTTCTCCTTCTCCCTCCCTTTCCATCCCCACCCAGCAGCCAGCCAGAAGTCTGTGCTGGTTGTTTGGAGGGGTTTTTTGAAATTAGGTTCAATTTCTATAGGAAATTAGGCTGAGGGTTACAAGTTGGTACCCTGGCCAGGCTAAGCAGAAACAAATGAAACCCCAATATTTCTCTCTAAACTCCAAATATTTGCTATTGCCAGCTGATACTTAAATTAGCCTAGGATGCCGTATTTCCTAATTAGGTCTCCTCTTTTCAAGGACTTTCCTGTAGACCCTCTGGCTTTACTCCTTTCTTTTGATGTGTACCCTAGTTTAAGTCAAAAGTGTTATCAGTGGGCTCATCTGGCTTTTTTTAGACTTTATGTGCAGTTTCATAAGCATTGAACAGTGTGTGGTGATTGCAAACTGTTGTCATAATTCAATCCAACACTGACTTGATTCATATGCCATGGGAAACTATTGTGTGTTGTTAACCACAATAGTTCATTAGTTTGTGTGAACCCAGACTGATTCGTACCACTGGTTCGTTTTGAGGGCAAAACCTCATTCCACGGTTTGCTGTGTTCATGACGGATTGCCATATCACTCAGACCCAGCAGACCAACCCTACCATGAGTGCTGGTTATCAGCTAGTGACTCCCTCTAAGTAATGGTACTTAAAGACAGTTGGCATTGGCTTCCTGCCCTTCCCACCATGCCTGTGAACCAACTATGCCTTACTTCAGCTTTTTAGCACTTTAACGCCCCCTTGTTTTTCTAGAGATCACTGTGACCCCAATGACCTATCAAAACCACCCTTTCAAGGGGACTTACAACTATCTGTCAAAATCTGTTTTCTCTAGTAAAGGGTGTGGGAAGCACTTTTTGCACTCACTTGAGCATCATTAAGAAAAAGTGTAAAATGTGGAATAAAGTGAAAACACAATGACTACCCATTACTCTAGATCAGGATTCTGCATGTGTGTTTTATCTATAAATCAATATATTTTGATGCCCTCAAGACAGGAATAGCTTCTGGAGTTTCTGCTTGTTTCTATGTAAAACTCAGCACATATTAATATTTCGCCACATGTCCTTGCATCTAACAACAATCCAACATGGTGGATAAAAGTGGCTAAGGGCATGTCTGAACCAACCCTCATTTTGCATGAAGTTAGCTGAAAGGTGCAGTATTATGCAAAGCATCATTTTTGTAAAAAAAAAAAAAATCCTCAACTTTTTTTAAAAACTATTTTAACCTCTCTATATGCTCAAGACAGATCTACAGACATTACCTCAGTTTCTGGAGTGGGAGACGGTGTAATTGAACTAAGTGATCCTTTTCGTGAGCCCTGAAGATCTGTTGGTATGGACACAGGACGCTCCCACTGGGTTGTTCCTGTTGGTATGTGCCAGTAATAGATGCCAGCTATGTCACTGATCTTCTTCCAGCCTGGTGGCAAGTCAGGATCTGTCTGAAATGACTGATCACTCCATATATCTACTGGGAATAAAAATCCAACACAAGGCATTATGTTATTAAAGTTATTAAAACGTAAAATAAGTTTTTAAAAAGTCCAGATTCAAACGATGCAGAATGCTATATTATCAAAAGAAGATTAAAGAAGAAACAACCTATAGGATGGTACAGGTTGTGAAAACAAGGTTGTCAAGATGGTAGTCATGACCACCAAGTTGAAAGGCAGAGCTAAGAAGCATATGCTACCCCTGGCTACCTGTTATTACTTTCAGTGTCAGGAACAATATGCTTCTCAATATCATTTGTTGGGAACACTGTTGAAAGACTACTACTGACATACATGTCCTGTTCACAGGCTTCCCAGAAGTAATCCAGCATGGCCCTGCATACATTTTTACTATGTATATTATTATGTATTGTGACCACACACACAAAGCAGATTCATTTCAAGCCAGACTGTATATTAATTCTCCTTGGACATAGTGAGAGTCTAACATAAGGGTTCTCAAACTTTTCCACCAGGGGGCCAGTTGAAAGGTGCCGATGCTGGGTGCAGGCCGGAAAGGATGTGCCAGTGGTGTGCGCGGGCTGGCGAGGGGTGGGGGCAGCGTATGCAGGTGCGTACTGAGGTGGGGCGGAGCACGCGATGAGGGGAGGCGAGGTGAGACGGGCACACACTGCAAAGCGAGCACACGAGGCAGCGGCTCACTTGCTTGGAGATGGTTTCTCCGAGTGAGCAAACTGCTGCCTCCCCGCACGCAGGACGAGGTGGGGGCAGCGGCAGGTCCAAATGGGCATGGCGGGCTGGATCTGACCCCCGGGCCATAGTTTGAGGACCCATGGTCTAACAGCCTAGACATCTGGCCAGGGGACATGTAGATCTCCAGATGTTTCAAAACTACTACTCCTATACTCCCTGATATGTTGTATTGCAAAGTCCAACAGCATCTGGGGGAAAACAGGTTCCCGACTCTTGTTTTAGGTAACCTGGCAATCTTATTTCAAATTCTTGTGCCTGCTTAGTCTGAACTCCCCACTTAAAACATATGGAGGCCTAGGAAAACATTTTACAAAGGCAACTGCTTCCACTGAGAGATATAATCACAGATTTAACTGTTGCACTGAAATTGCCATGAGTTTACTGGTATTGTGGCTGAATTGTGCCCAGTGATGTAAAGTATAATAGTTCAGGATGATTGTATTTAAAACGGCACGCCAACAACTTTTCACATAGGCTTTAAAAAATTATAAATCCTGAGCAACAGTGAATTAAGATGCATAAAGAACAAGTTCAATTTAGAATGGGATATCCAAACATGGAAAAATAAAGTTTTCCATGTAGTTGCTGGCCACCTGTTGGGAATAAAAGAGACAGTTGTTCTTGGTGCATGTTTCAGGGCCAGGGTGGCACTGACTCTTCCAATGAAGGTGGTGTGGCCTGGAAAACAAGGTTTGCAGGCATGGAGATGGCAAGAAAGGAAGAATTTATCTCAAGGCTGCCATCTCCAGGGTTCAGGTAGGCTCTGGGAACAAACATGGGTCTAGAAGTGCTGTAAGGGGTGATGGAAGATGAGTAAAAGGAACTTGGTCCAATCCTTGACCACATGATGCAGAGTTGGGAGAGAAGGGCATGCCCATTTCTAGAGCGGCACTCCCAGAGGGATGGGATCCAGGGTTACTCAAAAGGAGGGTTCTCAAATTAGTTTCTTGTTCAGTGAACCCCTCTGTGCATGCTCAGAGGATCCTTCTTGTATGGTTATACTTTGCTAGATATACATTGGAAATACAGAGCTTTTGCTGCTTGAAGGTGGGAACCCAGCTCTCAACAGCATCTTATTTTGAAAAATGTACTATATACCTCAACTCATCAAATGGCACCTTTGATTTTAACCACTAGTGTTACGCATTCAGATTAAACACTACATCTTTCCCTCATGTGCTCCTACTTCCTGGTTTGAACAAACCATGAGATGTTGCAAAATCTAAATTCAGAGAACTATAGTTTGTGCAAACCAAAGTGTTTGCTTCCAACGTGTTTGCTTTGCTTTGAACCTAATTAAAGCTCCAAGTGTCACATGACCAAATTGCAGCATACAAAGAAAGGAAAGAGGGAACCATGGGAGCTCAAAGCCCACCAAAAATAGTTTGGTCACTGAACAAGCCTGACTTCATAAGCCAACAACAAACTAGGGCTTCTGTTTGTGCTTTGCAGCTAGTTAACACATAATTTTATATGCAACTTTGAAAAAAGTTTTCTAAATCCTCAAGCAACAATGAAAATTCACTAAAACTAGGAACTCTAAGGATTCTTCACACACTGTTTTAGAAAGAGAAACAAGAAACTGTTTTTGGGAATAGGCCAATTTCTAATTAATGATTGTTTGATAGGAAGTATAGACAGGGCAACATTTTCCCCTATAATATAGTACAGCAGATAAAGTACCTTTGTGGGAAAAGGCTAATTGTTGCAGCTTAAGTTCAAATATTGATAACTACAGAAAGACAAAATGTAGAATACTGCTTACAAGGAGTGAATTCTTCCTAACCAATCAAAGATGAAAAGGAAAATTAAATATAATTATTCATGAATACAGTACAGTATGTTGTAAAAGTCACAGAACCAAATATGAATGTCTTCGAAGTTTAGATGACTCCAGCAGTGTTTTGACAGGGACACAAAAAGCAAAACAGATTTCTGCAGATCTTCAATAAGACCAATAAAAAAGACTGCATGGAAAGCAAGCACTGAGCGCTCTGCAGCAAGGTTACAATAAACCTCCACCATCAAGACAAGGAAATAGTTTAAGTGAGTGAGCCTCATTAAACTAAATACATACCAGTATCCAAAATATGGCATTTTAACTTTTAAGTCTACAGTATCTCATTCTGTTGTAGCTGCTTTGAAACTAACTACAAAAATACTTTAGAAGTATACATTGAAAAAATAATTACCGGAACCATACTGAAAAGGTTTTTTTTTTGTTTTGTTTTTTGTGCACCTAGGTAGGCCTAGAAGTCTAGAGCCCATGTCAGAAGGAGCCAAACATTCTCTACCAAATGTACAGAAATATAAATGCCTTTCTGAATTGCAATCAACACTCCATGGAGCAATTCTCCAAATATAAGTCACTCCCAAATCATACGGTGAATTAAGACACTTATAAAGTCTAAAGTTTTATATTATCTGGGGTTTCCTTAAGAATTTTGCTGTTTAATGAGAAAGCCTTTTGTTTCACTGTTTGAGAGGCAATGCAGAGCATTCCAGAATTTCTATGTTCTCCAATTTTCTCCACAATAGCAGCTTGCAAGTAAACAACAAGCAGGTATATAGGAGAAACCCTAGCAAAGTGGCAAACAATGAAGAATTGCTGCTTCACGGTGACTGTCAACAATGGATTCATAAACCAGATTGAGTCTCAAGGCTGCTTCCTCCCTTCACCAGAATGGTTATCTTGTGAAAACAGGGACAAACATATGGTAATATTTACATGTATTTTAGCATAATTCTATGTATGTTCTAAAATAACAGCACATACATTATAGTCCAAAATTACTGTGGAATAGGTTAGCTATCCAATTTATGAATAAGCATTCACCTGCCACTATCTTGCATAGGTCCAAAAAGTTACTAATCCGTAGCATTTTAAGAGGCTCCATGCTTGCATGAAAGAACCCATTTGCACTGCTCTAGCACCTTAAGGGGTTCTGTTCCTAATTCATTATCTGGTTGTCTGGAAATAACACTTATAGATGACTGGCAGCATTGTTCTTTGCAGCTCTGGTTTACGAATTCTTGAGAGGGGTTTGGACTGAATGAGATTTGGGGGCAAAGACCCTATTAGCCTTCAATATGTGTTATTATGGTTTCTTGTGTTCTTGAACATGTCTCTATGAACTGAATGGCATGATAAGAATTTAATAGTTGTTCGGAGCTCTGAATCACACAGAATCCTAGAAGAGGATTGGACAGTTGGAAGAGGCCTGTAAGGTCATTGAAGCAACACCTTGCATAAGAGAGGTCATCTGGAAAAAGGGAAAAGGCAATACAAATTTAGGAACACAGGAAGATCATGCCCTACCATTCAAGGCCCTTGGTAGTCAACAACAGAGCTCATCCCTGAAGTCTGTTTGAAATACAGCCCAGCGGCATCGGAAGTTAGAAATACTGTTGCACAGAAAAAAGATGGTGGTTCTGATTGTGGTACATGGCAAATCAATAGTGCTGGGATACCACCGCATGCCTTGTTTGAAGTCGTAAACAATCCCACAGATATAACTCAGAAGGTTGAGCTTAAAGGATATTCTATAGCTGGAGACCGCAATGTTTTTTTGCATCCATGGGCACATTTGGAATGTTGAAAGATGGGGATTGTGTCACAAAATGCTTGCCATGGGGAGGCACTTGCTCATTCATAATATGGCTATCCTGGTGGGCATGGCCCAGAAGTCAGACTGGTGAAACTAAAGGAATAGGAGCCTTCCCAAGATCCTAAATACAAGACAGATGTGGGGTCTAAGCTCCAAAAGAAATACAAATTGCATACAAATACAAAATACTAATACCAATTATACACAAGGACAGTATTTTGCTTGTAGCACGCCAGATGGTCAGTTAATTCTTTCAATTATTTTAAAATATTTTAAGAAATAAACATGGGTATAGAAAATTATATATTAATTTCATTTATTAATAAAATTATCTATTTGAAACAGAATCAGTTAACATATGCCTATCTGCTGTGGCCCTTCATCACCACAGTGCCACTAAAATTTGTGTGTGTGTGTTTTTCAATTAACCACTGAAAATGTGTGCCAAGCTAGTGTAGAGCACGACCGTGCCAAATTTAGCTTGCCTTCCACAACAGCTGAACATTTTAGTCATCAGTGCCCTGTGGAATTCTGTGAAGTACCAGCAACAGCAGTAGTGTTGCCCATGAGAGACAGAATTGGGGTGTGAAAACGGCCCCAAATCTCCCAAGGTTACCCATCTTTGGTTCAAATGTAACAAAATATATTAAACAATGACCTCCATAGTTACCCCTACAGTTATGCCGAAAGGAAAAAGATGTACTAAACATGATATTTGAACATGTAACTATACAACATGCACTTAGAGGTTTGGGAACTAGCTTGAAAAGACACAAGGTATACTAAAACTTGAATAAAATAATGTATTGATGGTTTATATCTCACTGTCAGCCTCTACCTCTGAACTGATTTGCTGCAGCAATAAACTCCATTCCATACGATATGCTCCAATTCAGATGCTGAATTTAGCAAGATGATGAAAGCAAATTGGAAGATTCAATTTGTATTTGAAGTTGTGATGGTTTAACTATAGGATATTGAAACGATATTATGACTTCCTGAAACTAGAAGGAAAGCAATGGTTATAACAACTTGATGGGACTGTAAATGATACATCAGATTTGGTAGTCATTGGTGGTTGTAAAAAATAAATATATACCGCAAACCATTTTTAGAGCTTTCATTTTACTGCTTTTTCTTCAGAGTAAAAGGATAGCAAATCAAAAAGTGCTGTAGGATGAATCATAGGTTGGCTTCAATTCAATTAGACAAAAATAAAAAGTGCAGTCTCTTATGGCAAGACTGACCTGGAGGTGCAGTAAAATGGAGCCAATTTTCTCTTCCATTATTTTGCAGCTTCATGAAGATATTTTTTCTTGTATGGCAGGAATCTGAAGACTGTTTTACAGGGTCAATGGTCAAAAAGTAGAAGTGCAATAATATGGGTTTGGAATCTCCAATCATCAAGTAAATTAGTATGACTTGACCATGACTGCTCCTTATAAAAAATTCATCAGTATCATATTGTCCATTCTTCCATGGGTCAAGGATGCTACGAGATGAAATACATGGTCAGGAGAATCAAATATTTTGGACAAGCCCTTCTTGGATGGTCAGATGTAGATTGTGCATGTCTGTGTACATGTTTGTGTGTATCAACCTGGTAACTTCTAGATATTTGGGACTACAACCTCCAGCATTCTGACCATTGCCCATACTTGCTAGTGGATACCAGGACTGTAAATCCTGACCCATGTTATCCAAGTTAATATTTATTCTGTCATTCAAATTAATTCTGATTCAGAAAATCAGAATCATCACACTGAACACTGAATGTTCCACAAATACAGACAAAAATTGCAAAAATACCTCTCCAATATTTTCCTTTCATGTCATAATAGTCAAATATAACTCATTTTAGGAAAAACTAATGTTTTAATAACCTCTTCCTTTCCAAGATTCCTTAACCTGTATATTGTGTGTACATATCTAATAAAGCAGAAATACAAGAAAAATACAAAAATGGAGATTAAGAGCAAAGAATTATAATTCTATATTCCAAGTAGTCTAAAATTAGAATACTTACAATAAAATGTTAGATTAAAGAGGTTTTCTCATGATTCTCAACAAATCATGATTCTCTGTATTTTTGAAACATATTATTTATAATATATTTTAACATCTATTATATATTATACTTATGAAAGGCTCATTCCTGAACAAGACTGAAGCATTATTTCCTAAATTATTTAAGTGATTCTTCAATCTTTTATAAATTTCTGTGAATCATATAATCACATAGTAGTTCAAGAGATTCACAGCAGGAAAATATAAGCAGGCAAGCAAATTTAAGTTCAAATTAGAAAAACCTTGATGTTTCTCTACAACATCCTTTCTCCAGTTAGTACCTTATAGATGTTTTGGACCAACCCCCATTGATTCTAATCAGCATGACCAATGCTCATACTAGGAGTTGTAACCCAAAACAACTGAAGGGCACCAGGTTGGAGATAATAACATTAGGGAATTTAATTAAAGAAGCATAATAGATGTAGATTCTAAATCCAATTTTGCAAACAACCATGCACCGCATGCACGTGATGGATATAGTTAATGTTGAACAGTTTTTAAAATAAAAGATTCTTCCTTCCATGCATACATTGTGCCATAATAATGAGCAATACAACCTACCCTCATAATTTACAATAACGATGGTCAGCAGGTGGTTCTTCTTAAAACTCATACAATGAACATGGGAACTATCCTAGAATTAAAATGTGGCAAAAAGCAAAATTCGGTAGGACAAATAACTGCATTACAGACCAGACCAACCAGCCTAATTTTGGTAACATTACTCAACAACAAAATGTGATAAGCAGCCAAAAAAGCTGGCCTTTTAGAATAGTCCTTCACAGCATGCAACTGGTTGTCAAGACAACGGGATCCTCTTCCTTGCAAAACCTTCATGAAGTGAAAGAGGAATCAATTCACTAGCATCCAGTAATCAGAGTCTTTGCAATGAAGTCTGGAGAAGCTGACAAATCCAATTGACAAGATATTAAAGCTTTTTGTATTTAATGAGGGAAGTCTCTTAAACAATGTATTGCTCTGCCTTTGTGTTTCATTTTAGCATGCTGTCTTTCATACATATCATCTGAGTTATCTCACAACAGGCCAGTAGGGTAGAGCAGTATTATTATTTGCACAATACATATAATGGAGTTGTAGAAAGAGTGGCTTGGCCTTCAGGTGCTGCTGTTAGCTCCCTCCTTTGATTAACTTCTCTTTCTAACCTAGAAGCATTTAACATTCTTGTGTCATTGCTCCACCTCCAACCCATTTGCATGCCATACTAACCCATCCTGGACAAAACCAACAGTGGATCAGTTGTTCCTTGTGCCAGACAGGAACTCCATGAGTTGTCTCCCTCTCCTCAGTCCACCTCATATCCCAGTGGACTTACTCGCTAAAACAGCTTTGCCTCCTCTCTCTTGTGATCACAAGGTCTTTTTTGCTTGCGTCAGCTTTTCTTTTTCAGAGCTCACCCTTTGTGACCCAAGTTGTTAGTCAGTCCCTCCAAAGCGGCACATTGGCAGGGCTGTCATTTGTTCACCAGCAGCCCTTTTAAAATTATTCTTTAAGTGCAACGTATTCATACAATTTAAGGATTTAAAAATGCATTTCAACTTGTGCAAGTGTGAATGTTTACTCTTGTGGGGTTGTTCACCCAGGCACTGTTCTGGCAGTTACCTGCTGTCAAAGTACAGCAAATACCCACGTCACATATTGATCCAGAAAAGCTGCAAATAGGTTTACTTTTCACTTTCTTTTTCCTGGACAGCTAGCAAAATGAAAGCTGTCAAAAGAAAGAAAAGGAGTGAATGAATGGGGATGGTCACTAACTCTTCCTCTTCACAATTAAATCTTTGTGTGAAACTCACTATTGTCAGTGTCCTCCATCTTTTCTACCCATTTAGGAAGATGGAGGAATGCTAGCCACCCCTTTTGTAGGAGCTGTCAATTTTAAAGTTTTTTAAATTTTGTCTCTTAAAACAGTGTTTCTAACAGACCTATCTGGGGTTGGTTTTTTGTTTTGACAGAGAACATGTTTTATATGTTCTTATAAAAAATATAGGGAAGCCTGAATTCTGACAGCTGTCAAAGTTTTGCACTGCAAAAAAGGGGCTTTTTTTCACTTTATTTATTTTATTTTTTGATTTATATATCCTGCCTTTTTCTTACAAAGGGCTCAAGGGCTCATTCTACTCCTCCATCTTATCCCCACAACAACCCTGTGAGGTAGGTTGGGCTGAGACTCTGTGACTGGCCCAATGTTACCCAGTTGGCTCCATGGTCGAGCAGGGACTAGAACACAGATCGTCTGAGTCCCAGTCCCATGCTCTTAACCACTAAGCCACACTGGCTCTCCTCTTTATTGGACACCTAGAGTCTCAGGAATGGGTGGAAAAGATGCCAGACGCTGAGAAAAGTCAGGTCCAACAATAAAAGGAAAAAAGGCAATCTTATCATGAAGAGGGTGATCTACTGGATACCCTCTTTTACAAGCAAAGATCATTCCCAGCTTAGCCTTAACTGTGCTTTGTACAACCAGGTTATATGGGTTCAGGTGTATGATCGTATTCTTGCTCTATGTGGCTCTTTCCAACCTTATACATTATGCCATGTTCTTAAAAGAGAGGTTTTTTTAATAGACTTGCAGAATCCTATCAGCAGAGAACATTTACACCAAAAAAGTGGTTGTATTAGTATATGTCACTAAATAAATCATCAATGTATATAGGCCATTTTGCTTTAGGAGTATTGGTCAATCGAATCTGGAAGTTGGGGTTTCTTGTCATTTGTAGATCTGGGACCACCGGATAAGCCTTGAGGCTCATCTATTCAGGTACTGTGTTCATGAACAGAAAGTGATAAAAGGTGATTTGTGAATTAGGAAAAAGCAAAGGGTCTTAATAACCCATGGCCTTATCACAGGCATGGATAATCTCCAGCCTGCCATTTTAGACCAAAATCTTTTATCTGCAATATCTGCAGAGATCTGACAATCTGTAGATCACGTATGATTTTTCCTGTTTTCCCCTGCATAGCATGTCATTTAGTCTTGAAAAGAAGTTCCAGGTGGTGCCAAAAGAAGAACAGAATAAAAAGCTTCATTGAAGAGCACAAGGTGTGATTTTCAGAGGAGGGGTTACTGATACCAAAGAAAGAGCTAGGCCTTCAAAAACAATCCCGTCTGCTGTGGGCAGTTTTTAACAGTCCATATCTGTGCCAATGGAGGGACTTTTAAAGTGTGTGCGAGGTTGTTGAAAGAAAAAGCAAATGATTACATTATATACTTATTACTTGTGAGCTAGTACTGTGGAGTTATATTTGCTGTTTCTTGGAAGGAAAATAAATCAATATTAGTTGAGGGAACTCATACTCTTGAGTTTACAGATAGCTTGTTTATCAAAATAGATCTAAAATGGGAATCCCTCTATTATTCACTGTTTGAGGTAATTACCTGACAAAACCGCTCAAAAATCAACTTCAGCAAGCTGAGTTCTTAGTGGCGAGATACACAGAGTATTTGACTTGTATGGCTGGGGAAAACCCAGGACTAGTGCAGTAAACGCCGGCAGAAGAGGCACCGCGCACACGACACCTGCACGCGCGGCAGCAGCAGCGGCAGCAAACGCCGCACCCCGGACTCCACCACCTGCCCTGACTGCCGCCACACCCGGCGCGTGTGAGAGGCGTGGCCAGGCGCAGCGAACGTCGGAGGGAGGAAGCCCCGCACCCTGAAAAGCGCGGCCGGGTCGCCGCCGTTTGGGCGCCGAGTGGGGGGGGCTGGGCTGGCCAGGGGGCTTTGTTTGCCTGCGTGATTTTTAGCCTTCCTGCTACGCTGCGTGTCAGTGTAAGTTTTTAATTGTTTTTATAATTTTAGTTGTTTTATGGAGTCGTCCCTGGCCATGTTGCCGCTTGCGCTTCCTGGGGAGCGCACGGGCGCTGCCATTGGGGTAGTCTTGGGCAATAGACGTTATAGCGGTGGGAGCTTAACGTGTCCGCATAGAAGAAGGAGGGACAGATGGTTGACACCTGTCCCTACTTCTGGTTTTGCTCCCAGCCAGAGGGTGCCAGGGAGTTTTGTCAGCCGCCCCTCGGGCCTGACGGTGCTGTTGCTTAACGCCAGGTCGGTCAATAACAAATCTTCCCTCATCCATGACTTGATTGTGGATGAGGGGGCCGACCTGGCTTGCATAATGGAGACCTGGGCGGGAGAAGGGGGGGATGTTGCCCTCTCCCAACTATGCCCGCCCGGGTATCTGGTTCAGCACTGTTCGCGCCCAGAGGGGAGGGGAGGGGGGTCACTTTGGTTTACCGAGCCTCCATCTCCCTCACAGGACTTCCGGTCCCCTCGAGGCCGGGGCTGGAGTGCCTCTACTTGGTGTTGGGCAACCGAGACAGATTGGGGATTCTGTTGGTGTACCGTGCACCCTTCTGCCCAACAGTCTCCCTGCCTGAGCTGACGGAGATCGTCTCGGACCTGGTGTTGAGGACCCCCAGGATGTTGGTCCTGGGGGACTTCAATCTCCATGCCAAGACTGATCTGACCGGGGCGGCTCAGGACTTCATGGTCTCCATGGCGGCCATGGGGCTGTCTCAACATGTCACAGGCCCGACCCATGAACATGGACAAACCCTGGACCTGGTTTTCTCGACGGGACAGGAAGAGGGTGGTCTGAGGGTGAGGAATTTATGTTTGACTCCCCTGTCATGGTCAGATCACTTCCTGGTGAGGTTTGTGCTCAAGAGCGACTTCTCCCTCTGTAAGGGTGCAGACCCGATTGTGTGGGTCCGCCCCCGGAGCCGGATGGATCCGGAAGGATTCCTGAAGGCCCTGGGGGAGTTTCCGGCTGACAAGACGGGTGCTCCTGTCGAGGCTCTGGTCGAACTGTGGAATGGGGAGATGACCAGGGCTGTAGACACGATCGCTCCTAAGCGCCCTCTCCCACCGGGCAGAGCCCGCTCTTCCCCTTGGTATACCTCTGAATTGAGGGCGATGAAGCAGGTTGGGAGACGGCTAGAGCATAGGTGGAGGAAATCACGTGATGAATCTGACCGAACACACTTGAGAGCCCACTATCGGGCCTATGCTGTGGCGGTGAGGGCAGCGAAAAAGAGATTCTTTTCCGCTTCCATTGCCTCCTCACAATGCCGTCCGGTGGAGCTTTTTCGAGTGGTGCATGGCCTGGTTTGTCCAGGTCCGAAAGAAGACCTGATTCCACCCTCAAAGGCCCGCTGTGACGACTTTGCCAGGCATTTCAGGGAGAAAATCGCTCAGATTCGTCACGAGCTGGATTCCACTATTGATACAGAGGCTTTAAGGGAGGCGCCAATGCCGCCGTCTGGTCCAGAATTATTGGATGAATTTCAGTTATTGCGGCCCGATGATGTGGACAAGGTGCTTGGACGAGTACGTCCCACCATTTGCTTTCTGGACCCTTGCCCGTCTTGGTTAATAAATAATTCCAAGCACAGGATTGGGACCTGGATTTTGGAAGTGATTAACGCCTCTCTGAGGGAGGGTCGGGTGCCTGCCCCTTTAAAGGAGGCGGTAGTCCGACCGGTCCTGAAGAAGGCGTCACTGGATCCAGAGATGGCCACTAATTATAGACCAGTGGCCAACATCCCGTTTCTGGGCAAGGTGTTAGAGCGAGTGGTGGCGGGACAACTCCAAGCATTCTTGGATGAAACTGATTATCTGGACCCATTTCAGTCGGGCTTCAGACCCGGGTACGGTACTGAATCTGCCTTGGTCGCCCTGTACGATGACCTGTGCAGGGAGAAAGACAGGGGGAGTGCATCCCTGTTGGTTCTCCTGGACCTCTCAGCGGCTTTCGATACCATCGACCATGGTATCCTTCTGGACAGGCTTGCGGGATTGGGGGTTGGAGGCACTGCTTTGCAGTGGTTCCCCTCCTATCTCGATGGCCGGTTCCAGAAGGTGGTGCTGGGGGACTATGGCTCTGCGCCATGGCAGCTATGCCATGGAGTGCCGCAGGGGTCCATTCTGTCCCCATTGCTGTTCAACATTTACATGAAATCGCTGGGAGAGGTCATCAGGAGGTGTGGGCTGCGGAACCATCAGTACGCTGATGATACCCAGCTCTACCTCTCGTTTTCCAGCAATCCAGGTGAGGCAGTGGCTGTACTGAACCGGTGCCTGGCTGAGGTAATGGGCTGGATGAGGGCCAATAAACTGAAGCTCAATCCAGACAAGACGGAGGTCCTGTTGGTTGGTGGTTCTGGCTTTGGAGAGGGTGAACTGAACCTTGTTCTGAATGGGGTTGCACTCCCTCTTAGGGACAAGGTTCGCAGCTTGGGAGTGCTCCTCGACCCGGAGCTTTCACTAGAAGCTCAAGTGACCGCAGTGGCGAGGAGCGCTTTCCTCCAGCTTCGACTGATCCACCAGCTGCGCCCCTATCTGGAGTATGACTGCCTCGCGACAGTGACACATGCATTGGTGACTTCCCGTCTCGACTTCTGTAACGCGCTCTACGTGGGGCTACCCTTGAAGACGGTCCGGATACTTCAACTGGTTCAAAACAGAGCTGCCAGGCTGATGACGGGGACTGGGTGTTGTGTTCACATGACTCCAGTTCTCCGTCAGCTTCACTGGCTTCCCATTGAAGTCCGGGCCCAATTCAAGGTGTTGGTAATGACCTATAAAGCCCTAAACGGCTTGGGTCCTGGTTACCTGAAGGAGCGCTTGCATCCATATATGCCCAGCCGCCCCTTGAGATCGGCGGGGGAGGCCCTTCTCCGGGAACCCTCCATGAAAGAAATTAGGAGGGTGGGTACTCGGAGGAGGGCTTTCTCTGCGGTGGCGCCTAAGTTATGGAACGCGCTCCCCAGAGAGGTCCGCCTGGCGCCGTCGTTATTTGTTTTTCGGCGCCAGGCCAAGACCTTTTTATTCAAGCGGCATTTTAACTGTTAACATTATTGGTTTTATCTGGCCAGGGCGGCTTATTTTATACTGTGCTGTTGTATTTTAATTTTATATTTATATTTTAATTTATATTATAATTATTTTAATTTATTGATGTGAGCCGCCCCGAGGCTTCGGCGAATGGGGCGGCATAAAAATGTTTTAATAAATAAATAAACAAACAAACATTTGGGCTGAAAGTGACACATACATATATAAACAAAATCTAAAGAAAAGATTATGTGGGTATCAAACGACAATAAATTAAGTACTAAATAAATCCTAAGTTTATAGCCATATAAGTTACTGGATAGGAAAAATAAAGAGGAAACATTAATAGCATCAGAACACCAGTTTCTGGCTTTAGAAAACCAGATACAGTAAAATTAAATGTAAACAAAGTGCTTTGGAGAGGAATTGTTGCACTATTGTCAAAACTGCAGATCCTTGCAAGCAAATTCTCTTCCTCCTTCTTGCCATGTGACCCATTCAGTTAATTAAAGGCCACTGTTGCTAGAGGAATGAAAGCAGTGCCGAGATGTAAAATGTGTGATGGATGATCCAAAAAATGCTATACTCTGAGAAGCCAATTTGCAGTAATTTGCAAATATACCAGAACAATTCCCTGTTCCAGATTATGAGTTAGGATAAATTCAAATATCTACGTAATTAAGTTAAAACCTGTCCGTCTTGGGTGGCCCTGCACAGCATAGCTCATACCTTCATTGAGCTACACAAGCCCCTTCATGGATCACTGCCTTGTCATGGCAAAGAGGCTTGCATAGCTCAATGAATCTATGAGCTATGCTGTGCAGGGCCACCCAAGACGGACAGGTCATAGCAGAGAGCTCTGACAAAACATGATCCACTGGAGAAGGAAATGGCAACCTACTCCAGTATCTTTGCCATGAAATCCCCATGGACAGTACCAAAAGGCAATAGGATATGATGCAGGAAGATGAGCCCCTCAGGTCAGAAAGTATCTAATATGCTACTGGGCAAGAGCAGAGAGCTAGTACTAGTAGCACCAGGAAGAATGAAGCGACTGGTGGTGAAAGGAGACTCTGATGCTGTAAAGATCTATACTCCATAGGAACCTGAAATGTAAGATCCATGAATCAAGGCAAACTAGACGTGTTCAAACAAGCTATGATAAGACTGAACATCGACATCTTAGGAATCATTGAACTAAAATGGACAGGAATGGGTGAATTTAATTCAGATGACCATCAGGTATACTACTGTGGACAAGAATCCCTCAGAAGAAATGGAGTAGCCTTCATAGTCAATAAAAGAGTAGGAAAAGCAGTACTGGGATACAATCTCCAAAATGACAGAATGATCTCAGTTCAAATCCAAGGCAAACCATTCAACATCACAATAGTCCAAGTCTATGCACCAACCACTGGTGCTGAAGAGGCTGAAGTTGACCAGTTCTATGAAGGCCTACAATACCTTCTAGAATTAACATCAAAAAATGATGTCTTTATCATCATGGGGGATTGGAATGCTAAAGTAGGAAGCCAAAAGATAACCAGAATAACAGGCAAGTTTGGCTTTGGAGTACAAAATGAAGCAGGGCACAGGCTGGTAGAATTTTGTCAAGAGAATACAATGGTCATAGCAAACACTCTTTTCCAACAACCCAGGAGACAACTCTATACATGGACATCACCAGACAGTCAACACAGAAATCAGATTGACTATGTGCTCTGCAGCCAAAGATGGAGAAGCTCTATACAGTCAGTAAAAACTAGACCAGGAACTGACTGGCTAAGATCATGAGCTTCTTGTTTCAAAAGTCAAGCTCAAATTGAAGAAAGTAGGGAAAAACACTAGGCCACTCACGTATGACCTAAATCATATTCCTGATGAATATACAGTAGAGGTGACAAATAGATTTAAGGAATTAGATCTGACAGAGTGCCTGAAGAACTATGGACGGAGGTTCACAACACTGTACAAGAGGTAGCAACTAAAACCATCCCAAAGAAAAAGAAATGCAAGAAAGCAAAATGGCTGTCTGAGGAAGCTTTACAAATAGCTGAGGAAAGAAGGGAAGTGAAAGACAAGGGCGAAAGAGAAAGATACACCCAATTGAATGCAGAATTCCAGAGAATAGCTAGAAGAGATAAGAATGCCTTCTTAAATGAACAGGGCAAAGAAATAGAAGAAAACAAATGAATAGAGATGACCAGAGGTCTCTTCAAGAAAACTGGAGATATGAAGGGAACATTTCATGCAAAGATGGGCATGATAAAGGCTCAAAATGGCAGGGGCCTAACAGAGGCAGAAGAGATTAAGAAGAGGTGGCAAGATTACACAGGAGAACTATACAAGAAAGAGCTTAATGTCCCTGATAACCACGATGGGGTGGTCACTGATCTCGAGCCAGACATCCTGGAATGTGAAGTCAAATGGGCCTTAGGAAGTCTGAGCAACAACACAGCTAGTGGAGGCAACACTATTCCAACTGAGCTATTCAAAATCCTAAAAGACGATGCAGTAAAAGCGCTACACTCAATATGCCAGCAAATTTGGAAAACCCAACAGTGGCCACAGGATTCGAAAAGGTCAAAGATACATTCTGATCCCAAAGAAGGGCAATGCCAAAGAATGTTCAAACTACCACTCCATTTCACTCATTTCACATGCTAGCAATGTTATGCTCAAAGTCCTACAAGCCAGGCTCCAGCAGTATGTGGACCAAGAACTACCAGAAGTACAGGCAGGATTTCCAAGAGGGAGAGGAACTAGAGATCAAATTGCCAACATATGCTGGATCATGGAGAAAGCTAGGGAGTTCCAGAAAAACATCTACTTCTGCTTCATTGACTATGCTACAGCCTTTGATTGTGTGGATCACAACAAATTGTGGCAAGTTCTTAAAGAGAAGGGAATACCAGACCATCTTATTTGTCTCTTGAGAAACCTATATGCGGGTCAAGAAGCAACAGTGAGAACTGAACACAGAACAACTGATTGGTTCAAAATTGAGAAAGGAGTTTGGCAAGGCTGTATATAGTCACCCTGCTTATTTAACTTATATGCAGAACACATCATGAGAAAGGCGGGGTTAGATGAATCACCAGTTAGAATCACTTGTTGGAAGAAATATCAACAACCTCAGATATGCAGATGATATCAGTCTAATGGCAGAAAGTGAAGAGGAACTAAAGAGCCTCTTGATGCGGGTGAAGGAGGAGAGCGCAAAAGTTGGCTCTAAACTCAACATTAAGAAAACTAAGATCATGGTATCTGGTCCTCTCACTTCCTGGCAAATAGACGGGGAAGAAATGGAGGTAGTGACCGATTTTATTTTCCTGGGCTCCAAGATCACCACAGACAGAGACTGCAGCCAAGAAATTAAAAGACGCTTGCTCCTGGGGAGGAAAGCTATGGCAAATCTAGACAGCATACTAAAAAGTAGAGACATCACCCTGCCAACAAAAGTGCGTATAGTCAAGGCTATGGTTTTCCCAGTTGCAATGTATGGCTGTGAAAGTTGGATCATAAGGAAGGCTGAGCACTGAAGAACTGAGGGCTTTAAATTGAGGTGCTGGAGAAGACTCCTGTGAGTCCCTTGGACCACAAGGTGATCAAGCCGGTCAATCCTAGAGTAAATCAACCCTGGCCGCTCTTTAGAAGGCCAGATCCTGAAGCTGAAACTCAAATACTTTGGCCACCTAATGAGAAGGAAGGACTCACTGGAGAAGAGCCTAATGCTGGGAACAATTGACGGCAAAAGAAGGAAGGGATGTCAGAGGTTGAGGTTGGTGTGAGCTTAAGTGAAGCAGTTGGTGTGAGCTTAAGTGGACTCTGGGGGATGGTGGAGGACAGGAAGGCCTGGAGGAATGTTGTCCATGGGGTCGCGATGGGTCGGACATGACTTCGGGACAAGAACAATAACAACAACCACAAAGTTAAAACTGATAAAACATTTAAATTTCTACTTTTTTGCATTTAAAAAATCAACTAGCATTTTGGAGAGTAGTGTTTGTCAAAGACAATCACTTGCTCTAGGTTATGTAAAGTTTGTGTCAAACAGAATCTTTTATCAATTTCAGCCACAACCTCTTGCTTTGCTGATTAGGTCATTCCATTCTTTTGTGTATCTGAATCCATCCAAAGCTGAACCATCATCTTTTTTGCCAACACTGTAGTTGCTGATCCAATACTCCCTGTCTACCTGCCTATCTTACCTGCCCATGTTATATTTCACAACAAAACATATTATTCAGTTACTTAATGCATACGTGCCTCTAATATCATTCAGAGTATGACACCTCGATGCTTGATAAAGCCATTAGCATTCCATAAAAAAATTAAAATATTATCTAAGATTAAACTTACATTACACTAAAACAATGGTTCTGTCTACCAAACACAAAAGTCCCTGATACTCTAATTTATGTCCCAATAGAGGAGGGCTCACAATCTAGAGTCCTCGGGGACCCTGAAGTTAATCCTCACACCTCAGCCTGTGCTCTCTCTGAGAAGCAAGAGAAGTATATGGAGAAGAAAAGAGTGTAAGAAAATGGGACTTGTTGGCAGTCTGCTTTGAAGGATGACTGGAATCCTGGCCCAGTGCATCTCATTCTTCCTCAAACTTAATGGTATGCTTTCTAGAGGGGCATCAGGATAGACCTACATTGTTATCCTTGCAGCCTGAGGCTAAGAATTTCTGTTTTTCCAGTCTATTTAATAGTATTGCTAGTAGTTTTAGTTTCCATATTAACAGTATACAGGCAGTCTCCAGGTTATGAATGAGTGCCATTCCTGAGAAATTTGTCTTTAAGTTGATCCAATTTGGATGTAAGTTGGATCCCATATAGTCACCCCCCCCCCCACATTCATGGGAGTTAGGGGTGCAGGACCCCCATGAAAATGGAAAAACACCAATATTCTAAGTCCCCCTGCCCTTCCTAAACTCACCAGTGCCTTCTCTTTGCAGCAAGGAAATGCCAGAGGGATTTCCCTCTCCAGATGGGAGGAGCAGGAAGGAATGCTTTGGAGGCCCATTTACACTTTCACTTCCTCTCTCTCCATGGTATAGGTCCTCAAACTATGGTCCACGGGCCGCATCCGGCCCACCTTGCCCATTTATCTGGCCCGTCTCAGATGTTTTGGACTCCCTGAACCTATGCCCCTCACCACCGCCTCACCGGCCTGTGCCCACGGGCACCCCCACCTCACCAGCTTGCGCCCACTGCCACTGCCTTTCAACTGGCCCCTGTTGAAAAAGTCTGAGGACCCCTGTTCTATAGTGATGCTTTGTAGGCCCTCCATCTCTCCTCTTTCACTTCCTTTCTCTCTATGGTAATGACAATTTTCCACAGTAATTTCTAAAAATTAATAGGCTTTATGGCAGTTCATGCACAAGTATGGGTTTTGTAACTCAGATGTTCGTAATTCAGGTACTTCCTGTATTTTTAGCTACTGTAATTTGTATTTTATTTTTATTGAAATATGCTGGGTTGGATTTTTATGTTTTATTATGGAATTTCAAACTGTATTGTTGCTATGAGTTTAATATACACAGTCATAGAGAACATGTTTATAAAATATCCAAGAAAGATAATCAATAAAAGTGGCTCACTGATAAAACTAGCTGCTGACCAACCCCACACAAAGGTCACCAGTCAGTGCTACCCATTTTGGCTAAGCTATGTCTATTACTAAAATAAAAAAAAAAAAAAAGTCCTGCCGTCTCATTCAAAAATCCAAAGCATTCTAGGTGCAGAGTTAAGCTAAGACTCCTTATAAGGCATAATGTGGTTCTCCAGATGTTTTGAACTTCAATTCCCAGAAGCCCCTACCAACACAACCAATTTCAGGAATGCTGAGCACTGAAATCAAAAAAATATGAAGAGTTAATTTATGCCTACCCATTACAAGTCACAATTAATGCATTCTACTTGGTGTTTGCTGTTGGTATAGATTATTAGTCGAAACTTGTGTGGAGAAGCAGCTAAACTGGCTACCCGCAGATTGCTTTTTGATTCAATTTTTACATGTCAGAACTTCTGGGTCTGACATGTAAAGTCAGACCTCAGAAAGTCATCAACTGAGACTGAAGCTTACTTGAATTCAGTGTTCTCAGGATTCTGAGTGCCTCTTAATGCCTTTTAAGGCATTAAAAGGTACAGGGTATCTATATATCTATTTATCCATTATAGCACCTGCTTATCACACCTTCCATGGTTGTTGGTTGGATGCATGAACCTTAGAACTATTATCTCAAATTCTGTCAAGTGACAAAATGTTGGATATTTTGATTAAAACAGTACATTCTAGCAGCAAGTAAACTATCTCTGGTGTCCTTGCTAAGTAAGGTCCCTTATATTAACACACACGTATACTGCTGGCTTCCACTGTACACATTGCTAAGCAGAGTTTTCACACATTCATGAGTCCTTGTAAGGAACAGTTACAGAGCTCCCAGTATCACACTTACAGGGTTTGCACCATGATTACACCCCATTCCAGACCCCCAGGCAGCCTTGTCTAGCAGCAGAAACTTTAATTCTTTTTAGAATGAAACAAAATGGAAGCCTCCCTTTCCTTCTTTTAAAAAAAAGTTGATTATTTTGGAATTTAATTAAGAAAGCCAATGTTCTTCATCAATTGTCTCCAGACTGACATTGTAGGAGACAGTCTGAAGCTCTGTGCTGCAAACACTAGAGTCTTACATTAATGCACAATGTAATTATACTAACTTGCCAACCCTGAATAATGATTTACTTTTTATCTAATAAAATATAATGCTGTCTTGCAAAATCTTCCTCATTTTAACATCCTATTGTTGATGCTTTTTTCATGTTACAGACCTGAGCTGACTGTTTTCCAAGAGATCATTTAGAAGTACTTTTACTGTAGTCAAACAGAAATCCATAGCTGATTTATTAAACAATTTCTATTCAATAGATCGGGGCAACAATTATTTTCAACTCTGATTTATTTCACAACACTAGTGATTAAAGCATAGAGTGAAAAAATTGTCATCCTTCTAAAAGTGAGCTGAAATATTTATCTGTCAAACTCATTTGACAGAAACCAATCAGGCAATGTCAATCCATTGCTGAGTATTTCACAGTCAATCTTCCATTATGCAAAAAAGTTACTTAGCCTTGAAGTTAAAAAACACAACTCATGTGCACCAAATTGCATTAGGAGGGATTTAAGTAAGCAGATCTAGGAGAGAGATCGGCAGCATGTCAAAGAAAACCAGCAGACCTATTAAATGGAATCCAGAACTTGTCTGAAGATGTTCAAGTTCTCCAGATCACAACTTTCAAACTTAAATCACTTGATTTGCCTGTAACATTGATGTGCTAACAACAAAATGCCTATCTAAACGGGGAATCTCCTCAACCTTGCCAGATACGCATCCTCTTCTTCTAAACATCAGAAACAGTAACATCCAACATGCAAACAGGAATATAGTATCACATTCTCCTAAATAATCAAAGCCTAGAGATACATTTCTACACAGTAATGTAAAGTCTGCATACAAACTGGAAAAATTACATATACAATTTCTTCTTTACTTACATTTGCTAGCAGGTCCTCTGCAGTTCAGCCTTAGCTGATCTGCTATCAGCATCCTTTAAGTTTGTTGTGCACATGTTCTAATAGCTTCATGTTCACTCCAGCTCTCCCTTCTCTGTAAAGCTTCCAGATTGGTCTGCTGCTTGAACAGGATAGGGGTGTGTGTTCTATCGCTTTGTGCATGACATTTATTTAATTAGTCTAACACGAAAAACAATTCAGGATGGAAAGAAAAAAGGCCAACTGACAGCATGTGGATTTCAGAGGGGGATACCACATGTTGCCTATATCAATGACTACCTGAGTATGCAAGAGAGCTGTAAAGGAATTATAGCAGTGCGCATATGCAATGCATTTGCCACTGAACTAATTCCAGACTGCCATACTTAAAGATTTCCTGGCTGATTCTGCTTAAAGTGAAAAGCTTTGGAAATCTTGTAGCCTATAGACATCCATCACATCATAATTTAATCAGCTCATCTGCAGACCAAAGCCAAAACCCTCCTCCCATCTCTAAAAAGTCATTAAACTGTCTTGTTCCTAGCTGTTTTTACAAACATGAAAGCCACACAAAAAAGGAAGAAGAGTTTAGTAAAATTTATTGAGACGATCCACACCTTGAAAGGAAAAATTATCATCTACTTGATGCTCCTAACCTTCAACTCCCCGAAGGTGCATTGCAGCAATGCTAGAAATTGATTTAGAGAAAGGCTTCTATTAGGGAGAGTGGCTCTTACATCAGGAAGTCCCTCCCCCTTGCCTTAATCAATAATTTCAGCAAAGCCAAGAATCATGTCAGCCAAAATGACCAGGGAAATGGCTTTTTTAAAAAAAAAATACCAGCAGAATAGAAATCAAATTAAATTAAAGACTAAATAGAAAGTGACTATCCTTTTAAAAAAATTAACTCTAGGAATCATTGCTTGCATACTAAAATCCTGGATTTTTTAATCAATCAAAAGCTCTCCAAATTGAAAAAAGCATTAAAATGTTATTAACAAGAAACTGAAGATAATGCATTTCGTATCTGTAAGAATGATCACATTGCCCACTATCAGAGCCCATCACTATGCCCAATTTTTCATATGAAAAAGCTGTCATCCATGCTGTTTTCAGACCACAATCCCATTCAAGCACACCAGTCTCATGTAAGTCATCGAAATGTACACATACAATAGGATTAAAATGCAACTCTAGTCTATAGTGTACTACTCTCATATGTGCAACTTAGCTGATTATATTATAGAATTCTAGAATTCCTAAAACATCCAAGTTAAAATGCACAGGGGAAGGATACAGTGACTAAGATAAGATTACAGTCAATTAATTACTGACAATAATTTTTATTTATTTATTTAAAATGTTTCTGCCCTGTCTACCACTGATGTCTCAGGATGGCTTAAAATAAAAAATAAGACAACAAAACAAACACAGCATCTGGCAAGTCAAGCTAAAAACCTCCACTAAAACAAACTAAACATTAAAATAGTGAGAAAATAAAAAGGGTTTCGCTGGACACCAGAAAGACTAATACACTGGAGCCAGGCAAACCTCTTTGGGGAGTGTATTCCATAGATGGGGTGCCAAATGAAAAGAATGAGATTGAGTATGTTTATGGAAAGGTAGTATCCACTTAAATCTATTTTATTTATTTTACATTTATTTCACTGATCTTAATATATCAGTATTTGTTTTTATAACTGTCCTCTGTACCAACATGTGAAAACATCTATGAACTAAACAATTTTGGTTGACCGGAAGGTTGCAAGGAAGTTACTTCCACTTTGGAACCTTCTGTCAAAGAGTGAACTGTCTAAAGGTTCCAAAGCCATGAGTGATGCATGCTTGTAAAAATGGGGTGGCACCTTGAACACTCCCATCACAGCAAGACCTTGGGCTTTTTGGGAGGAGCTTGTATATCCCAGGCGTCCATTTGTTACATTTGTTCCCACGATTCTACCATTTCAAAAGGAGAAGGCTTCCCATTTGTGGGACTAACAATTTTGAGAGGTGTGATGTAAGGATTTGCAGGAGAAACATTTTGGCAAAGTGAGAGCTACATTTTTCAAGTGGGATTTGGAAAGGATTAAAACCATCTATGCGAATAGGTAATACATAAATCTTACTGGAAATAATGCAGGCAGATAGAGTCAATCTATGCTGATAACTGGCAAAATGGGAATCATGAAAGGTAGTTTTGACAGCTGCTTTTCATGCTATCTCGCCTTGCCCCCCACAAATGTAAAAGGGAAGAAAGTTGCAGGGAGCACAAAATGACCTAAATTCTTGGTGAGCAGTACTCCTGCAGTGTCTGCTGGTATATCCATCAGAGAGGGAAGGGGAAGGGAGCAGTAACCTACTATGTGTTCCACTGTCTGTCAAGCACATCAGCTGATTTGCCCATGCCGCTTGGCTTATTTGGCAATATGGGCCTGTTGTGCCATCCCAACCATCCATTCCTAATCAGCACTGAACATGACAAGCAACTGGCTCGTGTCTCCACACAGCTTCCACTTTTTTTCATGTATCACTGGGAAAGCAACTTGCCTAATGCAGCAAAGCAAAATTGTGAGCTTGTGCCAGAGTTGGATTATCTTTTTGCTTATAGTGCTCAACACTAGACCACTTGTACACTAATGTATTCAACAGTATGCAACAGCACAGTTTTTTAAACACTGAATGGTTTAAATTGCTGAATAGTATAGCTCCTGGATTTCATTCCACTGAAGGGAATGGCAGACCCTTCCCTTCTTCTACAGAGTTAAGTATCCATGCAGGAACATAGATCAGGTAGACAATTTTGGCAGGAATTTTATGCTGTTTCAAAAAATGCTGAAGCACAGATTTATCAGGCCAAATTCACTCATATTTCACTGTCTTGTTCCATAGCTTTGGGGAAACCTAAAAAACGTATTTTAAAAAGCATGGTCTGATAGATGAGTCATCCCCCCTCTCTCCCCCAAGCCCTTTTCCTTAGTAACAGAAACTTGGGCTAGGCCCAGCCTGGAACCTCTGGAATTTACAGGAGCAGTAGAGTAGTTAAAGAAGGAATAGAAAACATCTGAATAAGTAACTAGAGAAGAAAATGGATATTACATCAGCCCTAGCCAGCATGTCTGGTAGACTATGGGAATTGTAGATCACAACATCTGACAATTCCTGGTTGGAGAAGGCAGAGCTACAGCGAAGAAGAGCTAAACCTGATAAATAATGGAAATAGTTGGTAGGCAGCTGCATGGAGAAATGAGAGTGGTAGAAAATGATGGAGCATTCAAGGAGAAGAGGAGCACAGGCCAGGCTTTAGCTAGGCAGCCCAGTGGGCCTGGAGTCAATCCTGGCTTGAATACGATTGTCTTACATAGATTCTGCTGGTATCTCAATTCAAAGATGGCACACCATTAGTGGATCAGGTAACCACTTGAAACATAATCATGTAGAGACATCATCACATAGCAATGTGTTTTGCATGAAAAGACCCCAACATCTGCTTGCAGAAATCTGATTCATGCCAACCTAACCCAATGGGATAATGGAGTAATGCTGGCATTCATGAAACTGCCACCATCTGTTTTTCACACCACAGCTTAAGTAGAGATGCCGCACATGACTCTATTTTAAGAAGCAACTGAGCTATTAGACTAAATGTATAAATTGGCTGATATGATGAATTAAGCAGTTTATTAATTCTTTCTGTGATAAATACTGTGTCATAACTTAACTGACTGTAAGCCTCTCCCTTTCAAATCCAAGAAACTGAATTAATTTTCATTTCCTTTGGGATTTAAGACAAACAAGAAGATACAAAAATAAGAAGTGTTGTACTAGATTAGACTGAACAACCGTCTAGTCCCAGATTCTTTTTATGTAGTGGACAACCAGTGGAATATCTTCCATATCCATGTTTTGTCACTATTATTTGCCTCACCTCCTCTGATTCTCTTGCTGAAAACATCATTCTATTGATCTTTGTATTATTCTTCTGCAGTAAAAAGATGCAAATGAAAAGAATCCATTCAGCTTCTCTGCAATCTTCTTATGTCCCTTTAGTACTCCTTTAACTCCAATGTTTACTCAGTCTAAGTAAAACATTGTTACTTTAGCACCAATACCTACAGTTGTAAGGGATTTCAGGTTAGCTCTTATTCAACCAAAACTCTTGCTTCCTGTTTCCTGGACACCACAATGTCTACTTAATAATGGTTTGTCTAAGTCAGCTAACAGGTGGAAGAGTAGTAATGCTACTGGTTCTTCTAATTGCATTTTGGCTATATCCAGTAATTGCTTCTTTTTGGGAGGAGGTTTCTAAATGTCTAAAACTTTTTATTGAAATAGACTTTAATATTTACTGATGCAAGTAGCCCTTTACACTATCTCCCTAGATAAATGGATTTTCCTTCTTGACAAGGGCAAGATTAAAATTACACCACTGGAAAGATAAATATTCACCTTCTGTGATGAGATGGATTCAGAACCTAATGATGCTTTCAACATTTGAACAGATGCCATGCAGATATCATTCCTGAATGGATACATATACGAATATTTGGTCTGCCTTTAAGTTTTGTTTAATTGAAAATTAAAATCTACCCACATAAAACACTATATATATTCTTTTTATAGTGTTCTTTTCACAGTTATAATAAAATAAATTTAAAATTCTCTTAATGGTCAGTTCTGCAATTCTTCAAATTGCACTGCACCAGTAACATATTACGCAGCTCAAACACAATCCTAAGCATACCTATCATGAAGCCAAATCCCACAGACATCAATGAAACATTTTGAAATAACATGATGTCAGGATTGAGTTACCAGGTGAAAACACACAATTTGAAGAAAAAATATCTGCTATACCAATCACCAAGTCTGGTTGTGGAATATTCCCTGCGAGTGGCTCACCTGCTGCCTTCATTTTGACCTTTCTGGTACCACATTAAAACTTCTCTTTTCCAAGGCATTTTAAAAATGTGTATGAACTTAAGGCTGATTTCTATGTATTGTAATAACTTCTGGTTTTTTGTTTTACAAATGCTGTATAATTTGGTTTCATTTTCTCTGTTGCTAACAAGAATATGTATCTTGTTTTATATTTGTGGTTTTCATTTCTGCAGTGTTCTGTGAGTCACTGCAGAATTCACTGGTAAAGGAAGCCAATATAAATATCAAAAATACAGAAATAAATGCAAAGCAACAATACTAAATACAAAAATATTCATAGTTCTAAAAATATTGTGCCATAACCTCAGTAGCCATTCTTTTGTTTTCACCATAAAGGTAAAGGTTTCCCCTTGACATTAAGTCCAGTCATGCCTGACTCTATGAGGCGGTGCTCATCTCCGTTTCCTGGCCGAGAGAGCCGGCATTTGTCCGCAGACAGTCTCCGTGGTCATGTGGCCGGCATGACTAAACCCCGAGGTGCATGGAACGCTGTTACCTGCCCACCGAAGTGGTATCTTTTTATCTACTTGCATTTGCATGCTTTCGAACTGCAAGGTTGGCAGGAACTGGGACGGAGCAACAGGAACTCACCCCGTTGTGCAGATTCAAACTGGTGACTTTTCAATCAACCAGCCCAGCAGCACAGCTGTTTAAACTATTGTGCTACCTGCAGTCCCCTGTTTTCAGCATAGCTATTTGCATAAAGCTAAGAATTAACCTTTAAGAAAACATTATAGATGAGCTACTGTAATGCTAAAGGATAAAAAGTTCTGGTGTAAAGATTAAAAATAATGTCAGCAATGTTTGTAATCTCAGCTGAAGTGCCATCTCATACACTGGCCCAACTTTTAAGCTTAGCACACATTTACTCAAGCACATAACATTTCACCTCCCCACACAAAACACATAAAGGGAGCATTCACACCTGTTTCCTCCGGTGAACTTGGAGAAGCGCTGTCTTGTGACAGAGTTGTCCAACTAGAGTCTTCATCACTAGGAGCCAAGTTCTGAATTCTGTGTAGTGCACAATCTGTTTTGGCACCAGTTTTTGGATGATCCTTTTTTGTCTCCGGACTGGACGATATGGTTGCTATCTGCCCATCTTCGGGGCTCGTTGATGTGTTTTGCTTCTGAGGCAACACTTCCCCATTCACAATCACCATGGATGACTGGCTGTTGCATTGAGTGGACAGTTTCTCCTCCCCCACCATTTGGCTGTTTCCATAATTCTGATCAACGTCTCTAGCTGATGTCTCAAGATCTGCATAGTAGTTTAGGAAACTCTTGGTTCTTCGGCGTTGGGTGGGGAGTATTTCACTGCCTGAAGAATCTTGCTGGTTTGGCTCTTTTCCCTCCAACTTCTCAGAAGTTATGTTTATGCCTGCAGCAGTTGTCGGAGCAGTGAGGTTTTTATTGGGATCCTGTTGCCCCTGCTCTGCTGCTTTCCTAAGCTGGTTCTCGCCATTCTTCACCAGCTTTATGTTGGAGGAGTTGTTACCCAGGAGGGGCTGCGCAGCAGGATCAGAAAGGCCCATGGCTGTTTGGAGGTTAGTCAATGCATATTTTTTCCTGCATTTTGGAGGGGTGCTGTTCTTGACTTCTGTGTGCTTTATTTCAGCATTCAGTAGTTCATTGTGGGAGGAGCGCAGGTGAAGGGTGTTGGGTGGAGTTGCAGGACCGTTCCGATTCACAAAATCCGTTGTGCTATTGCTTGCCATAAACCCAGCCAACGTTTCCACTCCAGAATCAACTGAGGAAGAAGAAGAAATACTCATGAGACATGCTTAGCATCATAATCACCCAGGAGTTAACTGTATCCGGAAACAACATTGGAAACCCATTCATATACGCAGCAGATAAATAAGCAACAACTATAGCATCTTTAATGTAATGGCAAGTCTGCACAGAAATGGAAGTGGCTAAGGGCTTTACGTCATATCTCTTCTTCGTAGTGCCAGAACACAACCTGGTATGTCCTTCTCTCCACTACTCTATACAGCAGATGGGAGAAATGAGGTACATATATATTCTTGTGGCCCTTCAGATGTCCTAGTCAGCATAGCCCATGATGAGCAATGATCCATGTAGGTCAAACCATCCGGAGGGCAATAGGTTGTCTCCCCACAGAGTAGGAGTAAATATGTGTGAGAAATCCAGTTTATTTTTGGATCAGCATTTTTCTAGTTCGCACCTACCAGGCCAAACATGAACTTGGACATAATCTGGACTTGAAGTCTGCCGATTTTTAAACTTGCAACATGATTTGTGGACCAAAACCGTACATGCAACAGCACATATGCATTTGAGAAATATGCATGAAAAAATGTCCCTCGGAAAAATAAACATAAAATCATTTTAAGCAATTGAAAAAGAACGTGTATATTTCAAAGATGCAAATAACTGATACATACATTTGGAAAAGCATGCATAAATTTTCATGCAAGAAGAGAAAAACAAAGCTCTTAATTGGATATAGACTGGAGTTGGAACAAGCTTCAACATGTGATTTGGAGAATTTGTTGAACTTAGGTTATGCTTATTTATTTACACATCCATAGATAAGGGCTTCAATCAAATACTAGCAAAAAAAAGTCCCACTGAACAAAATTACTGATTCTTTATAGTCTTTCTTTTTATCTTACCCTTGCTGTTTTAAGTTGATTTATTGTTGCTGTTGGTATTATTAATTTTATTTCTACACCATCCAACAGAAGCTATGATGTAGAGCAGCACATAAATACAATAATAATGATTAAGTATAAAATACAGGTACCAATAAAAGCATTAAAATTCACTACAAAATTTAAAAATGAACTTTAAAATAGAATTTAAACAACTGTAAAAGCTTTCATAAATTGAAATAGCAAGACCTGTTAAAGAGCTGATATAACTTTCCAGTGTACTTTTAAGAACTGACTAAAAGCCCTGCCATACAGGACAATCTTAACCTAACATCCAGCTGGACCTCAGTGGTAAACCTGTTTCATAATTGGAGGGCCAACTCTGAAAACAAAGGAAGCTGCCTTCTTGCTGCCAACAACCAAGCTTCCTTCACAGGTATCAAATGGAGACATGCACTAGATCTTGAACATAGTGTCCAGAAAGACTACCAATTTTGTGGTATTGTGGTCACAAGCTGTGTAGATTTTATGGTTTAAAACCAGTAACCTGAATTGGCCTCTGAAGCGTATAGGTAGTCAATGGAAGCAGCCCAGAATTGGTGCTGTTTGGAGCTTCTGATTCAAGTTTGTGGTTATTTATTTATCGATTTCTATCCTGCCTTTTTCCTACAAAGGGCTCAAGGCAGCTTACATCTCCTCCTCCATCTTATCCCCACAACAACCCTGTGAGGTAGGTTGGTCTGAGAGTCTGTGACTGGCCCAAAGTCACCCAGTTGGCTCCATGGCCAAGCGGGGACTAGAACCCAGATCGTCTGAGTCCCAGTCCCATGCTCTTAACCACTGCACCACACTGGCTCTCTGATTTTGCATGAGCTGCAGCTTCTGAAAAGTCTTTAGGAGTACGTTGCAGTATACATAGAGTGCGTTGCAGTAATCTATTTTAGTGGTTGCCAGAGTACAGATTTCTGAAACCAGGCTATTTCTACCCAGATAAGGACATAGGTGGGCCACTAGGTGGAGCTGTAGCTACATGCCACTGAGGACACCTGAGCCTCAAGTGACAAGGAACACCCCCAAATTATGAACCTCTTCCTTCAAGGAGAGTACTGAACAGGCTGAATGCCCTTCATGTAGTTAGAGGAAGTGCCCACTAACAGCATCACAGTCTTGATTGAGCTTCCATTTGTTAGCCCTCATCCAGACCATTGTTAGAGCCAGAAACCAGACTAGCACATCCATGGCCTCACTTGGTGATGAAAAGGAAACATAGAGCTGCATGTCATCAACATACATGTGGCAGCACAGCACACTCTAAAACTCCAGATGATCCCACTCACCAGTTTCATCAAAAGCATGAGAGTAAGACCAGCTCTTGAAGAATTCCATACTGCAGAGTCCAAGAGTTGATCAATATTCCCCAAGTGCAACCTTCTGTAGCCAACCATCAAAGTATGAGCAAAACCACTGTAACTGCATACCCTCCAGCCTCACCTCACAAAGCCATCCCAGAAGGGTACCATGGTTAATGAAAGCCCCCAAAAATCCAGAAACATCACAACAGGGTCACACTACCTCCCTCTCTCTCCCACCATAGATCATCACAGAGGATGACCAAATCTCTTTCAGTATAAAACCTCAGCTGAACCTTGACTGAAATGGATCTAAAAAATCATCCAAGAGTGAAACTTTCATCCAAGAGTACCTGGACCGGGTAGGCTACTATCTGCTCAAGGACCTAACCCCAGGAAAATGATATTGACTACTGGTGTAAAATTACTGAGATCTTCTAGGGCTAGAGAGGCTTTCTTCAGTGGTGACCTCATCACTAAGGATGTGCAAGGAGAGATGTTTTTAGAGATGTTATTATAATTAGGGCTGTACCACTACTGCTATTAAACAAATATATTGTGTGAAATCCAAAACCAATTATAGTTTATTTGTATGAATTTGTTGTATCCTCCCAAGCATTTAGCAATGCATATTCCCTTTTATACTTGTGGGTCTCCCCCCCGCCCCACACACACACTATAGTGTATCCATGGAGCAGCCATATAAAGTATGAAGTGGCTTTGATTTTGAGTGGGGGTTTGTTTACCAAACGAGAACTGAGAGACTTATGCAACTACGGAAATGTCTATACAAAAATGGGGAAGGGTAGACAGAACATGTCCATTTGAATAAATTATATGTTTCTGGTAAGTCTGCTGATCAATGATAAGTTCTTTGTACTTGTTAAAATAAAGCATCTGGCTCAAATGTTGTCTTTTGCAATGTTGACAGAAAACAGAAGATCATCTGATCTGGCTTTCATAATAATGGTCAGTGTTTTCACAGACACAAAATATACTTGAAATATTGTAGTAGAATATTATGTCAATCTGAATGTAAAAGAGCATGGGTCTCCAGCCTTTATTGACCTGTATACTATGGCTCCTTAACCTTTTTCAACCTGTTAGCACAGTTGGGAATTTAAGAAACTGCTGTGGGGACCATAAAAGTTCTCATCAGTGGACTGCTGTCCTTGCAATAACATCTATGGATCTTAGACTGCATCTTATTTTATAAAACTGTAAGCCACCTTAGGCTTATTGGAAAAGGGTGTTCAGGAACTTTAGCTAGTTCAGAGACCTGTTGCCAGACTCCTGGCTAGAGGGAGCCGACAACTCTTCTGTTGAAACAGCTTCATTGGCTCATAGTTTGTTTCTAGGCACAAATTAAAGTGCTGGTGATGACCTAAACAGCCTTATACAAATTGCATCCAGGCTACCTTGAAAGACCATATTCTTCATTATGAGCCTTCCTGGGCTAGAAGCTCTTCCAGGTAAGCTTGGTGGGAATGCAGGAGAAGGCCTTCTCAGTGGCTACCCCAAGGCTCTGCAACTACCTTTGTAGGAAAGCTAGGTTGGCACCTTCCCTGTTGGATTTCTGAAAAGATTTTTTTTTCATTTTATTTTTATATTGCTGGCTAACGCTTTTAATTTGGGTATTTGATTTATTTTAATATCTAACTGATTTAATCATAAGCATTTAATTTCAAACTGATATTAACTTTTGTATATATTTTATGTTTTAACTGTATGAATTTTAATGTTGTAACCTGCCTTGAACCCAGATCACTGAAATGCACCCACCCTCTTAAGGATTAACAGCCATATCTGCAGAAGAGAATGGATATCTCTAATGGTGATGGGGGCAGAGAAACTATTCAAGGGCATCTGCTGGGCAGGAGCAGCAGCTGAAGGTGACACTGGTGAACCGTTGCTGGCAGACAGTGGCAACAATGCTTAAACTAACTTTGGTTAGTTAATATGCAGAAGGCAGCAGTAGTAAACTACTTCTGAATTTGTCTTACCATGAAAACTGTAAGATGAAACAATCCAAAATGAAACTAGAGATAGTGCCTGAAGATGAGATTACCAGGGTGAAAGGCACTGAACCCGCTCCTGGTAAAAAACAAAGGAAGTTACACGTACCACTGTCACTGATGATGCAACTAGAGCAAAGTTGAAATGAAGTCTACTGGCTGATGTGCACAGAGTTAAAAGGAAAGTCTGATGCCACAGGATCCATACAGTTAGAACATGGAAAGTGAGAAGTAGGAGTCAGGACAAACTGGAAAGCATAAAGCAAGAAATATAATGGTTAAACACTGCAGTACTTTGTGGACTGGAATGGGGCATTATCAGGCAAACACAAAGTATTTTACTCCAGAAATGACACACTTGGAAGAAACAGAATAGTTCTAATTCTGAGATAAGATGTGGCACAGGCTGTAAGGATAATTATATTGCAAAGGCTGCCTGAATGATATCAATCAGAATTTAGGGAAAACCTACCAACATATCTATCATTTAAGTCTATGCTCCAACAGCAGATGCTAAAAACTTTTAGGTAAGCATCCAAGAGGAAATCTATAACACATTAAAACAGGACATGCTGATTGTCATAGGCCAGAAGATGGAGAAACAGAATGTTTCCCTATTGGCAAAGGCGTCAGGCAAGGTTATATTTTATCTCCCTATTTGTTCAACTTGTATGTAGAACATTTCATAAGAAAAGTTGGATTAGGATCAGAAGAAGGAAGAATTAATATGTACAGAAGATCCATTAGTAATTTAATGCAGGCAGATGATACCATATTAGTGAAAGAAAACAGTGATGAATGAAAATGCTTCCTGATGAAAATGAAAGAAGTGTAAAAGCAGGACTGCAGCTCAACAAAAAAAATCATAATTGTAGAAGAATTACACAACTTTAAGATCAATGAAAAAACTGACATTCTGAAAAATATTGCATACCTCAGCTTAACCATCAATTCAAATGGAGAGTGAAGCCAAGAAAACAGAAGACTGAGACTTGGAAGGGTAGCAATGAAGGAACTAGAAAAGATCATCAAGGAAATTTCACTAGAGACCAACACCAAGATAATTCAAACCAAGATCATCCACCAGAATCATTCCTGATCACTATGTATGGGTGTGAAAACTGGACAGTAGGGAAGTTGACAGAATGAAATGAATGCTGGAGGAGATGCCCTATAGAGAGATGAACAAGTAGATCCTGTATCAGATCCAGCCAGAACTTGCCCTGGAAGCAATTAAAGCTGTTGCACTTCAGGTACGTCATAAGAAGGAAAGACTCACTGGAGAAGACAACCATGGTCGGGAAAGTTGAAGGCAGAAGAAGAGGAAGACCAAACATGAGATGGCTCAGTTTCATAAAGGAAGCCACAGCCTCGACTTTAGAAGGGCTGAGCAGGGCTGTAAAGGACAGGACACTCTTGATACCTGATTCATAGGGCTGTCATAAGTTGATGGCACGTAACAACAGCATAATGTTCACTGTGATATTAAACATTTCCTCCACCCAAACAAAAAAAAAAAAAAACCCTCTTAGAATTTTGTGGGGAGTTCGTTTTTGTAAACAAAATGGTTAGGGGCAGGGTAGCAATACACTCACTTCAGGCAAAGAAAATTCTGTATGACTGTGTAAAAGTGGAAGGTAGGTCCTTAGACTGTGATCCTTGGTGTAAGAATGGGAATATTATAGGGGTACAAGTGTGTAGAATGTTTGTGAATATTAGAAAGGCAACAACATGCAATGGTGCCAATTCCATCAGGAACACCATTTGGGGTAAAATGTCAGGGTCACAGAGTAAGTAGCAGCAGGACTGGAAGTAAATGAAGTAATACATACACACAACCATCTAAAGAGGAGACCCTCCATAAGGCCATTAAGTCCAGGGCTTAAAATTATCTACCTCTACCACAGAAGCTATTTTTAACTCCACATCTCAATACAAAGTTGAAAGCACACAACTCCATGTAGGAGTCTAGGGGTCTCTAGGAGTCCTCTGCCCCATGAACCTATAATATTTCACATATAGTATTCACAAAGATTCGGTGTCAGTCAAGAATGTACACTTGAACACTGGTAGAATGCACACATGTCCATTTTCTAATAGCAACTAGAAATTTTGGGTGGCCTTACTAGTGGATCACCAAGTCCCCATTCACCCAAGGAGCAGGTTACTGACCTTTACCTTATGCTACATCTCTGAATCAAGGAAAAATCAAGCATGAGAATCAAGGAAAATTCTGCCCACTTTCAGCTATTCGTACTGGAGAAGCAATATACAAGTCTTTATTTTTCAATAGCTCAGAGCTGAAGTGGGATGCAAAGGATTGGTCTGCTTCTGTGTCCAACAGGAGTGTCCATTAGGCAAGCAGTCAACTAATTTGTTTCTGCCTCTTCTCTCCAGTTCAAAGGTGTGTCTGGTTTTTCTCCTTTTGTGCTTAATGAGCACTTCAAATTCAGAGGGTCTGTTAGGTACAAGATAAACCCATCTATTTCTGCCTTCCATCTCCAGCATCAAGCTGGAAAAAGGAGGTGGTGGCGCGTCTGATTGTTCTGCCTCTGTGCACAACTGACACTGGGAGCATTCATGGTATGCAGAGGCAAGCCCATATGGCTCTGTTCCAGCTCGAAGCCTGAGAAGGGGTAGGTTTGTTTGGTCCAGCAAGGGTACTGCCAAAATGAATCCCAGGCTTCAGCAGAATTTGGAACTAGGGAGAGGCAAAATTTATCCCTTCTTTTCTTTAGCTTCAAGTTCATTGTAAGCCTCATTCACTCAGCACAGCAAGTAAGATTACTGAATCCCAGCATTAAGAAAAAAGTACAGACCACAGAATAAAACAAACAAACCAGGTACAACAGAAAGTAAGTAAGGATAATATAAGAAAGGGAACAATGAGTTCAAAGAATTCATCTGAGGCTTCAGATCAATCCTATATGAGGACCCAATTGTGTGTCCTTTGAAACTCAAAAATCTTTTGATCTAAAATGGTTAGAGACATGGCTCATTTTCACAGTGGAATCCCTAACCATTCTTACTCACTTCTGATTCAGCTGCAAAGAGAACTTAATGGACCACACAGAAACATAAAGAATGAGCCAGCGAGTTGGTTTGGTTACTAAGCTTAAACACTAGCAAGACAAAGAGATGCCCTCATCATGCCCTCCTAAGGAGGGTTATTGATCCACATTTGGTACCTAAGGATATGATCTTGTACATCTTCTGACAGCATCCTCAAAATAGATGCCACAATGTTTTCTGCTTCGAGGGGAAAGATTCGGAGAGACTCACAACAGGAACGCTAGAGAGGCAGCTGGATCATTACTTAGTCTCTCAGTGCTGCTAACCAAACATTAGACCAAGGTAACCAATCCATGCTATTAAGTTAAAAATAGTAACATAAGCACCACCAGACTGTGACTCAATCAAGCCTAGAAAGATGTCCTTGCAACTGCAGGCAGACTTAAGAGATTATCGGTACTAGGAAGGCTGGTCCCAGTGTTCCTGCTGCTGTGACTGCTGGGTGTCCAGGCAATAAGGGTTATCATTATGCTTCCCAAGTATTACTCCTTCCTCCTCACCATCCTTCATGTAGCATTGTACAACATTCAAAATATCTGTTATCTCACTATTCATTACAACAGCTTTGCAATGTAGGCTAGTAGTGTTTTCTTGGTATTATTTCCCCAATATGGAAGAACTGAGGCTTGCTTCATGCATGTCTCAGATGAGGGTTGGATTGCAGATTTCCTGGTTCACAGTATTCCAGTTCTTTATATTATATTATGTCAGGATTTGAGTTCCAGGATTTGAGGGTCATGTTGTGGGAAAAATGGGCTTCCTAAGCACATTTTGTCTCATAACACAAATGCGGGAGCTAGGTGGAGAAAATTTGCAAAGGAGAATCATTTAATGGGAAAGAAGTACTTAACCATGTCTTGCCTGCTGATTCTTCCTGAAAAAGACTATTTCATGTAATTTGTAACCATTAATTAACCATTTCAAACCTGGGCTTTGAAACTGAAATTAAGTCTAACCAGGGTAAGGGGAAAGGAGAAAGTGGGGTTGCAACAGAAAAGTTGGTAGATGTGAGAGTGTCCAACGTGGTTTTTTGTCTACCAATTTTCCTCTATGAATGCCTATTCTAGTCCTATATTCACATTATCTCTATCGATAAGGGTCTGGAAACTTTTGCAAAGATATAATGTGTAGTTCTACCCACAGTAACCCCTTATATCAGCAATGCAGTTAAATGCAATGAAGTGCAGAAGAAGAAACACAAGCTCCACGACAGGAAACTGTGCAGGTGATCCTATGGGTGACTTAAATATGGAAAAGAAATTGGCAGCCTCAGGCTTGTTCCAGTTCTGAAGGTTTTGAAAGACTAGCTGATTAAAAAACATACCTGAGGGAGGACTGAAAGAATAAATGTGTTAGTTTAAAGCAGGGAAGGGGAACGTGTCACCTTTCAGATTTTGATGGACAGCAATTCCCTCAACCACTGGCTATGCTGGATACGGCTGATGGGAAATACTGTCCAACAACACATACAAAGCCACATATTTCCCATCCCTGTTTTAAAGCATATGTGAAAAATTATGGCCCAGCAGGAAAGAAAGGGATTACAAAATTCTGTTCATAAAATATGTGAAAAGGGCATCTGACCTGGAAGTACTTCTGACATGGATCACTGGGCTTCAGCAATGGATCAGGAAATAGATTAATATTTGAAATCTGAAAAGAGGGATCATTTTGAGAAATTAAAAACAAGGAAAGCCACATAAAACCAGCACAACGTTTTATTCATTACATTTATATCTCGCCTTTTTCCCTGCAAGGAATCCAAGACAGACTTTCCCTCCTCTTCATCTCATCTTCACAACAACCCTGTGAAGTAGGCCAGGCAGAGAGTCAGCAGCTGGCCCAAAGTCATCCACTGGGCTTCATAGCTGAGAGGGACCAGAACCTGATTCTCCCAAGTCCCAGTCTAACATGGGACTATGTCATACTGGTTCTCAGTTTTGACCACTGTTGTAGATTTCACTAACTGCTGGATGATTTCTTCAGTAAAATAAAGTATTTCAAGTACAAATAATTAGAAACATCTGCATGCATTTGGGAAAGAAGGGAAATGCAGAGTTATTTCCCAAAATTATTTTACATTTTAAATACAATTTACTGTAATAAAAACAGAATTCTCAGTGGCAAAATCTTGAGTAATGCTAATAATGGCAGTAATAATCTTTTAAAATGCCTAAACAACTGCCTGATAGGCAAAAGCCCAACAGTGTAACATTTCCCTTTATTGTATCAACATGCTGAGAAACCTGCATGTGTTCAGTGTTTCCCTTTTATATGGCTATTACAGGTACAAGCAAAGGGGCCTCATTTAAAATTTTGAGAGTATGTGTGGATGCTCTAAATAATGGAAGGTCTGGCTGAGTCTAAAGCACCTTTTTTCCAGAAAGTAGTGATGAGCCTAAAAGAAATGGAAATTGCCCAGGAACTTAAGTACACAGCAGGGTTCCAAAACACAAATCTGTAGCTTTCTGCTCCAACACCCATTTCACAGAAGGCAAACAGACACATAGACAGAACACCCAGGCACAATGTGAGTGTACCAGGCCTAAAACTTTTAAGTCAAAACACACACACACCACATGCAAAAACGCAAAATGCACATCACACCAAAACAAGCAAAACAAACACATGCCAATCTAATGGAATAGGGAGCCACAAGACAGTCAAGTCCAGGGTCTAAAATTACTGAACTGCAGTAGTCTGTATGCTTATACAACACTCACTCCAGTTCTCTTCTTTTTAGTCCTGGACAGCTTGATCTTATCTATATTTATTCAAAATTAAATCACTATGATGTTTAAAAGACTTAATACTGGATAAATAAATATGAGATTACAGCTTTAGTCATGAGATTATTTTGTTCAATTTATATCCTGCCACATCCCAAACCAACTTATATCATATTTCAAATTCTAAGTTAAAAAAGAAAAGAGGAAGAAAATCCCCATACCAACACAGAGGTGGGCAACTTATGGCTCTCCTGATATTTTAGCTTACAGCTCTCATTATCCCTGGCATGTGCAGCCAGTAGAGGGATAATTGGAATTGTATGCTACAAGAAGGTTACAAAAAGCTGCCCAGTCATGAACTAACAACTCTTACTGCACAGCACTGGCTTCCTGCTCTACTCCTAGGATTTTTCAATGAGAAGATCCGGCAGAAGAAACGGAAACCAGTGTTCTGTTGCTACAACATGCAACCACAGAAAGGTCCTAGGCCATACCCTTGGTTCATTCGGGTCACAGTGAGGCTGAAAAGCACATGTGTACCCTAGAACACGCCAGACTCTTCTGCATTGTGCTGGAGTTGCAAGAGATACATGCCACGGTTGCTTGACCTATTAGCTGAATGAGACTAATGAGTTCATGTTGAGAGGACTCTATACAGATAGAAGGCTTGAAAGTGACTGCCTTTTGGCAATCAATTCCTGTGGTGTTGCATTCATTCATTTAGAATGGTAGCTGACCTCCAATGGTGATGTCAGGAAAGGACTTTAAGCAGAAGTCCAGATTAGTGTGGCCGTGGCAGGCAAGCACAGCAGGTCTGGCCTACCACATTCTGAAGTAAATGAAGTAATACACATTAGGTGTATTTGCATGCCATGAGAACCCACTGTGGCAATAAACCAGAGTTTATCGGTTGTTGTGCAAACAGCCCAAAGTGCATCCAACAGACAGACTATGAGGCTCACCAGGAGTTGTTCACCCTTTCTTGCTCCCTGAATTTCCTGCAGGTTATCTCAGGAGACCAATCACAAGGAGTGACTTTCTCCTGCAATCATTTTTTTTCAGTTTCCCACCTTTTTTTTGTTCCTTTGCCCCTTTTTTCTCCTGGAGTTCAAAAAGTTAGGTCTGACAGCCCAGCTTTTGTGATCCTCATTTTGATAGACCCTTCAAAGTGTCCAGTAAGCATCTTGGAGTGGCTGCAGCATTTTTTAAAATTGTGCACACAATTAATTGCATTTTTTAAATTATTTTTGGCTCAGGCACCTTGAAGAAACTGTCAGTGATTGTCAAAAGAGGAATCATGATTACTTCTGCAATCCCAGGAGACCAAGGGTGGGGGTATGACCAAACAACAGCAACAACAACCCTGCAGTGAGATAAAACAACTTGCTATCATGCTGGGGCACTTGTGAGATAGCTGTCCCTGGAAGGTATCAGGGGAAGCGTGACAAGAACTTGACAAAGAGGGTTGCCATTCTTGCAAAGTGTATTACTAGCTGATTATTCACAGTATGCATGGTGGGGTCAGCCTCCTAGTACCCATCATGGATACAACAATTCCTAAAACAACTCATGCTGTCTGGTGAGCTTATTCCCCTCAAACAAGACACTGTGCAAATTAGGACAGGGTCACATGACATGACAACATATTAGGACTAACAACCCATAATAAGTTGCCATGTTGTACAAACCCAATCACTGTCACCTATAGAGGGAAGCTCCATAAGACCATGAAAATCTACAATCACTTAACCTTACTACTGCTGACTTTGCATTCTCTAAAAAGTAGCGCAGAAAAGATTATTCCACTGGTTAACTGGTTAATTCCTAAAAGTATTCATTTATTAATAAAATGCTTAGTTCACTTATATTCTTTTACCCACACAATTACTAAGACCAATATTTCTTGAAATGGTTTTCAACACAAACTAATGGAGGTAGGAAAATAGATTCCTCCACTCACCCCACAATCTAGATCATTATACAGATCAGCAACAACATGCAGATGAGATTGTTTTAGCAGAGCAATCTGTCTACCAATTGCAGTGAGAATGGTGGAAATGGAGGGGTGGTACACCCCAGTCTATAAAGTGAAATATAAAAATTAAAATTTGACACTTTACATAGCAATATGAACAATTTCAGCAAACTTGAAACTCTTGCCTTTCTGTTGCATAAAAATTATCTTTTAATTTTATATTAAACTACAGTTGCTGACTGCATTTGCTACAGAGAAGTAGGTAACACAGAAAACAGACAGTGTAGCCACACACCCACAAAGTCCTATTCTACTCAATATGAAATGAGGCACAATGCAGTTAAAGTTTAGCATTAAGTCCCATTGACTTCAACTGCAAAGATTTAAGCATATGTCGAAGTTTCTAACTGAAATTAATGGGTTTAACTTTGGATGAATGATGACTATTCCAGTGTGCAACCATTAATTAAGATGTATTTCAGGACTACCTATTCACAGACAAGAAAATTTCCTCCATTCAAATCTGCTATTTTCTTCTGGACAATAACCCTTCAGATATAACACATGCTATGTGTTAATGGGTAACAAAAGAAACGTTCCAGCAATTTAAAAAAGATACAGGTATCTATAAAAGACAAGGACAATCCATAGCAGCTTCTCCAGCATAATCTTTGTAGAATACAACAAACCTGGGTTTTATGGGCATTCTTATCACCTCTGTTATTCAAAAAGTTTTCAAAAAACATTTGTACAGTACCTGGTGGGAATATTATGAATCAACCCTAGACCAACGTCAAATACATCATCTAAGGTAGGTTATGCATCCTTGACATGACCCACAAACACAAATTATTGACAAATCTGCCAGCAGTCTTTTTCTGTCTGCTTTTGCAAGGGCTGCTTGGAGGCACAGCCAAAGAGGAGAGGACGGTTCAAGTCATGGCAGATCAGCCAGTGTTGCTAGGCACAATGGAGTCAGGGAGCATTTGTTTTGATATGCTGGCAACTTGGGACAAATATGGTTTCAGATTCTGATAGGGACAGACCCTGAACATGAAAAAATACTTGACACTCCCTACAAATGCCCCATCTAAGTGATTTTTAATGTACAGAAGCAGTAGCCTTGCAATTATGGTACACTTTTCTTAACATTCTCAGCTTTACCCAACCTGATGACCTCCAGATATTTTGGACTTCAGACCTCATCAACCCCAGCCAGCATTAAAAATGATCAGGAATGCTGGAAGTTGTAGTACAAGCCATCTGGATGGCACCAGGTCAGGGAGGACTTGCATGCATTCTATATTTGTAAAGAATCTTGGCTTGCTTGCTTGCTTGCTTTTTAAAGGTATATTACTAGCCATGTTAGACTCCCTGATGCCTTCTTTGGACCCAAACATTCACAGACGTGCTGCTTTATGTCCCAACTTGTTAAAATAAATTATATTATCCATGCAAAATGAAGATGTCATTGACAAGCATGCTCTGCAGACTTTTAAGCTCAGATCTTCACAAAGAAGTTGCCGGATGGGGAGGGGTTTGGAACTGAACAAAAGCAACCTGGATTTCCTGACGTACAGCATTTGCTGAAGTCGGATTAAATTAAAATAAGCATGAAGCAGACATCTATGTCTTCTCTTTGAATCGCTCTCAGGAAATTCCAAAACCTAATCACCAAAGCTTTTATTTCTTGATATATCATACTATTTATACCATTCCCCTTTTGGAAAGCTACAGCATTCTCCAAAGCTATAACTAGAGGTAAAATAAACCAAGTAAAAAATAAGCATGGCCATTAACATGAAGTGTAAGAGAAAGGTTGCAGCTTGTGAAGTACAACCTATATATACTATCACAGCTCTATGTACCACCTCATAATTTGGGTTATCTTTCACTTCTGCTTTGGCAATAGCATGAGCCCATGGGATAGTAAGCAAGGCCTGGAGGGGCCTGATTATAAGCACTAATTGTCCAGCAATGGCAAATTGATAGCAGATTCTGGGGAACCGCTTTTGATAATGCAGCTTCTATTAACTGCTACTGTTACTAGACTTAATCCTTTATTGACAGCACAGTAACCATATAAATGCAGCTACAGAATAAAATGTATTTGCTCTATTTCCCTACTATCATCTGCTTCCACTTGACTTATATAAATCACAATAATAACATGGAATAAATTCAGGACTTTGGGTTTCATCTGTATAATGATATAAAATTATTGTCACAAAATGTATATATTCTGTAACTGGTATAAATCACAGAATTTATACTTATTTACATAGTTATTTTGTTTCCACCAGTCATGGTGAGAGGTGAAGAATGCAATAATGCACTAAATCTCAACCCTTTTATCCCTAGCATCTTTTGGGTTTTGAGATCTGGTTATCAAGGCATTTCTCTGATTCACAGATTTTACCAAATATTGTCCACCTTTCTTTGCCACCTTTGGGACTAGTGACAAGGATTCTTTTTTGTTGAAGTGAAAGCTTTAGGTATTTATCTGAGTAAAACTGTTTTATTCCACAAAGGCCCTCTTCAAGGCATGCATCTATAAGCACGGAACTGGTGGTGTTTCTGTAGGCTGCATTCACCTTTGCTAAAGGGTAGCCTGATGCAAAATCCTGCAAAACCCATTTCACTAGAAAGTATGACAGGATACAAAAAATGTAATTGGGCAAATGCTCTCTAATGCCATCCCCAACAGGCACTACATGTACATAGATATGTACTTGCCATTCATTAGTTCCCCAAAATAACTTTCTGAGAAACTACCATCCATATCGTGGCCATGCTATTTCTGCTTATATACAAATGCCCTTTCCACATATTGTTCTGAAAGGACCCACCCAGCTGCTGGAGAGAGGAAGTCACAGAGTGGGGCAGTTGATCTTGGCGCACAGTCATGTCGATCGGGACTCAGAGGAAGAGGTGGAGGAGGCCTGGGAATTTGGGGCTTCAGATTTGGAGATGAAAGAAGCGGGGGAGCTTATTTCACAGCCACTCTCCAGGCACCAAAACAAGCTCTGGAAATAACCAAGATCTAGAGAAGAGTTCTCAGAGTCAGGCAAAACTGATATGACTCTGGATCCCTTGATGCAGCACTGTGAAAGGAGGGATAGCCAACTAGAGGGCTGGCATATGGGGAAAAGGTGGGCTCACTTCCATAAAGATCCTCCCAGAGGGATGGGGCTCAGAAAGACTCAAAAGGAGGGTTCCTGGAAGTAGCTGCTAGATCGGGTTCAATGAACTACTCTATGCATGCTCAGAGACTCATTCTGTGGTGATTGAGTTCACTGGCTATATTTTGGTAAATAAAGAGCTTTTGCAAAAGGACAGTCTGTTAGCTTGACTGTGAGATGGGATGAAAACCTAGCTTACAACACAGAGGTTAGAACAGCTGATTGGTAAGCAAACATGAAAAACCATTTCTATGACATCAGGCTGTATCACATGATCTATTCTGTCCACCATTCAAATGGTTTCCTTATTGTCTGACTGTTGTATTTACCCCTTTCAGCTATGGCTGAATGTTGAAGGCATTAGAACTGGGCATCTTTAATGTCTGAGGTTCAATATCTTCTGAAGTTACAGGGCAGGCATGTTTGTTTGTACATCACACCAATGCATCCTGGGAATAAGCCATGGCACTTTCCAGGTTGTTTGTTGATACAACAACCCACAGTACACTCAGCAAATGATTGGACTCACTGACAGGGTTCACATGATGGTGAATTGTTGCATCATATGAAATCTGTCAGTGTTTATGCATTTTTAACTTGGAAGCACGTTTTAATGTGTTCGATGGGGACTATTCCCTAGTGTGTTTAGGAAGGACAACAACCACAGAAGATATGGGGCAATGTGTGTGGTCTGGCTGCAGGGAAGCCACAGGTGAGGTCCCCAAAAACCTTTCAACCCCATCCTGAGCCATTCCGTACCTCCTGACTCTCTCTTTTGGCCTATGGCTTATCATGGCCACAAAGCATGTGGGACATACAATGTCATTGCCCCAACTGGCTACAAGGAGACCCTTTGGCTGGGAGTTTACTTAGGAGCAGGCATCTACATGGAAGTCAGGGTCCAGTAGTAAGGTCTGGGGAAACTCACCCAGATGCAACTACTGTATCAGAAACTGTATATAAGCCCTCAGACTTCCCCCAGGTCTTTGCTGGGTTATTAGCTCTCATACTAATACAGCTACTTCTTGCCTGTTAACAGCCTTAACCTAACTAAAAAGCCCAAGCAAATCTCCAGAGCTTGGGACAAGGAAAAGGCCTACAGTTAGGGAGCAGCACAGAGAGTAGAAACAGACTGTCAGAGTTCTTTGGTGAAGGAAAGATGGTGGGGAAGCCACAGATGGTGCTGTTGCTATCACTACTAGCAAGAAAAGTTGTGAAAGATAGCTGACATTATCTTATTAGCCTGGGGCGTCAGAAAAATTCCAAGACTTGAAAAATAATCTAAAATTGATGTGTGTGGGGGGATTCACAAAGGACATTTCATGTCCAGGCTCCTCAGAAGATCCTTTGACATAACTGTGGAATATGTCAAGCCTGAAGGCTTGTGGATTATCGCTGACAGTAGCCACGGGGGCAGTCACATGTCAGCTAGTATGTCAAGAAGATTAAAGGGATGGGTTGCAAACTTTAAAGAACTATTTAAGCCTTTTACCAAAAACTGACCTCAATAGGAGATGGAATCAAAGCAAGGTCAACTGTGATAAGCTCCCTGAGCATTTACTTTCAGCAAGGAAGATACAAGGCATAATCAAGCACAGTTCAGACTGGAAAGGGAAAGCTAAATAGAGCGCATGCCTCAGCTAAACTAGGGACATATACGTATGGGGAATACCTTAGTGTGGTTAATTCAGTGCACCTCATATTTGCAACCCATAATGTATTTGCACTCAACTCATATTGATCTTCCAGCTAGCGATACAGGAAGTATCAGAAATAATGGGTGCTGTACCCAATGTGTGGAAGAAGCATAGTGAATTATGCCTTCTTTTCTCAAGTACTTCTCTTCTAGATTTGTGATGCAGCACTGAACCAAGAGAATGGGCAACACATGTGCCAATGCACCCAGGTATATATTTTGCTGAACAGCATTTTGTAAAAATGTAGAAAGAACTGAATGTTGCAATTCTGCTGACTTCTAACAGGATTCAGTACTGGAAATAGTTAATGGGTCAAACAAGTTTGCTTCTCTGAGTTGAATTGTGTGAAATAGGTGGAGAAAACATACATGCTTTCTGTGTGATGTCTGAGAAGGTACTTGCAGTAAGATGTATGCTTATCAGGAGTTTATGCATTTCACTGTGTTGGAGAGTCACAGGCAAAAATAAGTAGCAGAATTGCTTTGGCTTCCTTTCTTCTGCTTCTAGATAACTTGTAAAGCTAATCACTCTGTGCCTGTATGTGACAGCACAAGAAACGCCAGATCCAAGTTTCAGGAATCTTTTGCTCAGTAGAAGAAGGGTATTGGTGCAGTGGCTCCATTTCTGTGGAAATCCCTACCCCAGGTGCTCAGGCAGGCACCAATATTGTGCAGTTGTCAACACCTCCTGAGGACATAATTTCAGAAAAACCTCCTTGTCTGATCAACCATGGTTTTGTTGATATTCTGTTTATAACATATCTTACCTTTTTATCATTTTAGTGCTGAACACTCCAGAATCTGCTTAGATGTGGAGCAATATATACATGTTGTAAATAAATATAAATAATTAGGGTGGCCATGTCAGTTCTGTCTGTCGAGTCCAAGTCCAGTTTAAGGCTAATTGGGGGACTGAAGGTGCCCCCAGGTACCCTGGTCACCTAGTCACAGCTTTCCCCACCATGAGGAGATATATTGTATTTCTACTTAAATAATTTCTAAATATGCATCTATACATATAAATTCAAATTTTATTTATGCAGATCTGTGTCACATGTTGTCCTCTCTTTTCGTGATGAATAAGTTATCACCCTGCAGTAACAGTGGGCAACTTACAGCCTTCTAGATATTTTGGCCTACATCTCCCATGTTCCTTCACCAGTGGTTATTCTGACTAGAGCTGATGGGTGTTGTAGAGCAAAATATTTGAAGGACCACAAGTTGCCTGTCATTGTTGTATAGGACATGCAAACTTTGGATTGTATTTTACTGCGTTTGGCCATAAGTTTCATTAAAAAATATTCAAGACAAAGTGTACACAGACAGTCTGGAGTCAAGTCTGTGTGTGACACACATGGATGTGTGTGACATACATGGAGTGTGACATTTTATAAAGATTAAAAGACATAAAGAGCTAACATATCCAATTTGGTCTCTGCATAGAAATACTTTAGAATTTCCAACAGCAAAATTAGCCATGAATACACAGCAAAGCTTTTGTTCTCCAATTAGAAGAAGTTACAAAAGCAACCCCATTTGTTCTTTTAAACTACTGCCATGTAATTTTGAAATTGCAATAAAGAATTACGAATAAATCATTATTTATATGGCAGGGGAAGCAGGCACTGCAATTGTAAAACCTAAAGTCAGCCAAGATACACTATAGGGTTTTGATTTGCTTCTAAATGGACAAGTAGGGAGAAGAATCACATACATACATGAATTGCTTTGACGATAGTGAGCCCCTGGGTATCGCCTGCCCATAGCGCCAGTCAGCACATTATCCTGTGTCGTCAGCTGTTTTCAAAGCACTCGGTGGAATTGTTTTACTGGAGGAAGAGAAGGAAGAAGAAGAAAAACAGAATGCAAAGATTTAGTACAATGCCTATATTGTTTTCATTAAAATGCTAATGACCCTCTTCACCGTTTCGGATAACATGTTTATAAATTATTCACAGTCATGCCAACAGCCGAGATGAACAGTTGGGCTATTGATGCAGAGCAAATTTACTGGATGTACTTGTCCTCCATTGATGAGCATAAATAATTTCAAGGCAAACACCTTGATACATTGACTCACCTAGGATTTCATTACCTTGGGGCAGGCTGTGTTTCTCAAGAACTGATATTAGTAATATGTAAAGCTTACATAACATTTTCTATCTAACATTTTTGGTACATTCAAAGGATGCTACTCTCCCCTGAAGATTGGGATGGGGGATGACAAGTTTGTGGCAGTAGCAAATGTTATGGGTAGGAGGCTCTTTATCTAACAATTTCTCAATTTCCTTTGTTCTTTCTAAAAAGCATTTAAAGTGCCAGCCAGCTTGGTTTTCATGCTTTGAAAATGGCTGAGTGATCATGCCTCTCCCTGAAAATGAGTCTACAAGACAATGTTGCTTTGTTGGGAAGGCACCGAAGGGAAGAAAGATGACTGTCTTCACAGGCTGCCTATAGAGGCAACCAGCATTTCCCCAATTGATGCTAGGGTAACAATGCATAGTCATAACACAGTGTTGTTTCTAGAAGGGGCATGTTCACCTGTCCACTTTCAAGAAGTGTGGAAAATGGGTCCACTCTGAACCAAACTTTGACATTTTAAAATGGTTATTAAAAGATTTGTGGAGGGGGGTGAAGAAACTGTTATTGAAGTCTCTCTCTCTCCAAAAATAAATGATATTCACAATCCCTCTTTAATGTACCAGAATTTCCGCATTCCACAGACAAAACATCTCTGAAGGAGGGGAGTGACCTGTGTAGTCAATTGCCTCAGTTCTCACAGTGCAAATGCATATAATCAGTTGATATAATTAGGAGGAATCAAATGGCATTTCTTTGAACTCTTTTTTCCCATGTGTAGATAATTCTAGATGGCTCAAATAAACAAGTCAAACTCCATGTAGTCAAAAACTTACCCTAACAAGGAGGCAAATATATAATGCACTAATTCAATGATTTCCAACTTTGAGTGCTCTTTTTATTGCTTACATTTGGAGTTGCACTTCATTTTTACATCAGAAAAAAAGTTTTCAGACTGTGAAAAAAAATATATATTCAGTTGGTGCCCACTTTTTTTAAAGACTAAGTTACACCTGTATTGTTTAGATGCACTTTGGGAAATGGGAAACTTCATGGATTGTCTCTGCTGATCAAACCTCTCTCCACCCCATGGGTGAGGAAAGCATTGTTAGGATGAACAAACTACCTAAAACTGATGCCATTTACTTTGCACAACACGAGTCCTCAAAATGTTAAAGCAATTAATAGACAGTAGCCTTCAGGACTTTTTCTCACCAATGCTTGAGATTAGGCCTGCAAATTCCAAAGCACACATAATTCAAATATGGATGGGAAACACTGAGCTTTACACATATGAGCATGCTGACGCAACATCCCAGTCAACTATAAAACTTCTCTATAGAATCAATGCTTCTGACTCAAAGAACTGAATGTGAGAGTAAGCAACTTGTTGAAGACCACATACAACCCCACCCACTTACTTGAAATTTGAAACTAGTCCACTCAGATCCATAGCCATTACTTTATCCACTGGATATTATCTCTCCCCACAGCAAACTTATCATTGTGCTGAGCAGAGATCTGATCAGTAGATAAGACAAACCATAAACTGCTTATTTCAGAAAGAGCAATTAAATGAAAAAGGCTTAGCATAGCATCAACAAGTAGAGTGGGTACCAAGTGAGGAGGGGAATCTGTACTCTGGACACTGCTGCTGAGAAACTCCTGTTCCTAGTAACCAGCAGCCTATCCTGTACAGATTTGAGCAACTGCAAGATAATGATATGGCTCAGAGGAAGACCTCAACATTCTTGAATGAGACACTAAGGCCATTAACTTTTACAAAAGACCTGCTCCTGGTGAAGATGAAAATTGCTACTTGTTGAAAAGGTACAACATTCATTCTTCTACTCTCCTGAGGATGTGGCTATGGGGCTTGTCCTGATGAGTGCCTGTACTTTAAAGTTTACCACTACCTCATTGGATGTAGGGCACCTTTTGCCACCAAGGGCATTTGGTGGGCACAGAGATTGTCTCTTCTATTCCATGACTGCTAAATTTGCTCAGGAGTCTTAGGTGAGGGACCCTGGCAAAGTGTAGTATATGTACCTGCCATAAGTGGGCACCCCTTTTTCAGGAAAATTATGACAAATTAAAGAAATGACAAATGGCATAGGCTACCACTGGAGTCATAAATATGACCCTCTGCACATGTTTTCCTTAAAAATACAAACAAATGCAAACAGATAGTCATTAAAATGGCTTTAGGGGTTTTATTCAGGAATCTACCATCAACCTTTTGGAAAGGAATGCAAACATGCATCACAAACTAGATCTTCCACTAAAATTCTTAACACAGTAAACAGAACCTTAGTTGAGCTGCAGCATACAGACTCATAATCTCTGGAGAATTCTGTGCAGCAAAATTGCTACACCCTGTCAAACAGCTGACTGGTATCTCTATGCTTGGAACATTTCCTCTGACTTATTAAAAACCAACAGGGATCTAGTGCCAGTATGACCACAGTTCTCTGCTTACAGTTGTAATCTCTCCTGCTCTTGTCAGAGATATTCAGCCACACACAGCTTTGAGACCAGCATCTCTAGAAGAGGAAATGATTGATCTTTAAGGACAATGTTGGATTGGTAATGCCCCGAAAGACTTTGTGCTTTACCAACTCCTCTAAATGGGGTCTGCCCATTAATGAAATTTCCTATAAAATATTCTTCCTCCTCCAAGCTAGATGCTAACAAAATCCAGCCCTGTAACATGTATACATAAGCACTGGAGCTGCTTACCATGATTCAAGCCCATGTGAACTGTTTGATCTGAACCATGGTTCTAATCTTTCATGACCGAACACAGTTGCAGAGAGAGGACACAAGAGTACATTGAAAGCAGTGGGTCCGAAAAGTACACCATACAACTATGTAACCAGGGAGCATTATAAACAAACAAATGAACAAACCATTTGTTATAGCTGCTGTTCAGTTTAATGACTAGCCTTATCAGAGTAATAGCTTTGCCCATTGACCTAGCTGCCCTATAACCCATAAGCACATGCATGACACGAGTGAATCAGCCAAAGCATGCTTATTCACTAGTAAGTGGGGCTAACTCCCAGGTAAGCATGCACAGAATTGCATCATAAAACAAACAGTTGATTTTATGTTCAAATACTGCAAGTATGAAGTTTCTTCTTTCCGGCTTTAGGATACTTTAGCTGGGCTTTTTTATTTAAATATATTATAGACATGGAAACAGCTACAAATAAACAGGTAATAGGACTTTCCTAATACTCCTCCATTTGTAAACCAATAACAAAATTGGGACATATATATGAATGTGAAAAACTAATTCATGTTTTGGAGGAAGAGGAGATGAAAGATAAATTATTAAAAATACTATAGGACCCCTATATCCGCTGGCTCAGTTGCCATGTTTGCAGTTGACCTCGGCTGAAAGAGAAGTCGTGAAGTGCCATAGAGTGCCATACAGAAGTCATAAATTGCCACAGAGAAGTCCTAAATGCTTCCTATAAGCAAATATTCTCATTTGAATAGACAAAGAAAAGAATTGTATTCTGACATAAGAAAAATGAAATTTTGGCAAAAAAAGAAATATACTGTACATAGCATAGTGCTTGCTATTGTCTGTGGTTTCAGGCATCCACTGGGAGGCTTGGAACCAATCCGCATGGATACAAGGGTCCTACTGTACAGACCAGAATTAACTGAGGTTCTGTCCATCCCACCTACAGCAGAAAATGATACTAAGTTCTTGTTTCAAGTCTTTGAAAAGAGCCATCACATGTCAAAAACTACAGATACAAACCAACTCAAGTAGAATACTTTTCACAGGAAATTCTTCACATATGAAGTGATGAGCGATTGATTCAGCCTTCCCTAACTTGGTCTCTGCCAGAAGTATTACCTTGCAATACACCATGCCGATTGAGAATGATGTGTACAACACATCTGGAGGGCGCCGGGTTTGGGATGCTGGATCAAGGGATATACACACTGCATGAGTATACCTGTGCAGATGGCAGGTAGGATGACTTGGCTGATTTCCAGTCATGGGGAAACTATCAGCCAAGTGATTTGTAGCATACAATACTCCCCTTGCTCCCACAATAGTCGCAGACGCACACATTTTATCCTGTCTCTCTCTCTATGGGGATGGATGGAAGGAAGTGGGGGAGAGAGACCAGAGAATGATCATGGTCCTTTCTCTCATCACACAGAGAAGGATTTTTGCATAGGGCATTTGAACAAACAGGAGAAAGGCTTCTTTTTAAATATAGTAATTTCTATTTTCAAGTCAAAGCAGAAGCCATTAGGCTGATCAATCAAATCATATAGTCAATGTGGATGATGAAGTATCTTACCTAAGTTCTAAAAATATAAAGACATTTTCTATGTGCTTCTCAAGGCTTCTTTATTATTTGTATCAGCATTTCTATGCTATTTTTCAGCCTCAATACCCTCAAAAACACTCACAAATCATTTAAAACAAAGCACAAGTAACATAAAAATGAAACAGGCACAGCCAGCAATTGGTAACACATAACAGCAATTAACGAATGCAAGTATTGCCTAGATACATTTCTCAAGGTGTAAGGACTTGCTGTGGCTTCCTGCCAAGTACAAAACCTTCATATGCTGCTGTGTAACACACAAAGCACACATTTTTTCAAACCCTAGATAAAAAGTTACATCTTTTTAATCTACACATCAGGATTGGGACCCGTGGGGCAGGGGCTTTAACTTTTACCTCCATGCTGTAGTCCTTACCTAGACCAAAGTGGAGGCACACCTGCTATTTATACTTGCCACGGATCACAATACATTTGTGATCTATCAAACAAATGTATTGTTATTTGAGAATATATACTGTAGGCACACTGAGAGGGAAGGGTGAATACCTACTACTGCCCACACCAAAGACCCATACACTTACTCCTGAGTTTAAAAAAGGAGAGAAAGCCACTATTTATATATTTAAAGTAACCTTTATTTTCCCCCACAAGTCTAAAACATTTGTAAAATGCTGCATCATTATGTTACACAGATGGAAAAGTTACATTGAAGACCCAACGAATCTCAGTATCTTCTTTTGCTATCAGTCCTAAACTCAGTGCTGAAGCAGTAGCTCATTGATACATCACATGCTTTGCATTCCTAAGTCCCAGGTTTGATCCCCAACACCTCTTGGAGAGGAAAGACTCCAATCTAAAATCCTGAAGAACCACTGCCAGTCAGTGTAGACAGGGTTGGAGCTGACTCAATATAAAGCTGCTCCTATGGGCATCCATTCATAGCGGAAAGGGGGACAATTGTCCCCGGGATTCCCATCATGATGTCACTCTCAGGACAGCAACAGCAGATGCTGTGATCCAGTTGTCCCCTCTGATTTCAGCTTCTAACCATTCAGGCCAGAGCAAATGATCAGTAAATCAAATGCTGGGGCATGGGATGCCCTCAGGTTTAACTGCGGTCATAGAAGCACTTGTTCATAAGGCACCAGTAGCAGAAGCTTCATGTGCAGGCTCCACCACGCCAAAGGAGCTCTTTCCTGAGAGACACAACAGCATCTCCTGCTGCACTTCCCTTCCCAGGATGCCTTGGCTCTCCAGTCCCCACAGCACTTATGGACAATGCCAGTCAGGGGAGGTGGCCCTGGGGGTGGGATCCTGTTGATCTCAGTTGGGACTGGCAGCAATGCAAATGGCAGAAAGTGGCTCGAGAAGCCGCCTTTCTGGCAAGCCAGGCCATACAGTGCTATTGCCTGTTAGGACCTTTGTTTAGTAGCCAGCAGGAACAGCTGTCCCATAAAGCAAACAGGCAGTAATATCAATGGCTGTGACTAGGCAAATCACCAACTTCCTATCTTTTTCCATTTGGCATGGCCACTGATTGCATTCACTTAAGTGAACAAATGACCCCACAGTTTTGGAACGGCATCCTCAGCAATGAGGAGCGTTCCTTATGAGGACAATCACTGCAAATCCCAGAATCACAAGGAAAGATGTACTCCTTGTGGACAGTTTGCTTTTGTGCCTTAATCCTATCACACCCCTGCCAGGTAAACATGCAAAGTTTTGGTCTGTTATTCTTGGTATGTGGAAGTCCCTTAAAACCCTTTGCTTTCACCCACAATGGTTAGAGAAGTGCTGAATGGTAACATGAGGGAAAGGGAGACATAGTTAAGTGTCACTGTATGAGGACAGCCATTCCAAATGTCATCCATGCTCATGGACAAGAAGGGGCAAGAGGTGGCAATCACCTATGGTGATAAGCTGTCTACATATCACCAGCTTGCTTGCTGACTTGCTTGTTTTCACTCCCTCCTGCCCTCTTTTTCTAAAAAATCTCTAGCCCTTGCAGAACACAAATTATGAGGCAATATGGGCAGCTACTGATCTACCTATTCATTTTGTGAGAAACTACCTTGCTCCCACATTTTAATGTTTTTAGCCAATGAATGAAGACACAACAATGGTTAACATACCTATTACATGAATGTGGTAATCTTTCTGGGTGTGTTAATTCTTTTGGGTGTCTTCATTGTTAGGAAGCATTTTGTTGTACTCATGTGCTGTTATCTCTGATTTATGGTGACCCTATGAATGAAAGCCCTCCAAAATGTCCTATCCATGACAGCTCTGCTTAGCTGTTAAATTCAGGGTTGTGGCTTCCTCTTTTGAGTCAATTCCTCTCTTATCTGGCCTTTGTTTTCTTCTTCCACCTTCAACTTGCTGCT
>NW_025336598.1:20198385-20315249 GCF_004798865.1 Varanus komodoensis
AGCTTTGGGCAACAGCGTGTCTACCAAAAAACAACAGATAGCAGCAAAGACAGGTGTCCAGGATTAGATTAACCCTAATCTTTCTAGCTCAGGTTGGTATATTTTTCCAGAGTTTAGAAACATTTTTAAAAGTTTATCCTTATTATTCCTATCCTGCAAGAGGAAGGCTTGTGGGTGAAAAAGTGTTGGTTACACAAGTCTTTCAAAGTAGCCCAAGAGTGTTATTTCAACTTTAAGGAGAGGTTAGGGTTAGAATAATGGGATCAATGTAGTATATCCAAGTAGGTTCAGCACCTAGGGACTTCTACTATTGTGTAGCTTCCTAAATGTGATCCTGGGCAACACAAACCACGCACAAGGAGAATGCACAGTATGTTGCAGAGGTGTTTGCTATAGTATGAATTGCCTCTACAACCTGCTGTGCACCCTTGCCTTCTAAGATAAATTCCTGCAGAAGCTGATGACATCTTCCTAAGATCCTGGTCAAATTGCCAAATGTGAGATGGACAAAGGCAGCAGAGACAGGGTAGTGCCTTTGAAGGAGAATCAAGCCCAATCCAATTGGTAGCAGTAAAGGTGACATAAAGGGAGTGAAGGGACACTGGTCCCCTGCAGTCCCTCTGTTTCCTCCTTAGTAAAACAACTCCATAGTGCTTAAGGATATGAAAAAGGGGGCACAATGGCTGAGAAGGAGAAGGGGCTCAGCAGCATCAGTTGAAAACAGCAAGAGAGGGACAGAAAAGAGGGCTATAGAAGAAAATAAGATTTTAGAGGTTGGACACCCTGTATAGGAAGTGTGGAATTCTCTGGAATAAGGACCAAAGTGCCCTGCAACAATACAAAGTCAGAAATGAGATATAATCAAGGCACACAGGATAGAGGGAAGGTTTAACAGGTCTGTTATCACCTGACACAATCTATGATGTTAGCTACAGTTGTATCCCCCAACATCAGAGTGTCATGTATACTCAATTATATCATGTATCACAGCAAAGGTATCTTTAAGTTTACTACCAATCTCAGAGAATCTCATAATAGCACTGGGAAAATCAAGCTGCATTTTAGAGGTACATATATTGGTATATTATCTTCATCAAAACATTATAGCCAATTATTATTCACAAGAACAAGAATGATGTCAGCCTAAAACATAGGCAAGGGGACTAGAACAACAAAAACATCTCTTGTACCAAGCATGATAGTGCACACAAAAAAATATTTTTCACATACAAAGCATGAGTTCTTCCTAATAGCCAAACGTGGTCTCTTTTTAAATGATAAAATTTGTGCATTTTCCCTTGAAGAATTACATCTATTCCCAGTAGTATTGTTCTACATTACTGTCTATGATAGAAACATGAGTAAACAAGTACAGCCTGTGACTTATTTCCGAATTGCCTCTTGAGCTCCACCTAACCCATGAGGTATAAACAACTTTCCACAGCACTTGGTCTAACATTCTTGGTAAACAACTCAATTTCTACAGGGCAATCTAGCAGGAGATAACCTGTGAGAGCACTGCCCAGCAACCATCACTGCTGCCCTCCAGAAAACAGGAAATTTTTTTGCTTGTTTAGATGCACCTCAAGAGACTCCTCACCTTCCACTTTCTCATACTCTGTGCATTTCCCCTTGGGGCTCAGATCTTTCCTTCCCACACCCTACCAGAATCAAGACAACAAAAAGCCTTTCTGGTTCTACAAGTGTTCTTTTTTCAACTTTAAATACAGAAAGAATGAGGCAATAATAGAATGATTGTTTTCTGGAAATGAATTGTGGATGGGATTGCTTAGCTTCTCCGTATTGTATGCTAGTCTTTGATCATCAGTATCAAACTCACATGATATGTTAGGGGATGAGAGTGCACAAAGACAGGAACAAAATATTCATTTTGTGGAACTACCATAATCCCTATCTTTCATCCCTATCACTGAGAATCAGCGGTGGAGGATCAGCATTGTGCCACTAGGCAATTCTGCAATGATAGCTATACAAAGTACACTGTAGGGCAGACCTGGGCATTGTATGGCCCGCGGGCCACATCCGGCCCGATGGCTGACCCTGACTGGCCCGCATGAGGCCCCTGGCAAATTAAAAGTCAATGCAAATATATATCATCGTAATATAGATGCAAGCAATACAACTGCACTGCTTTTATTTTGAAGGATCTGCTAAATTGAATTGAATTTATTGCTTTTCATGTAATGTTAATGTTTTTGTGAATATTCCTTAAATAGTGTTGTTCTGTGCTCCACATTTTCACTGTATCATTGTAATATTTCATTTACTGTTTTTATAGAGATATATATTGAGCAGAACTGTAAGTGTATTGGTCCGGCCCTTAACAACTGTCAAAGTTTCTCATGTGGCCCCATAGGAACATTAATTGCCCACCCCTGCTGTAGGGCATGCTGCATTTGGACAACCAAATGATAAGTCTACTCAGCCTTTGAGATCTACACAGGGAGCACTCCTGTGTGATCCTTCCCTTAAGGCAGTGAGAGGGATGGCCACTAGGAGGAGGACTTTTTCTGCAGCTGCTCCCAAAATTTGGAATGCTCTCTCCAAGGAGATTCGGCTGGCACCTTCCTTACTTTCCTTCGGTGCCAGACGAAGACCTTCCTTTTTAAAATATATTTTAATGACTAATGACATAAGACCTTTGCTTTGTATTTTCTTCTTGTATTTTATTGTTATTTTATTTTAATGTGTTATTGGTTTCTTTTTATCTTGCTATGGCACAAGCAAGACATATTGGGTGACATACGAATGCTTTAAATAAAATAAGCATTAACTATGTAAATCTGCATGCAACTGCTTTGCTTTTCTATGAAAGTCAAGAAGTCTGGAAACAGCATTTAACCATAGCTTGTTTCTAGTGTGATTTATGGCTTCCAAACATGCCAGGATTCCTAATTTAAACCATAATTTGAATCTGGTTTCTGATCCTGGCTTGCCTGGAACTTAGGTTATGTGTGGCTTCCTGATCTGTTTCACTGTACATAAAGTAGAGTGAAGCAGCAAAGCACATGGAGATGTAAAACCAGTGCATACATATGATGGCTTTTGCCAGTATTTGATTGTCTAAAGTAGGTCAAAATGACACCTAATGATAGAATAAACATTGTAAAAGATTTAGAACTGATCTTCTAATTGAAAAAGAAAAACGAGCATACACATGACCTAATTCAAGTATGTGTTTGGAATCTTCAACTAATAACAATAGTTTAGTGCTCTGGTGCTTTTCAAGTTCTTCACAAATCTCATTCATTTATTACAGCTGTATGCTACCTCCTAACACAGATTTCAAAATAGCTTAATAGTAAGAATACCTAATATATCCTTAACTCCCCACAAAAAATTATACATTAACAAAAACATTAAGGTAGTAAGACATTTATTTATTATATTTTTATCCTGCCAAGAACCCAAGCTGGCTTCCATAATCCTCGTTGTCCTCCTCCCCATTTTATAATAACAAAATCCCTGTGAGATAGTATAGGCTGAGAGTGATTCACCCAGTAAGCTTGCTCCTAGTTTAAACTTCAGTTGCTGAAAAAGAATGCTCAGGAGGAAACAAGAGTAGGTTTTTGTGTGAAAAGACATGTGAAGTTGGTTTTGATGAGCACAAATTTCTCAGCTGAGCATCTCTTCTTGTTCCTTAATTCTGAGTGTATGTCCACCAACTAGAGCTATTCCTATTCACCTGACTCTGCTAGTGGAACTCAGGTTTATAGTAAAAGGCAGATCCTGTTAGCCAGAGATCCACCCATCCATGAACTATACACCCTGGTCTAAAAATATTATTACAGCCCAATTTTCATAGAGAACAAGCTACATGTGGCTGATAATCATGGTAACTATGTGGAAACTCTTAGTTCAGAGTCCACATGCTTCTGAATACTAATAGTTGCAGAATGATAGCAAGAAAAAACTATTGCCTTCATCTGCTGCCTGTGAACTTCTTGAGACACATCCGGCTGGACACTGTGGGAAACAGGATGCTGACCCAAGCCCTCTTGGCCTTTGTCCAGCAGGATTCTTCTTAGGTTCTTCTTTAATTATATTTAACTACATCCTACAAGAGAGGGGGAAGAAATTCTTTTCATTCCTACCTGAAATGCAGCCATGAACAGGACTGCAGAAGAGCATCAGTTATACAGGCTTACAAGAGCCAGGTGTGGGGTGGGGAAAATTCGTATTAAAAAAAAAAAAAAAGCAGAATCTTAAAATGATACCCATACAAAGTGGAAAATAGTGATGGAAAGTCTAATATACAAAGTTTACTTCCAGACTGATGATTGGTCTTAGTATTTCTGCATTTTTAATAGCCCTTTTCCTAGAATAATGTAGAGTTTTATTTGTTTAATCAATTTAAACACTTCTTAAAAATAGAAAACTGTAGAGTGCTTTTATGACCTTTTTATGCTCTTCTGATTACCTTGGACAACAATTACACTGGCAAAATAAATTACACATCACTTTCCAATAAAATATTTACAATTAGCCTCTGAGTTGTGTGGCAAGAAATATCAGTGATTATATATTGGGTCAGAAATCAGATAAACTCTAGCATTTGGGATGGTGAGAAAGTGTGTGGTAAGCCAAAAGCAATATAGAGCCAGTGGGCCTTTGGATTTTTTTCCCTGACAAACTGCACAGTCAATGTGACAAAAGATCTAGTAAAATGTACCGTATTTATTTTTTGTACATAGAAGCCAAAAATGCAGTGATTAGAAAAATCTGCAGAACACTGTTATCAATATTGCAGGAACTAAAAATACCTTCATATTTCTGCCAGTATAACAAACACATAAAAATCCACACATGCCATGAATATTATTAACTCTATAGCATCTCAAAAGACAATCTTAGAACACAGACATTTTATCATTATCTATTACCATCAAAGTGAGGCTGAGATGTCTGGAATGCCACTAAGAGCCTGTTTGGACACCGTTCCCCTCGAGCCCACAATTTTCCCCAGAGACAGATCAGGAGTGCACCTCTTCCCACTCTCAGCTCTTGGTGGAGAGATGTAAACAACTCAAATTGGATACTTGGTGGTTATTTTGCCAGAACCTGAGACATTCTTAGACAGGCAGCAACAAAATGTCTCTATCAGGAAAGAAAACGCTTGTCTCTGCTTCCACACACCAGGAAAAGATACCTCACGTAGAAGCAGCTACCACTCTATGGAAGAGACTCAGGGAAGAGAACAGGGCATAAATCTCTCAAAACATGTATTTGTCTCCTTCAAACCTTACAGCAGAGGTGCAGAAGCACTTTCAACCGCAGGACCAAATTTCATTTCTAAGAAGCCACACTGCAGTGCTGGCTCCCTCAAGGCAGAAAGCAAAAGGGACATAGCTGAAAGCAAAGGTGCACAGCCAAAAATAGTAGCATATTTTAGTGTAAAGCTCTTACTGACAGTAGCTAATCCTCAGGAGAAGCTTTTAATCCTTTTTAATGGTGGAAAAGGCTGCATAAAAAGCCAGGACACCATGAAATGATTAGCGGCTGGGGGGAAGTAAGTGGGGCGAGGGGAAGGAGATACAGACTTGTAGGGAACCCCAGGAGACCAGATATGGCCCCTGGGCCTGCGGTACCACATACATGCTACACAGCCTGAGAACACAGACCGTGGCTGTTCAGTACTGGGCCAGCATCAACACTTGGCATCCTGAAGCGGTTGCCACTGCCTCTCCATGGCCCGCCTTCAAAAAGAATTCTGGCCCAGCAGTGAGTAGCTCTTAGTGGCTGCATCTAGCTATCCTTTAATTTTCCCACAATGCCTCAGGCCCAGCATCATTCTGGGGCATTGTGGGAAATTAAAAGCATGGCTAGTCCCAGACAACCAGACTAACTTGGAGCAGTACTAATGCAGCCCAATAAGACCTACACCACCGACAGTGACTGCAGCCAAGAAATTAAAAGACGCTTGCTCCTGGGGAGGAAAGCTATGGCAAATCTAGACAGCATCCTAAAAAGCAGAGACATCACCCTGCCAACAAAAGTGTGTATAGTCAAGGCTATGGTTTTCCCAGTTGCAATGTATGGCTGTGAAAGCTGGACCATAAGGAAGGCTGAGCGCCGAAGGACTGAGGCCTTTGAATTGTGGTGCTGGAGGAGACTCCTGCGAGTCCCTCGGACCACAAGGCGATCAAACCGGTCAGTCCTAGAGGAGATCAACCCTGACTGCTCTTTAGAAGGCCAGATACTGAAGATGAAACTCAAATACTTTGGCCACCTAATGAGAAGGAAGGACTCACTGGAGAAGACCCTAATGCTGGGTACAATAGATGGCAAAAGAAGAAGGGGACAGCAGAGAATGAGGTGGCTAGATGGAGTCACTGAAGCAGTTGGTGAGCTTAAGTGGACTCCGGGGGATGGTGGAGGACAGGAGAGCCTGGAGAAATGTTGTCCATGGGGTTGCAATGGGTAAGACACGACTTTGCAACTAACAACAACAAAAGACCTACATAAAGGAAGGATAAAGGATAATGGATAAAGGAAGGGCACTATCACTTTGTTCAGAGCCCTCTCAAACCTATAGCTGGCCCTATACAGGCAACACTGTCAGCTCAGTCCAGATGATTTTATACACATTATCTGTACATAGTGAACCTCTGATATTCCCCAAGAACACATACACACCCCTTCTTTGCAGTGTGAGGGCAGCTCCCTGTTTACCTCCATACAAATTAGACAGGTCCAATAAAATCAAATGTATCCTGTTTGTGAAGTAACATCCCTTCAAGAATTCTTTTTCCAGGTTAATATGATGGCTTACATGTGCATGTACACATGCATACGTATTTGCAGTATTCCTATAGTGCAGTCTTTTCTTACTGCTGTCTCCCAAATTCGTAATAAATAAATAATATGACTCAATTCGGGTTATTATTATTCACTGATCACTGCACTCACCAACTTACTTCTGCCAGAACGGCCTATTTTTTGCTAAGGTGATAAGCCCATATTAGCACTGTATCACACCAGATTGTAGGTGAGGTTTTGCATGATTAAATACTCTTCTGTACAAAAATTATAAAGTCCCTGCACATAGAAAACCAGAATGCAAAAGAGAAGGAACGAGGAAGAAAGTGAGCCAGCTTTCAAAGCATGCTCGCTTTTAAGTCCAGGGAGATATCTGTCTATTTACCTTTGCTTTGTATGGAGAAGCATTTGACCATAACCTGATCCCAGTCTACCGTCTGGCATGGAATAGGCCAGATACATATATGCAATCTTAGTGTGAACTAGGCCTCACTAGCAGGAAAAGCCACACTCAGTGTCTCCCATCCAAACTGCTCCCAAAGTCTTGAAAGGAGCACACTGCTGGTACTGTGAGCATGCGGTGCTCTGAGTTCAACAGGAACAAGCACCAAGCAAAAGATTTCTCACAATAACCAGAAGTTTGTGCTGGGTTTTGTCATCTTTATGCAGTTTTATATCTTACCTGCATGCTGTTCTTCCTTCAAGCAGCTCAGATATCACTCACAACCACCCTCTGAGGAAAGTTAGACTAAAATACATGGATATCCTCAAGGCCACCTTGGGAGCTCCTTCTCTAAGAGGAGATTTAAGGCAGGCATCCCAATAATATTGACCATGATCCCCAAATCAATTAAACTTGTTCACAAAAGTTCTTCCTATCATCAAGTACTGAATGAGTCAGTGTGGGATTCATTCTGTGAAAGGCTTGGTGCATTTGGCAGAATATCTGAACTGTTCTATCATTTTGCCCCCTTTGCAGGGAATTGTTGCAGACAAGAATTATTCAAAGTCCTGCAAATTACAACACAGAAGATCTTTCTCTCTCCTGGACTCAAAAGAAATTCTGATGTAATTATCCTACATTTTGCATCAGACTTTCCTAATGCAATCTAAATGCAGTAACAGCAGTTCAGGCAGCCAACTCCTTTAGAAGCAGATGCTGCAGTAGCTGGAAAGTAGCCATTGTCTCTATGCAGCAGTAAACTCGCTAAAGCTGGAATTGGACATTGTGAGGGGTTGCCTGGCTGCTGCTAAAAGTAGCAGACACTTCTATTAATACTAATCTGTGTGTCCTCCTCTTTCCATACAGTTCCCGTTCCTGTTTCACTTTATTGACTAGCAGAAGCTATTATCACTAAACAACAGTACAAAATATGCATACATTTTTGTAGCAGCATGTAAGGGTGTTTTCTGTGTGCAAGTGTGTAGCTTCTCATATCTTTCCTGGCCATCTCCACCTCACCATGCATTTCTAAGTCTCCAGGAAAACTGCCAGAATTATTCACCTCTCTTATTGTTCTGACCATGTGAGCCCAAATCTGCTCCCAGATCCTGCACAAGTTTCAAATCCATTCCGCCACAACCCTCCTTGACCTTGCTCTTCATTTTCTTCCTGTGTTTATGGGCTGACACATCTTTTCCTGTGATTGTTGCTCATCCAGATTCATTAGCCTCAGCCATTTAAAGGTTTCCTGGTCCCAAACAACTTCATCCATTGTTCCTTGTTGCCTCTAATGTGTGAAACTGCTTGTCCAGTACAAAAGGTGGCAACGCAATGGTGGGTATTCAGGTGAAGCATAGGTGCCACACCCTATCCCTAACCTAGTGCCCTTGCATAAGGCATCCTTGTGGATGGCAACTCCCATAATTCCCATCCAATATGGCATTGGCTGTAAAGGCTGAAAATGATGTGAACTGTTGTTCAAGGCACCTAGAGGGCACTAGTTTGAGCAAAGCTCAGTTTCATCACTTTGAATAATTATGAAACATGTACACTTCAGCTAAATTTATTTTTTCTACAACAGTTAATATTAAGAAGGTTTTCTACTGGTTTTAAGACTTTAATGAAAAGAGTCAAACTGTATGAAATGATAGATAGAGGCAGAATAATTTAGTGCCTACAGCTTGGACTTGGAATGTGGAGTCATAGGTTCACCAGAGAAATTTTGGGAAAGACAAGCAACCTTGTACATGGAAATCCTCACTCATGTGACTCAGAGTGAAGGAAGGGAAAAATACAAATGTGCCAGACAAAGGGTGCAGAAAGGCAAAATATCACTTTCAGTGCCACACTGCAAAAAGAAAGACTCTAAATAAGCAAATGGGGTTGCATTTATTTCTAAGTGCTGCACAGGGCCATGTTTTTTTTTTTTTTTTGCTGCTAACCTTCTACTCCTGTGCAGATTCTCTGCCTCCCTCACCTCTCCTGCCCCAGGATCTTCCACAGCCATTAATCAATGGACAATCAATTGACTCTTGGCTAGCTCTGAAACTGCAACTGTGTTTCCTCCATCAACAAGAAGACTGACCCAAACCCTTGTAATGTATTGAGTCAAAGACTGGAGGAATTGGTTTTAATTCTTGACCACAACAGTGTGCTCCAGTAGCAAGCTTGCTGTACTTGGGCAGTCTTTCTGGATCATATCCTCAGCTCCTGATTGACTCACAGCTCCTATCTATTCCCCATAGAACCTACTACTGCAAAAGACACAGACCTACTTTCTCTGATGTTACAAAGCAAACTAGTATCAAATCGATATATGCCATGATTTTCCTAGTAATAGACTCAGTTGGTGAACTGCTTATCAGTTTGGAGATAAAATAGGGCTACACAAAAAGTGAGTGTTCTGTGTTAAGGGATTTCTTGGGTATGTACATGGAAGTTCAAACATTTGAAAACTTAAAGAAAAACAAACCACCCCAGAGACCCTTATAAGTTTTCAGTACCTTCCAGATGTGAAGGGCATAGGGGTACATTCTTGTGCAAAGCTAAGGTACCTCTGGTTTGTGGACCTAATTCAGCCTGCAGGGCCTTGGGCTGGCTCCATGGATTCCACCCCTCTCAGAGCAGCTCCGCCTTGCCTGGTGGCTACCAAAGGGCTTGTGAAGCATGCAGGCAGAGAAATCCCTTTGTTACCTTGGGGCTTCTCTCGTTTACTGTACTCTCATGAAGCCCTGTGCACAGCTGTCTACAGGTGTCAGCTGTCTACAGGTGTCTACAGGATCTTTTCACAATGTATTTATCCTTTGGGCCCTCTCCTTGCTTTCCAGCTATTGTGACTGCCCTGGCCCTTTTTAGAGAAAGGGGCTATTAAATTGCAAACTGGTAACAAACTGGAATGAAAGTCCTGCACAGAGCTGTAGTTCTGCTATCTTGTGGCTATACCATAGTGCCACCTTGTGGCTGGATAATGAAATATACAGAAAGGCAAAGAGACAAAGCCATACCATTCCACCCACATTAAGGACACTGTCTTAGTCATGTATAGAAAAGGGAAGATACAGTAAAGCAGTGGATGAAGCCTGTCTGGTTATGGCATAGCAGTAGCAAGATTCTTCTGACATGAGCCATTCACGAGGGACAAGAAGGAAGAAATTCACATAGCCCTTAATAGCTATTCACTTTATCCTGGAACAGCCAATGATGTTTTTAAGGTTTTTAAAAGAAGTTTAAAGAATATTTTAAGAAGTGGGAACAAAGATGGGGCAAGGGAGAACTATATTATGAGGCTGAAAAATAGCCCACCCTCTCCTTGTCTTACAGCAATCAAGAGCTCAGGTTCAGGGCTGTCGGCCCTTTAACACAGAGGAAGGAAACTTATTTTGGCCCAAGGCCCCAAAGTACAGTTACAGGAAGAAGCTAGGGGCTTTATGCCAAAAGTGTGCACAGAACTACTGCTCTACCTGTCACCCCTCCCCCCTACACACACACACACAATCCCAGACAGCCAGTTTGTATCTACATAGACTAAACACAGCTAAAAGGGAGAGTGGGTGATGGGTGTAGGAAAAGCTTTTTCTATGAGCCCCAAATTGCTACAAGGCTCGCCATCCAGTCTTGCTGCAGCCTTGTACAGAAAGATCCCTGTTAGAAGCAAAAATTGCACTGCAACTTTTTTTACAGGGCATCATATACAGTATTATTACATTGCATTTGTACCCTGCCTTTCCTACTCTTAGAAGGAACCCAAGGCAGCAGCTTCTCCTCTCCACTGTATGTGCACAACAACCCTGTGAGGTAGGTGAGGCTGTGAGTCTGAGAAAAAGTTACCCAGCGAGCTTCATAGCCAAGTGAGAATACTTGCAAATTATGCAAATGAGCTTTTTTCCCCTTTGACAGCGAAAATTAAAAGGGAATTAACCAAGCAAGAGTACATGTGTCAAATAGTCATAAGCACACACTGGTACACTTGCGAAAGACTGCTGGGGCGAGAAGCATAATTTTCAAGGGCTGAAAAGAATAGGAACCCAATTGCGCCCCGCCCCCTTTGAGGCTCTAGAAAAAGAAAAACCATGCAGTAAATGATAAGGAGTAGCAATCATAGTGTGGAGGGTGAGATAAGATATATTCTCCTGTGAATGTCGCTGAAATACATGCTGAAGCTAGCTACTGGATAAAGGACTGAAGGGGAATGGGAATCGTCTGTCAGGTACACCGTGTGTTGTTCAGCTAGCTTTATGGCTTATTCACAGTGGCATGCAACACTGCACAATGCAAGTTCCATGGTTCTTTTTTCCATGAGACAAATCTTAATAAATATATATATCACGGTGCTTTGCTCCTTGCACTCCCCACAGCCACGTCTCAACAATGTCACTTGCCTGTGCATCAAATGACAACTATGCACAGCATTTTGTTTTCAGGTACCAAAGAATTCAGGGTCACCAGCAGTCATAACATCTATTTGGAAGCCTAACAAAGAAAATAACAGAACTATAACCTTCTAACCCTTTGTCAAGGATTTGAAACCTTAATGAGTTTATGAGTGGCAAGATTAGAGATAATCACCTCTTTGTGACTGTCTGGTATTCCTTTGCACTTTAAGTCTTGTGCAAATGTTATCTCAAGCATGCTGGGGGAAGAGGGGACAACATTAACATAAAGAGATCAAGCTTGTCTGAGAAAGGAAAATTTAATAGTGCCTCAGATTGTGAAATATTTGTGCACTGTTTTTCCATACTTCCAGTGCATTGGCTACTGACATGCTGGGCAGTGGTAAGCTACAGAATGAGTATATTGTTATTAAAGATGGGTGGTTTACCTGACCCAGCAATGTTAGATCATCACAAATAATTTATATTTGAATAAACAAACCTAAGTGGCTTATTCACTTATATAAATGCAAGTACTGAAATTTAGGCTTGTCACATTGTACAGCCATTTAATTGTTTTATAGATTTAAATGCCACTGAAATGCCAGTAAGTAAGTGAGGTGCCTGGAAGCAGCAGCCAGTTGTTCCAAGAAGACCTAGTCCATCAAACTAACGGTTCATTCCCAAAATAGTGCTTTGGACTAGTCAGGATCACTTTTCAGGATCACCATTCATAATTATGACTTCATGGTTTAGGGCAAGAGAAAACAGATTCTGGCCCTCCAGATTTTTGACCTACAACCCCCATGATTCCAAACAATTGACCATGCTAACTATGGCTGATGGGAGTTTCCAGGCAAAATGTTTGGTGGACCACAGGCTGCTTTAAACATTTAAGAGTAAGAGCTTTAAACTAAAATATACTGGCATTTTTATATTTTGGCTGTGCCTGTCTGCCCTTTGTGCCAGTCATCATCAGAATATGGTCCTCAGGCATTTCTTTAAAACTTATTTTGGTCCTTGAAGCTGAAAGAGCTTTTGGCATCCCCGATTTAAGGCATATAACAAACTGGTGAGAAAATGGCATCCCACTCAGTTGTGGAAAAGTATAGAATATATATCTATATATTCCTGTTTAGGGATCTTAACAACTTGATAGTGTCTTATGAGGACAAATAAACTATGAAGAACTCTTTGCATTTTTCCTGGACTATTCCAATTTGGACTATTCCAATTTGATAACTGCCCGTTCTTGCAAAATAACATAATTAAATATCACTGTCCACTGGTCTACTGGTTTATTCCTCTCTTTGTGGTAAGAATCCTATCCTTTGCCATTCAAATAACATAAGTCAGAAGTGCACTGATAAAGTTTTGAAACAAAATCCCATTAATTTATGTTTTTTCAATTTAAATCTGAACATGTGATAAAAGCTGATTTTAGATTATAGAAGAATTTTTAATATATAAAATGGTAGGAAAAGATTGGCAGGAGAAATTGCCACATTTTGAACAGGACCATTTTGCTTCCTTTTTAAATGCAATACATCTCCTTAAGAGGCCAATTCAAAATCCACTGGATTCAGATTATATTCTTTTTCAGCCTTCATTTGTATTACAACAAAGCCACAATTATTAAAAAGTGGGAGGATAACATTTCAGTGCAAATTATCACTTTAAATGTGCCTCTTTCTCTAGGAATGGTCAAGAGAGAGTGACAGATGCCTGATTATTATGGCCACAGTGAAAAGTGAAGGGGTGGGAAGAAAATGAATGCCCAGCATGTTTAATGCCTGAACAAACAAAAGACCAGAACAACAGCTTGAAATTGGCTGGCATATGCTCCTTTCCATGATAAGCTGTGAATGGGCATTTGAAAAAACAACTCCAAATGGCAGACTTTCTAAGAAGCAGAAGGCAATATACACTAATGTTACCAGCTTCTTTTTAAAGGATGGTATGAAAGAAAGAAATTTCTAAAGCACCAGGTAATTAAATCAAATATTAGGAGAACCTTTAGTTTGTACCTTATGGCTGCCTGGAAAAGTATACACCTAAAACAAAGACACTGGGGCCAGGTGTGGTATAGCAGATGAGAGTATGTGCTGTGCTTGGTTCAAATCTCAGTAAAGGATCAATTCAACCTCAGCCTTCACTAAACTCATCTCCTATGCAATGCAGGGGTAATAAAGCTGACCTGCTTTACAGAGCTGTTTTAATAATTGAGATTACAAATCACTGCAAATGCTTTGAAAACTCCTGGGTACTGCAGAAGTGTTAACCATTATTGATTAAATGACACCCAATAAAATAAACATTAAAATGAAGATGTAATTGCACAACTACACTGGGGCGGGGTGGGGGAATACTTCCAGCACACAGCTGTGTCTGCAGGGCTGCTCAGGCCACTCCACATGGAAGAAGTACTAAACATTCAGATCAGGGATCCTCAAACTTTTTGAATAGGGGGCCAGTTGAAAGGCTGTGGTGACCATCGTGGGCCCAGTGAGGTGGGAGTGCCTGGGGACATGGGCCGGTGAGGTGCCGTTGGGTGTGCGCGAGGCGGCACTGGGCACACGCAGTGGTGACTTGCTCGCTCGGAGATCTCCCACCGAGTCCAAAACCATCTCCAAGTGAGCAAGCCAAAACCTCCCTGCCCGTGCTGCAAAGCAGCGGCGAGCCTGCGCGTACAGGAGGCAGGCGGCAGCAGCTTGCTCGCTCGGAGACCATCTACGAGCGAGCAAGCCACCACCTCCCCGCCCGCACAGCAAGTGTGCATGTGGGTGGCGAACAGAGGCACAGGCTGGATGGATGGCCATGGCGGGCCGAATTCATCCTGCGGGCCATAGTTTGAGGACCCATGATCCAGATGGACCTTCTTGTTTTTCAGTTTACATATTTTTCTTGTGTCAGAACCAGATGTTTTTGTTTTATCTTAATATTAAATATGCTTTAAATAGTACTAACATTAAGATTCCATGATATCATTTTCCCAGTTTGCTATTCAACTAAATTCCCCACTTTGGCCTTTTCCCAACACCATTTTAAAGCTAGTTCAAAGCTAAACTAAAGCAGCACAATGAAATCTATCAGGCAGATGCTCTAACTAGGTGAGATATACCTGCTTCTTGCTGAGGCTATAAGAAGGCTGAAATAAGCTGACTTAAGGAGAGACCCCCAAGGTCCAGCACTGGAGAAGGCCTTCCTACTGATTTGTCTCAGAAATGATTCTTTGAACCTATAGCTGTAGAGAGTTCAGCCTGGGAAAGAAATAATTTTCTGAGTGTTTCCTTCATCCTCATATTAGACTTTGGGTCTCCTTAGGAGGTATTTGAGGCTCTAGATAACCTTGCCTATGAATGCCTCTTCACCCAATTCTCCTGTTGGCAGGTCCTACTAGCACTACGCTTTTATTCCAGTGTTTAATAATGCTATGGCCCTTTGTCTCCTTTCTCCTTCTCACCACAGGCACACTAGCAATTGCTTTTTTAAAGAAGAAAATAACTTTTAAAGAAATAGCAAAATAAATTGTTCACTTGCTATACATACCAGACCATTCATTGCACAGGTTTAGTTCAAGTCACACCTTATAAAATGAGTCTCCTGGGGTCTCCATGCTTCACCCATTAGAGTCCAGTGGCATAACCTATTTAAGTATTATTAACATTGCAAAAGCTAGCCATTTGAAAATTGCTTAACAAAGGGGGAGGGGTGGACTCCAAAAGTAATCAACAGCTATTAACAACCACCCCATTATTAATTCAAATTCAAGAAGATTTCTTTAAATGGCATTCAAAGCTTTTCAATGGCAAGCCTATTTCTGCACTGCAGTAAGAAAACCAAAGCTGCAACCCTTGTCAGAAGTTGATTTTGTAGATCATTGCATTGCAATGATGGATAATATGGAACAGATGAAGACAAATGTGCAGCACACTCAGTACCACACCACTTTGGAAGTTAAGATTTGCAGCATTTCAGGAGGAAATGTGAGCTTCCAAGTAAAAACCTGCAACACGGTGAAATCTGCCTTGTTTAAATGCTGACTGTATCGGATAAACCTTTGAAATATAATGTTCCAAAATCTTGTTTGTCTTTCCAAATCTGTGTTCTATATTAAACAGGGAAAGCTAAAGTTTCCTTATGTCACTGAAAGAATGAAGGTTGCAGTCCTACAGACCCTTATTAGGGAGCAGGCTTCCTTGGGAAGCAAACATGCCTAGGACTGTACATTGGGTTGTTTCCCACATTTAGCTTCAGTTTGCCATTAAATACAGAGGGGAAACCTAAACCACACCATTCACATACTGCATTAAAAAATGCACTGGTTTTCCTTCACAAAGTTATTGTTTCAGTGACTAATTTTGCAAGAGATTTGAGCCTCATATTTTACTGTGTCAGTGCTACAGAAAAACTATGAGGGTTCTCTCACTCTCACCCCTTTCCACTAAGAAAATAATTTGTGGGAAACTATTCACATTAAAAAAAAACAATATAGGAAATGAAATATGGCCTGAACTGTCAAAAGAGAAGTGTATAAATAGGGCTTAATTGTTATTAATCTATTGGTCAATTGGTTGGTCTTGTCAACCATTTAGCATTTGTTGGTTGCTGGATTTTCTGGAAAGAATGCTGGACTAGGCTGACCTTAGTCTGATCCAGCAAAGCACTCCTTATGTTCATATGCAATACCACATACTTAGAATCACTGAACAAGTACACCTTCACTCTTAAGAAATCCTGAACATGCATTCTAACAACTCTTCAGGATGGGAGAGAAGCTTTCTGTACCATGAACCAGGAAATCAGGATAAGAGAGCAGCTATTATTTTCAGGGAGGGCATCTTTCTTAACCGCCTGCCTGCTGCTTCCACCACTGCTTCTTGCCCGGCACAGACCAGCGTGGGAGCTACCTGCACTCTCCCCTTGGTCTCCGGCTTGATCTCGCTTGGCATTGTCACTTGTGGAAGAAATGGTGGCACTGTCAAGGGGGAGGAGAGATGCTTCAAAAGGAGTCAGCCAGGAGCAGGGAGCTGTACCGCACTGGGTACTCCACCTGGCTGGGACTTTGTCTGTGCGTGGGGGGGTGGGGATTGTGGTTATATCTTATTATTGATATTATTCATTGTATTATGTATTTTATTGTATTAAGGTTTGTTTGATTTTGTATCACTCACATTTAAATATTGTATTGCTTAATTGTATTGTTAACTCTCACACCCCTACACATCTTTCTTTGTAATAGGGTCTATTACTCTACTGCAAATTTGAAACAACCAACCACCGTCCCCCCCATCAGATGTTTCAATTTCCCACAGCAGGGGAGGTATTTCCCACTTTGGGAATCACTGTTGTAGCAAAAGGTATTCAAAAACAATCACCTTTACACTCTACAAACAAGATAAAAATAGTGCACAAGCTTCTTGACAGCTTACCAACCTATCCTTATACTGTGCAACCTTAATCTTACACTGTAGACAATATAGAAGTTCCCAAGTCTGCCTTACAACTACTTGCAGGCTGGGTGTCAGATCTGTAGATACTTGCAGAATTAACATCTGTACTATGCAACCATGGAAATCAGCAAGAAGCCACAGGTAGGCTCTATAAAAGGCTCTTCACTTCTGCTCAGCATAGCAACACAAGGCTTTGGGTAGCTACTTCGGGTTTCTGATCTGACATCTTATTCAAGACCTACAGACTCAAGGCCTGCTCCTGACTCAGTCTTTGCCTCTGTACCTGCCTTCCTATGCAGGCACCTGGATTGCCTCTGGCCCTAACACTTATTCCCAAATTCTTTCATCTGTGATACTGGTGTTCCAGTTAAGGATGCCTCTTGCTTTATGTCCTGAAACTGAAACTGAAAGGGATTGTCCATATAAAGTGTGAGCTCTGCCACATTTCTCCCACTACCATGCACAGTATTGCAAGCAACATCTGAATAGTGAAGTTCATGAGCTAAAGTTTTCATGGAATTTACCCTGGTGACTAAAGCCACTATTATTATTTAGCCCTAGACATGATGCAATGAAAACAAATGAAACTGTAGAGGCTTGGGGGGGGGGGGGTCAAACATGAAAACTCTGATAACCAAGGTTTCCTCATCATACCATACCTTTCCTGGTAGAAAGATCAGCTGTAATCCAACTAATAAAACAAACCTGTCAACCTTCTTCACCTAGCACACATTCTATTTCTATAAAGAAAGCCTCAAAGATAAGGAACCTTGAGGCCAGAGTTTTAGTTGCTTGTTCAAGGTCATATTTTAAAAAAAAACCTTGGGAAGTTACAGGAATAGCATTCACAATTCAAATGTTCAGCCAAGTCCCCAATTTGTGCTCTGTGACCACAAAATTTCTTCTTCTGAAGCAAAGGTTAATTAGCCTGCCAATCATTGGCAATATCCCCTTTTACAGAAATACCAAGCCCTACTGAGAGTTAATTATGTACAGATTGCAGGGATGTTCAGAAAGATAGAGATAACTGGGAAAATGTTTAATTTACAATCACAAAAACTCAATACAGCAGTATAATACAATTTATTCATAAATGATCTTATAGGACCAAAGCTATATTTAACTAAACACATTAAACTCCTCAATAAATTAATGAGCACAGCTATACTTTCTAAATTTTAATTGTTCGGCCATGGTCTGTAATTTTAATTAGGTTCTTAGCATATTATTTTGCAACCTCTGCACTGAACTGTAGGCCAGCTGGATTGTGGAGGCCTATAGTCAAAGCACCAAGAACCCCTGGCCCTATGTTTAGATGAGTATTCCAAATAATTTCAGTGGGATCATAGAACAATTTAACTATGGGCTTTAATATGATGGCTACGTAAAATGTTGCACTGAAAGAAACAAAGTGATAAACTTTTGTGAGCTCACTATTTCTTTTCAGTGAAGTGTTGCTGCAATATCTACTGAGAAATCCTATCCCTGTCTATTTCAAAGCAAACTGAGTTCAAAGGAATGCGCAAGGAAGCAAGCAGTAACTTGGGAGTAAGACATTTTAAAAAATGCTGATTGACTAAAACAGTGCCTCCCAATTAAGTGAGAGGCATGTTTTGTAAATTAATATAATATGGTATAAACTACAAATAACAAACTAACTCAACTGCATGTCTAGAATGACAGATTTGCATTCTCAACATATTCTACATAATCAGCTGACAAAAACAGTTTGAAGGGTTCCTTGCTTCAGAGAGCCTACTTAAACTTGAATTGCTCCTATAAATCAATTGATTCCAACCTGAAGAGCTTACAGCAATCATTTATCAATCTAGAATGATGGTGTCTTTTGGCTGCACCTCACTGGCTGGGGCATCACAGCAACTTGCCCACATGGACAATGACCAACCAATTGCAGAAAATAAGCAGGTACATAAATATGTTCCCTCCATCTATATATAATAATCAATCTTCATTATCACTGCAGGATTAGAAATATTGCTATCCATCATTTAGGGCAGCGTTGTCCAATCTAAGTTCCTCCAAATGCAGTCTGCAAGTCCTATTAGCCTGAGTCAGCATGACAGATGGTTATGGATGCTTATGGTTATAGGCCAAAATACCTGGTCATTCTTGCAACAGAAGCAGGAGACTGTGAATCACCAGTACATATACCTATTCGCCACTTTTAGAGAATGTGCTGTTTTGCCCAAGAAGCTTGTTTCAACCTTTATATGTAGTGAAATTGGAAGTGGGCCTTGCATTCCTGAACTCTCCCCTAGCTTCCTTTCCACCTTCCATCGAAGTGAACATCCAAATAGAACCTACATGTATTTGAATGGGGTTCTCCCTTAATCCTGGACAGTAAAATTGGGTAGAGTCTGGAATGGATATATAGAGAGGGGAATGATGAGAAGAACCTATGTGGTAGGCATTGCAGGGCTCAGACCCGTAGTTCTGCATGTCAGGCACTGGTTTCCTTGATTTCTATAAACCTGGGACTGCTAGATGGAAGAGAGAAATGAAAGGGCCTCAAGCTGGAGCACTAATCAACATAGCCAGAACCTTCCTATTCCTGCAAGTAAGGTGACAACAGCCAATCCTGTGACATCGCCTGCTATGTCAAGAACTGGCAACTACTACCAGACATGCTGTGAAGCCAACTGACACTTCTCCCTCAGTGATGTATCTGTCTCACCACAGCCTCTCAGTGAAGCTGAATTACTGAGGCACAGATGGTAGCTTCTCTAAATCTGGACTGCCTCCACCCACCCAAGCTGGCTGTTAGTGTCTTCTGGGCAGAAAAGTGCACAAAAGGGCTTCCTGTTGAACTACAGCTGTCCTCACGCAACAAGGTGTGCGTGAGCTCAGCTGTGTTCCTAATGTTGTGCTTCATTCTGGCTTTGTTCTCCAGTTTAGGCTTGCCCTCCAACCAATTTGGAGTCATAATTTGTGGTTCCGAGTACCAGACTGCTGTCCGGAACCAGCTTAAAGTTTTTGAAGGCCACCAAAATAGAGAAATATTTATACAGCATAGCTCTCACAATGGCAGCTATAAACAAAGGAATGTGTATGCATTATCTTGGGCTAATAGGCCAAAGTCTTGGGAAAATGCTTCCATTGAAAATTATAGCCCAGAGTCCCTAGATACTCTCTCACATCCTCCCTCTCATACTTGTGCTTTCTTCTTCCTCGGTTGAGCTGTGCTGTTGCCATCAATTGCTCTTACATTGCAGAACTAATAAGAAACATTGCTGTGGTGGCCCACAGAGATTCCATCCCTTATATCCTGGAGGAGAAAAACTGCCAGATGGTTTTTCTTTAGACCCAGTGCCTGATTTTTGCCAGCCCAAGATCTACACTTAATCTCACTCAGTAAGAAGTCCCTTAGATTATGGTACGGCTCAAAAATTATGTTGATAAAAATTCACATTAAACTACTCTATTGCAGTAATGCTATTAATTCAGCTGCAACATTCTCCCACTATATTTTCACCAGAATGAGCAGAAAGCATTATTCAGGCTTTTGGTTCAGTAAACTTTGTATCTATTATTTTCTCATTATTGTTCCTTAGGTTGTTTGTTTCTGCAAGCGCAAACATGCAATTTTAATATATAACTGGAAAGCTGACTCATATATTTACAAACCAGCATATAATCTGGTGACAGACATCAGAAACACTGTTTATAATCTCTCTTTGCAATTGAAACTCTTTGAATAAAGGCTGGAAAGCTCCATCTGAATAATCAAATAACTCAAGCTACGGTTCTTGATGCATTTATCCTTGCACAAGTAAGAAATCCTAAGATCTGGGATTCAAGCAGCCTGAACGAACATCAACTGAGAAAATGTGTGGGTGCAAGCATACATTTTATATGTGGAACTCTGCACTCACTGCATTTGAATCACATGTTCCATCTCCTCCCTAAGTTTAGAGGGAAACACTTTTTTCAAGCTCGCACAAAAACGAAATACAGATTTGAGCAGCACTAACTGGTTGGCCCTTGTGTCATTCATATCTTTCACAGAGCATTTTTCCAAGAAAACAGTGAACAAAGTATTTACTGAATAAATATTTGGGTGATTGGCAGAGAAGAAACTAAATGTGCCTGCTTGGATAATGGGTTGGGGCAGGGATTTGGCCGAGAAAGCAAAAATCTAAATGCATTTTCAAGCTGTGTCTTCTTTGCAGAGCAAAGCAAGAGTGCCAATGAATGAAGGACATATTACTGTAACAGAAGGTCTTGCCACAAATCAGAATGAATTGAATGGTTTCTTGACTGCAAAGAGGGATTTCTTGCCTCTTCAGAGAAGGATTCTGTTGAAGGCCTAATATATTCCATAATAGTTAAGTAATCTAAGTGTTTCACAGAATTCCTCCTGGGTACTTTCTTACTGCTGACAGAGCCAAGCAAGTTCCATGGTTTGCTAGAGAGCTCAAGGAAACAAAGCAGCATCTACTGGACTGACAATGAAGAAAAACAGCCAACAAGCTAGGGATAATATTAAGGTCTTTACCAACTCTTGCCCAATCTGGGCCCTCCAGGCATTTCAGACTACAGTTTGTACCATCCCTGGTCACTGACCATGCCAGCTGGAGCTGAAAGGAGTTGTAATCTAAAATATCTGAAAGACACAAAATTGGGGAAGGTTGGCCTATATTGTAGTGACAATGGCAGCAATCCCCCTACTTTTCCATCCTGGGGGCACAGAGCTGCCCGCTGGAGCTGTTTCATTTACTGCAAGGTCTAAGGGCCAGTTAAGAATGAATGACTCATTTGCCCAGCGTGACCATTTTGCTACAGATTTTTACAGACAAAATCACTCGGATCTTCCCAAGTATGCGCTTGCCAGCTTTAGTCAACAAACACTGCTGGTGTTACTGGTTAAGGGTGCAGGGATTTGGCCAAGAGGTCTGTGAAGGTTTAGATAGAAAGTGTTCTGTAACTCCAAATGTAACTCAGGCCTTATTTTCTGTCTAAACACTTTCTTACATGGATTGCCTTCTTAATGCAGCACCTGCAAAACATGAGCACACACGTTCTAGTATTAAACTAGAAAACGTATTTTGCTTGATGATACTATGCAGTTAATAAAACATCTTCAAAAAGGCTATCTCCTAATGACACTGAAAAAGACTCAGGCTCTCAATTTTTTTGCAATGTGAAGGTAATCCAGGGGTATTCTAATCATTTGCTGAACTAAATCTGAGTTCCCCAACTACTTGAGACATAAAATGCTGGGATTCTAAGCACATTATGCAGAAGAAAGTTCCACTGAAATAAATAGGATTTGGGGCACATAATTTGTTCTGGCTAAGGATGCCCACAGCCCAATGGCTCTCACAGCACTTTAAGTTGCTTTGAAAATGGTGTGGTGGTGCCTTTAATCAGCTACAATGTATTGCTCAAGTTCTTTTGGAAATTTTATTTACTGGAACATTTTCTTTAAACTGTAAATATGATCATAAATATTATTATAGTCTTGCTTTAGTATAGATATTAGCAGAAAAGTAAACCAAAAAACTTTGCCCATTTTTATATGCCAGTTTTGAAAATATTATACAATGTTAGAAGATCCATTTAGAAAACCCAGTTTATTTTCATTGTCACTACAGTAATATATAGCATTTTATTTAAAGCGCTTCAGATACGTTATTATATCCTAACTGACCTACCTCACAGAATTGTTGGTTTGTTATTCCCATATTACAAAGAAAAGCTGAGGGCTCACACATATCACACAGAGCAAAGTAGAGTGTGTTCCCTGCACCCTACAAAGAGAATCCTTAACACATGGTTGCAACCAATCTCTAACAATGCATATTTGCAAACATGTGACTGCTGTAACACATTTAGAAATGAGTGTACTACTTAAACATACAGTGTAGTGAGTGATGGCTTGCCTCAGGTGACTTAACTAGTTTGAATTAGCACAATTAAAATCAACCAAATGCTATAATTAATACAAACCCTAAACAGCTCAAGGCCAGGATAAGTGAAGGAATGCCTATCTCCATATGTCCCAGCCTGATCACTGAGGTCTTTATCTGATGCCCTTCTCCGAATTTCTCCCTTCAATGAAGGAAGTGGAGAGATGGCTAGAAGGGCCTTTTCTGCAATAAAGCACCACTTGTGGAATTCCCTTCTGATAGAGATACGCCAGGCATCTTCTCTTTTTCTCTTTTAGATGCCAACTGAAAACATTTCTCTTCTGTAACCTTTTCGGTGAATGAGTTGACTTAGTTTTAATGGTTCAGGCATTGATTTTATTATGGCTACTGCCATGTTAAGAATTTTAGATACCAGTGTTATTTTATTTACAGTTTTATTCAAATTTTATATAAAATGGTTGTTTTAAATGGTTTTGTTAACTGAATGCTTAATGTCTACTTGACATCACCAAAGTGGGCAGAACCACAGCTGACCACCTCACATTTAATTCACCCACAGAGAAAGCCTCTGTTTGACAATTAGGGGCATACATTATTGATTAAGGAAGTCACTGTGGGTTGCTGCGCATGCCAGTAACTATTGTGAATATTCAAGACACTGCAGCTTCTCAAGATGTATGAACCGAGCTGCAGAAGAGTTCAGAGGTGTTCTCTTAACCACAACAACGAGCTACCATACCCAGATGTACATTGTGATAAGCTGCAGCACTTGCCTACAACAACCCAAATATCCACAATGGCCCACTGGCACACACCTATTTAAGCCATGATGGAAGACAGTAATTGTGTGACCTGGACCAATCGAAACAGCTTGCCTACCTCAAATGGTAAAAGGTGAGCAAAGTCAACAGAGCTTCAAACAGCTAGGAGCAGCATTTCCCCAATGAACTGGCTTTTCCCCACACTCACTTTTCCCTGTGCCATTGCTATCAAAGTACCATAAATTTTCCTAAACAGAAATCAACTCCTGAAACACTCCTGAAGCAGTGCTCTTCCAGCTGCAGCCCAGTGATGAGTGACTCTCCATCCCCTCTCACCTCTAATGGGATGGGAGCCTTATGGGAAGCCTTCATTAGCTAGTGCAACAAATTCAGTCCATGGGTCAAAGGTTCATTATCTGTGAGTTACTGTATTTAAGCTGAAGGGTTCCTTTACATTTACTGCGTTAACAAATTGCAATGCAGCTGTAATTCTTTGCTGTTCTAAAATCAAAACATTATCTTGAGTATTTCATACCTTGATGTTCTACACATGACTCATGTCTACACATGATCTAAATGTAGCCTAATTCCTGAGTAAGCCTCTACAGACTGCAACCTAACTGATTTAGTATAGCTGCAGTAGTCTGCTGCAGCAAAATCAAAAATAAGTCTTGTAGGACCTAAAGGAGCAATCCTATGGAATCTAGACATTATCTAAGGGACTATGGAATACAGGAGGTACCCATTTTCTAAGTGCTGTAGATATGACTCCACCCTTGCAACCAGCACAAAATATTCATCAAGCTAATGCAAACTTTGGTTAATCTTTCTAATACCCTGGTGTGCTGTCATTAAAAAATTCCTTGTAAAGCTTTCTGGAAATTTTTATGCACTATTTTTATCACTTTTTACTACAGTTGGTAGTATGCCATTACTGCTTAATGCAATCTATTTAAAATCAAAAGCAGACCTTTTTCTCCTTTATAACAATATTTATGCAAAGTACACAGTTTCTAGGAAAAATCCCAAAAGTTAATGTTAAGAGATCACTGTTGATCAAATGCCGATCTGAACTCAATGGCTTATTCAAAGCAAATTCTAGGGCATAAATTTAAAAAGTGCTATGTTCCTTCATCAACCTGTCCAAATTATAGAAACACAGAGCATAATTCTAAAAGCAGGGTTTTGAATACTATTATTATCAATATTTTTTAAAGGCCATGGCAACACAAGCATTAACATTGCTGATGTAGTGGAAGCAGGAACCCAGATGGTTTTATTAAGAAGCAGCTAAGAGATTATCTGAAAGGGTTTGGGTGTAGTGTAAGAAAGCAAAAAGAACAAAAGCTATAGCCAACTAGACACAAAAATCACAAATCTTATTTAGCAGATAGAGAATGAGTTTGCAAACATAACACAAATTTCCCTGAATTTAACCAAGTTTCAATCTGAGTAGGCACCTTTCAATTGGGCAGTTTAGGAATTTTACAGCACCATCTTGTGCACATTCACTGGGAAGCAAGTCTATTAAGGTCCAACAAGTCTTCTCTTAGGTAAGTATATGACTTCATGTCTTTGGTCTGCATCATAAATCAGAAAATGTATTAAGTGCAGAGTTGTCACATTCGTTTACTGGACTGTACTTAATAATACATTCAAAATTCAAAATTGATCGACAGTATCCAGGGTTATTTTTCTATTCTAACCTCAGAGGGTCAAAGTAACATCCTCAAAGACAACATGTGTATAAATTAGTGAATACCAAATATACAGGAAAAAAGGGAGGAAATACCTGTGTGGACAAAGAATTGTTAAGGAAAGGACTGTTGCTTTTATTCATGATGATGTTTCAAGCTGAAGACTTTCAGGATAAAATGCATTTACAAGACAGGGAACTGGATGTGTTCGATCTCTCTACAGTCATGACTAACAAACTTCAGTAAGGAAGTAGACCTGTTCAAATTCTCCTCAAAACCAATAACAAAATGAAGTAGATCACTTCTAACAAGCTCTTTTTAGGCAAGGGAGAAGCAAATGTTTCAATGACTGGCCATGACTTTTCCATTGTACTCTGTTATTTTGGTGATTAATGAAAACATCTGGGTTCAATTTTCCACATTCTGAATCACATTGCTATGTTGCATTTTAAGAATACAAGATTACACCCTAATTTCATCATAGTGGCAAGCCAGATGCATTATTCTTCAGACCATGCAGGGACAATTTCATACCAGTGTTGAAAAGTTCTAATCTTTCCTTTCTCCTCTCTTTTTATGAGCCTATATAATAATGCTAATGTTGTTTATGACAAATTTAGCCTTGCATTAGTAGTAATCATGAGCTCTTAAGAAATCAAGCAAACCATTGATGAACTCCCTGTTAAAACACAGCAGTAAACTCCATCTTGTGATAAGTAAACCTCCTGTGCCTTTAATAACTAAAGCAAATAAAGGACTAAATGCTCTACCTACTGGCTTATTAGGCAGCTTACCTATTTTCTTGCAGTTAAGACAATTTGTAGGGGAAATTTGTTTAATGCAAGATGAAGGATTTCTACCAGTGTAACAACTATTTTCTCCAAAAGTGTTAGCACAAAGGGATAGAAATGAAGCTGTAACAGAGAACAGAAGAAACATCACCACTGGTGGTAAAGTGGTTCTGTTTGTACTCTTTCTTGCATGTATTAACTACAGAAGTGGTATAAACACCAAGGTCAGTTAGGTTATTTTGGGCAAGCGCTCCTCCAATTGCTTTACCAACAGTGGTGATCTTAATTCTGTCCACTGTAGTAAGACTCCATGTGCAATCACAGTATACTGAGGATTAGGCACAGGCAAAGTAAGAAAAATTACCATCCGAGAGAGAGAGAGAGAGAGAGAGAGAGAGAGAGAGAGAGAGAGAGAGAGAGAGAGAGAGAGAGAGAGAGAGAGAGAGATGCATTGAGGATACACCCACTTTGAAACAGGAAAGATCTGAAGCACACATGCTTAGGCCAAGACCTAAACAAACCATAACTTATCCAACAAGTTTGTGTGTGGTTAAACTCTGGATTGTTTAACCCCTCAACAACCCAGAGTTCCAAGTTCAGATGTCTAATGAGGTTATTAGAATGTAACTATGGTTACATTCTTGGGTTCTTGAGTGAAAATGAAAGTAATCAGCACATAGAAAGCAGTGCGTTTGCATGGTCCTACTTGGCAATGGCAGTTTAAAAGTAACATAAAGAAATTGCCATGGCAACCCAACATCAGTATCTATGAATTATCTGAATTGAACTTTTTCATCTAGTTCATTACTAATACCCTGAAGAAGTTTAGAAGTTCTTCAACTTTACATGAATCAGATGAAAGGGAAAAACATGGTCCATGTCATCCTCATACCCTACATCTCCAAATGACGTTCCCCACAGGTTTCATGTAAATGCTGAGCAGCACAGGGAAAAATAAAACTTTCTCTTCTTGCATCTATCTTGCATACTTGGTTTGTGACTTTAAAGGAATGCACTCCTTCCTTCAGACATCTTGACACAGGATATACACTTAGACCAAATCCTATATTTTTCAAGAAGCAACATGACAGAGACTTATTTTGTTTCTGGAATTTTTATGACATCCCATTCATGTTCCTTTTACCAAAAACACACCCATGAATAGACTGTTCACAGGGCTTACAACAAGTCCCTCTCTGGGCTGAGTTATCAGCATAAAGCAGATTTTTACTTAAGGGATTTAATTTTAAAATGGAAAGCCCTCAAGATAACACACAGGAAGGATTAATGACATTTTCAGACAACAGAAAACTCTACTTTAGCACTATATTATCTCTTGTGCCGGTGGCAGTATATCAAAACGCAATCCTTAAAAATATTGCTACTTCTCCATGACATATTGATTTTATGTCTTCTTATGTTTGTCACATATACATGTTGTTCTAAATGACAGTCTTTTATATGATGCATCATGTGACTGGAATAAATGAATTTTAATCATACCAACAGTATTTGGACAGGACAATCATATGGCTGGGGGACAGCTGTGTCTTGCTGGGAAGGTGGATCAACAGGGAAGGTATGTTCTTAGAAGAAATGCATACAACTTTCAATGTGCAGAAAATGGCAGAGCACCTCTGCGAGCCAAAGGGGCAGCTAGGATTGACATTCACTCATTAAGAGACTGTTCACTTTCCCAGGACAGTGCCCATAATATATGGAAAATGGCCTTAAATGATCTAGCACCTTGCTAGACTGCCTCTTCCCAGGTGAACCTGCCCATGTAAGCAGATAGTCTTCAGAGACCCTGCCTTTATACTCCCGCATTATTTGAAGTCCAGTGGATGGCTTATATGCAATGAAGTCCCTTAATAGTAAACCTAGATCAGTCTTCATGGACCTGGTGCCATCCAGATGTGTGGGATGGCCAATGGACATGCTGTGTGGAAGTACTGAGATTTATAATTCAACATATTTGGGCGGCATCAGTTTGGGAAAGCCTGGCCAAGATCGTTATTGAAGTTTCCTAAGGGATATTCACCCCTCCTTGCTGAAGAATTTTAGGCAATGTGCTAAAATGTGTTAATGAAGTTTAAGCATCCTCAGTTTCTCACAAGGTTTGTTAGGAAGTGGAAGTATAGCAAGTTGGAAGAATAAGCATGTGCTATTCTTACTTTCATATGAAACCCAGCTAAAGAGAAATGACTTGTCTCAGGTATACCTTTACTTGGCAGTGAAAGATCTTCAACAAATTACTACCATCACACCTCATCTGTTAAATGTCTTTCTAATTTGACCTATGCTACCCCAAAGAGAAAAGTTTGCAATACTGCTACTTGTGTGGAACAGTGTAATCTAATTTAGTCAAATGCATATAAAGCAAAAGAATTTGTCTTTCTGGCTACTATAGGAGGTACCAAGAAAAAGAGAATTCATTTATTACATATCTATACCTCCCAATAGCTGAAGCTTTGTGGGACACTTTCTCCATTGCCTAAACAGTGACCATAGATTAGTTCATGATGCACACAGAGGCACACTGTCAGATAAAGCTGGTACTTGCAAAATCCTGAGTCCACACTCCAGATGAATCCAAGGAAACTCAGCAATGAAGTTGGCAAATATCTTTGGTGAGAATTCCTATGCAGATACGCACTAGGAAAAGGAGTGACGCTCTGGTGATCCAACATTTGTCAGCCCAATAATACTCGTAAAATAGCCACTCAGGAAAAAGGAATCTCCCAAACATACTGATGAGTGAAAAAGGACTACTCTGCACAGGCAGTATGATTACTGAACTAGCATAATAAGGTACAGTGACTGCAGGCTTTTCACAAGTAGTAACTAAAAACCAAAGGGGGAAAAGGTCCAAGGAACCTTTCTTTTGCTACTACAGCATTCTGTAGCTAAAGGTTATACTAGTAGTAAAAACACAGAAGCTGCCTTATAGGGTCAGAATAGTTCTATAACTCACTAATTGTCAGCACCTCTTCAGAAAAGGGTCTTTTCCAGCTAAACAGCAGATCTCATGGGGTGAACCGAAGGCTTTCTGCATGCAAAGCATGTGTTATCATAGTGTTAACAGCCCTTCTCTATTCCGACTCATTATAAAAGGCACTACATATTCCACACAGGGACAAGAGAGGGAGTCAGGCAGTGATGAAAAGTAGATGCCAAGGCCAACTGATACAATCTTGTATTGAGAGAGAGAAAGCAGAGATCATTTGAACCATTTGTTCAGGAGCTCTATTATTATTATTATTATTATTATTATTATTATTATTATTATTATTGTTGTTGTTGTGTGTGTGTAATGGAAAGTTGTCTGTATACTCCTACTTTTCCAAAGGCATGAAATCTCAAAAAGTTAAAACTGTACTGGACTGAGATTCTGCATATATATTGAACTGTACCTATTCCATGACTGTCAAAGTTATACTTCAGCCATCAGATCTTTCTGCAGTTCCCATTGATTTAGTTTAAGTTTCTAAATAATGCTTAGCAAATGTCAAAATCACCCTGCTTATGCTCAAAAACAGATTTAGAGTGTTTGCTTTGGGTCTGAAACCTAAAACTTTCCAAAGCAGAAGAGTCATCATCACACATGGTGGCAAGCCTGTTGGCTCTGAATGGTAAAAGTATATTTTTACTAGGGTCCAGATGCCAAGCGGAGCATCACATGCCTGCCATACAGTGCTTGTCAAAGGGCAGGAAGGGGAAAGGCAAACAGTCTTATTATGTCTCAGTGACACTCAACGCTTTCTTCTTCACTTAATCAGTGTTGCAGTGGAGAGAGAAAGGCAAATGGACAGACTCATAAAGCATGGCAGAACTGACAGCTTGAGGCAGTAAATGCAGAGAAAGAACTAAGCATTATGGGAAAGCGGAAAAAAATAGGCAGTAAACTCCTATAAATCAACACAAGTTGTTAACTGTGCACCCTGTATTTTGTTCTCATTTTAAACATGGAAATTGATACCTACACAATCTCAAGAACAGGTGTCAAAAATACTTGAATACAAAATATTGATTAGCTTACTGTCTAAGAAAGAAGCTACATTGCCTGCAGTCTTACAGGGCTAGCCCATTGCTAGACTAGTTTGGTTTACACAGCAGGTGACCATGTAAGATTAATTGTTTGACAGTTTCCTTGCATAATAAGCCGCTTACACATGCCTAAGTAGCATTTAAAGAGAGTGCTCTGGCTTTCTCTCTGTGTCACGTTAATTATGTAAGTGCAGGAGCATTTCTTTTAGGGACCATTCCAATATTTCTGCTTTCCACAAATGCCCAAGTTGACTTCCTCTGACACTCACAGTGTCCCCTACCCCTTCCAGCTTGTTTTTTACTTTTTATTTTAAAGTAACACAATGTTATTAAGTAGTTGAATTCACTGCAAAATGAATTACAAAGTTTCAGCTGCCTGCCATTTTCATTTTCCCAGAGCAGGACCTTTGCGGGCATACAGACATTCTTACAAAACAAAGATGGTGGGTGGGCAGTGGGCAGCACTTTTTTTTGCAGCTCACCAAGATGCTTGGTAAAAATGATTTTCGATATTTTCATTTCTCCAAAATAAAGGGATCACTGCCAAGAACAGACATGAAATCTGGAGAGAAGGAAGGGGATAGAGCAACCATTCCAAGTGCAGTCATGGACAGAGACATAGGTCAAAGACACAGCACAAAGTAGTGCATACATACATTTGCCATTTTGTGATTAGTACCTCCTCTGCCCTGCACACACACAAAGCAGTCATTTTTGTGGTGTTATAGGATGTTCTTGAAGTTCCATAACTGTGCCCACATGCTTCAAAATGCTGGGGACCTTTGTGGCCCCATCCGCAGTGTGCTGTGTTATAGCCCTGCAAATATAAGGGGTGTTGATGAAATAAGGCATTAATTGCTTCAGTGTTTGTATTATTAGTTATTAAGGGTGCAATCCTATCTGTATTTAGACAGAAGAAAGTTCTACAATTTCCAGCATGCTGGGAACCGTTGGGCATTCTTCTGTCTATACATGCATAGGATTGTGCCTTGAGGGTGTTAAATTTCTATTACTCAGTGGGTGGCTTTATTTTTATTACAGATCAAAAGCAATGCTCAATATGTCAAGGATTACTTACATCACATAAACTCTCAGCAAATTAAAACAAATGTAACATTAAAAAACCACACCCACCAATCTTGCAAGGGAAGACAGACAAATGGCTTTAGCACAGTGGCAGAAAACATGTTTTGTGCATTTTTTTATTATTTATTATATAATATATTGGCTTGATTTAAGAAGCAAGACTGAAATGAACTACTTCCCAAGGACCAGGACATGTAATCAGAAATCCTGGTTAACAAAACTGATGCATGTTGCACTGTATCAACTTGTACAAAAGAAAAGTCTGCATATATATAGACACATGCATGTACTTATTTTTAAGTAGGTGTATGTGTGCATCTAAAAGGTACATAATTTAAACAGTTAGGTTTTCTTGTAATTAAAAACAAGCTACTTGGAGATTGCCAATCTACTTAGAGAAAGAGTTGTTGCAGTATAGACTAACAGAGAAAAGGCAGCATGCAGGTAACACACATTCAGGTTCTAACTGTTTCGTAGGAGACAGTAATGGCAATGCTGCTGCACAAGGAAAACAGTTTCATCCTCACAGCAAAAGTAGCCCTTGTCTACAGAATTACTGGGGAAGGCAACTTCAAGACAATTATCTAGTACTTTTCCTAGCAAGGCCATGACATAGGTTCAAAGAAACTATGATGGCTTTAGAACACTAATAAAATTCAGTAACCTATTAAACCTTAATAACATTCTCACTATTCTTCTGGTAGAACCCATACTATACAAGCAGTCTTACTCAAAACTTAACTCCATTTCCCAGGAAACAGAGATCTAGCATTGCACACTACGCTCTGCTGGGGAGGCTTCCTGGCAGCTCTCAGGATATGTGGCTGTTTTCATGAGCCACTGATTTTCAGAAACTATAAAGGGCCTCAATCATGAGAAAACTCTTTCCTGAACTGAAGAACTCTCTATTCCACAACTTCAGTATCCACAGTTGGACAATGAAATGCACAACAGATGTATTAGTGACTAAAAACAAAAGTTCCTATTTCCTAATAATTTTTCAGAACTTTGTCATTCTTGCCCTCATGTTAAAAAATGAAAAAGACTTCATGTTCAAGTTGTATAGTCTTCTATAGATGGAAAATACATTCTACATTTAACATTTTTCCTGTAAAGTAGGTAAAACATATACAAGCTTTCCTTTTTAGAATATTTACATTTCTGTCACTTTCAATGAGTGCTTTTGTTCTACACATTCTACATTTGCAGTATGCTTCTGAGTTTGAATCCAGCATTCAAAGATTATGTCTGAATGGTTTTTCATCAAGTCAAGTTGGAATGAGGAGCAGGGGAAAATCCACAAATGGCTTATACTGAGTTGATGTAACTGTAACTTGCCAAAGAAAATTCCAGTTTTAGTAAATGAAAAAGCAATTACTTTAGACAAGTTTCTTGCATTTAATTAATGGGAAAATGTGATCAATGTTGGTTGAATCATATTGAAAAAGAACTGTAATGTGAGCTCATTACTCTCCAATCCTTATCCTGCAACTGTTTGGTGTTGGTATGACCTGAAACAAGTATAGTTCCTGCTGTCTGTGAGAACTAGACCACACTGGCATACTGGGTCCAAGACAGAAATCTAACCTCTGGATTATGACACAAGTTACAGCCATTGGCTCCAGATGAGAAAGAAAAAGAGCAAATGGAGAAAAAGGGATATGTAAGTTGCAGTTATTGTTGAGGCTGCTGTAAGGCATCAGAAGAAACGTCTGAGTTCTTATACTCATGTTTGCAATCTTACGTTTGCAACTCTTACCTCTCAAATTTCCTACATAAAAGTGCTCACTACAAATACATATTCATACTGCATGGATATTCAAATGTCATTCCATCTATTAGATTCAACCTCCAAGTCAACAATGCTTGCATATCTTAATTATACTGTGATAAATATTGTCCCCAGTTCAATTTATCAAAATTATATTTAAAGGGTGTAAGAGACAGAGATATACCGCAATGAGATTTTACTTCTTTCTTTGGGTTGTGCATGTAAGTGCTCTAATCAATAGTAGAGGGATACTATTTGACCACTAATACCCAGGCTACTGTGTGGGAAATCAAACAGTCCACCAAGAAATTAGCCGGTCACCCTTCAAGTTTCTAAGGAAAGACAGCTCATGGAAAGTCAGATTCTATACTTTCTAAAACAGTGGAAGACCATGCTGTTTCAACAGGCTCACTGCAATCAATGGGCATCATTGTTGATCCAACAATTTCTCCTCTGTACAAGGCAGTGCTATATTGTTCCAGCAGCAGCTAATGGAAAAGAATCATGCCTCTGAGAGCCAAAGGAGAACAGATTGACAACTCGGGAAGCCAAGAAACAAAGACAAATAAGGACAAATGGCCAGGATAATGGGCAGCTAAGTTCTTTCTCCACAAAACAATTCAACTGAATCGGTGTTACAGATGCTCCAAAAAAATGAGTTTTGTTGAGACAAGACAACCTTTCAGCTGTCATAATGATTCTTTAACCATTGTAATGTATTAATCTACAGGAAGAAATTACATATAAGATGCTCAGTAAATGCATTATCAAAGGAAGGATCACATCTGAAGTAGTAAAAGGCTCTAACCACAACTTTACCCTGAGACAACTGACATGCATTTCAGAAATAATATCAGAATGCCCCATTTGCAACATGGCATTGACTTTTAGTTCACATGAAAAGCACCTCAAGCTCCTAATACAAATCTCCACCCAAGGTTGCTTTTCAAGGAAAAAAAAAATCAGGAGATCTGTTTGTAAATCTAAATTAGGTGAAATATGGCCCACAGACTGGATACTGTGATTAGTTACCATTACCTTATTTCATATTACCATACTTCATATATTACCACAAATAGGAAGCACATATGAGGAAAAATGAAGACAATACTGAAATGATTATGGTTAGATCACATGAGCAGACCTCATTCTAGAAGACAGTTCATCTACAGAAGACCCCCAGGTTTAAACTAATGACACCTGTATTCAAAAGGATCTCAGGTGGCAAGATTGGAAAATCTTTGCAAAGCCATGGAGAAATCCTCCTAGTATTAGTATGCCTAATGTTTGTGCAACTCTTCTGGTGCAAAGGCCCTCCCTCAAAGCTTTTCTTTGGACCAGCTGTTTGACCTGGCAGAGGTCAGCTTATGTTTTCATTGCCAATGACGTTCTTGCTTCCATTGATTTACAATAGCTTGCTGCTATAGGAAGACAAGATTTAGAAGAACACAGGGCTACCTCCCACAAATTTCAGCTGGAGAGTGGTCTATAACAATACGTTTAAATCTGTAAAATGACAAAATCCATGCCGGTTAGTTCAGCATTTGATTGCTGTGAGGCATCCTAGAAATGGCCCAATTACAAAACTGCTTGGAAGGTGTAACTACCTTAGTACAAGTGAGTGCCCACTTCATGAAGGCTGCTCTCTAATGGCTCATGATGCCACTGGCTTTATTCATTTTTGCACTTGAACGTGCTTGTTGAAATTGTTGTTACAAGCCTTGCAGGAGGGAACCCCCCCCCCCATATAAATCACATAAAGAAAACATCTCATGCTAGGTAGGTTTTAGCCTATGAAAGTGGCAACTGTAGCTTATCCTAGCCACTAGCAGGAATGAACAATAATATCATGGACTAAATCAAATTTCAGTGTACATGAAATCTCCGTTATTTGCTTGCCTTCCTTTCACATTATAACCTCCTATCCCAGCCACCTGAAGGACTATGTTGTTTGAAGGTGGAAATTCAGAAAGAGCACATGAGGTATAGGGAAGTGCCAAAGCATAATGAATCAGCCAGTTTGGAAACAGTGCGCCAGTATCATACAGAAAGAAAGCCAAGGGAAAATCCTCTCTGTAAGACATCTTTCTGGCTGTGAAAATGCAGAACAATTTTGAACAACTGAAGCAGATTCCTCTACCATTTTGCTTGACTATTAGCAAGATAAATATAAATGTTACGCTCAGGATAAGCTTGCCCTGTGGCAGAAGGATTCCCCTGCTTTCTCTTAGAACAAACATTCCTATGAGGAAGAGAAGCAGCAGCATTGATGCAAACTGCCATCTTTGTCATCACTCTTTGTTGCTTTCACCAGCAACATGAGGACCCTTTACATATTGCTTTTCCCCAGACAGCGTGAGTTTTCTTTTCTTGCAATTTATTGTGTATCCCTAGCTGTGTCACCAAACCTCATGGGTGGGTAGCTTAATAGTACAAAGTCTATTACGTTAAATCTGTTTTCTTCAAAGTACAAAACAAGAGAATAAAGAATAGACAGTGAGCACACAACCAGGGAAAATAAACGGGTGAATGTTGATGCCAAATATAGACAGTAAGAACTAATTCAATCAAATTAGGCACACTTGCATCACTGACTCTTCTAATCTACCTCAGAAAGAAGCATTTTGTAATTATTGCTATTCTGTATTTGCTTCATGTTTATCTAGCTTTTGCTCAAAAGAACTAAAGATGGCATACACAGTCTCCCTTTTATCACCACAACAACCCTGAAGAGCCTCATGTTAAGTCAGGAGCTGAACTCGTGTCCAGTGCAAAACTGATAACACTTGGTTCATTAGGAGCAAGCATCTTGGACAAAAAATATTTTCATATTCATATTCAATGGAAAAGGTTTGTTTGATATGGAGCCTATATAAGCATCCTTGGAGCTGGGGAAGATTTTATTATAAATTACATAATTTGTTTCAACTACCTCAAATTTGACTCAAATTTCTCCATTTTTTCCTTGCTGTTTTTGCTCAAAGTGGAAGGGGACAATAAGACAATAAGACAATAAGAATCCTCTAACAAGGAGGATTGAGAGGAAAGATCAGTTTGCCAGGTATTCTCACAGGAATTTACAAATATCCACAATGATACTATAAACAAATGAAAGCATTGGTGGAATGCCAAACTGGTAGACTTACAAGGCAGCCATGGAATATAAGATTTAAGAGCACAACTAATCCTTAACTTTTTCACATCACATAATTGATCCCTGCTTTACCCTATTTTCTGCCCTTCTCTTCTGTCTACAGAGTTGCCACACAGTTGACCAGCTCTGGAATTATGCCAGCTTCAAGAGTATTTGCCTTTGATGCAAAAGACAGTAAGAACATTATTATCCCCCACCAGAGAATGTATCAGGTTTGGGCAGGGAAGACTGCCAAAAGATACAGATTTGGAATGAAGAATCTTCTTAATTCAGTGTACCTGTAGACTGTATCTTAGAGCTGAGCATATAAGATGTTAATAAAATCCAAAGTACTTTTAAAAATCACAAACAAGCAAGTCCTAAACTTTCTTCCAGTTTGACGGAAAGTTCCTTGGTGGCGGGATGATCACAGATTTGGAGGCAGTTAGCTCATGCAGCAGAAGAGAGCTTTGAATAAATGTTTCCAGGTCAAGTCATGTCAAGACTTTTTAGAAGAACATTGCAAAAAGTGGTACAATTGCCTGAGTGGACCAAAAAGTGGTTCCCACTGTGTAAGAGGCATTCAAGAATTCATTACAGCAAATTTTCAGGGGTACGAAAATGACATAAGCAAGTAAGTAAAAATGAAATAGCAGAGGAAACTGCTTTTTGTAGGTTCAACTAATTAATATTGTCTTACTAGGGAAGGCAACATGGAGCCATCCAGATGTTTTGGACTATAATCTCAAAATGTATATACACTGACTATGTTGGCTAAGGCTTATGGAAGGACATCAGGTTCCCTGTCCTTGGACTAAACTGACTAAGAGAGACTCTCCAGGATTTTAGACAATGGTTCCCAGCTCAGTACTAACCCTTCTCCCTTTTCTATAATCTTCCCTTGGCTTCTCTTTTCTTCTTTGTTCTCTCCATTCACTTCCTTCCTGTTCAAAAAGGTTCTTCCATCAAGGGGCTGCTCAGGAAAGTATAAACACTGATAAACACTGTTGGCTGCTCATAACTGCTTCACGCCACTGTTACAGCAGAAACAACTTTGTCAGTCCTGCTGACAAAGGAAGGAAAGGAAGGATAAGGAAAGTCACAGAGTCCATGGTCATACGGTGGTCAAAAGTCTAGGCATTATTTATCACTGCTGTTTTCTTTTCCTCCAAGTCACTAGCTGTTACAATTCCTTTGATTGCCAAGAAACCATATGACTATGACATCTAGGTGGAAAGGTGGAAACAGACAAGGTGACTTTTATCACCTTTCACATGCTCACTATTCTGCAACTGTAGGAGCAATACAATGTCACTCACAAGGTTATAACTGCCACTCACCTAAATCACTCCACATTTGACTTTCTATAAAAACATGATTGTCATTTATTCCACTTTCAGTGAAGCAGGCTAATGACAGAAATCCCTCAAAAGTACTCGATTCTAATCTTTTGACAAATGTGTTTCCATCTGAATGTACCTTCTGGAGCATTTTTGAAACTGCGTTAATGACAGCAAATTGTGCGTGCACACGATTGTTTCAAAAGATATTTATCAAGGTCTATTGTTTTTAAATGCAATAGAGCTTTTTATAATCCTGAAAAGTATTAATAATACCTCCATCAATTTACTCCTGTCTTACATGAATATGTTAAAACTGAACACTATGTTAAGAAGCATGGCATTCCAGGGAATAAAGCACAAGTTATTTCTAAACATTTAAGCTATGAACTCCAACAAACTAATTGGAAAGTCAGCTGTGCTACAATCCATTGAATTTACTTTCAAATAAATACCCTACGTTTAGTGTAAACTACTTGAAATACCAACCCCCCAAATGTATTAGTTTGTAAACTAAACTGTTGCAGAGTACTTGGCATAAATATTCAAGCATTTAGATTTAGTGGAATCTAAAGCATGAGCCACATGTGGAAAGCATGATCCACATGATGAGTCCACTGACATTCTAGTTTTGGATATATGCAATTCATTTTAAGATTGTAAATAACTCTATAAATGTTACTAGCCTGCCAGAAAAAAATAAGCCTGTTGGCTATAAAGCTACATCTTAAATGATGGATTGTGAACAGAGAAATTGGCAAATAAACCATTCCTGTCCTATCATAGTTACTTAAGATCAATACCAAAATGTATGTATACACAAATATTAGAATGCAAATATGTATGTGAATTCATGTAACACTAAGAAAAATCACATTTTTAACATTGCCACTATGAATAGCTGCTTAAAAATATAATAACTAGGAAGTCCCAACTCCTATAAGGTTACTCATGAGCTAACTGATTGGATGGCCTCAATCCTAGATTTCTTATACCCCTAAATTGGATGGGGATAATACTTCCCCACCTTACAGAGTTATTATATGGATCACTGAAGATCTATAATGTGAACCACTGAAGTGCAGACATAGCCAGATGCAAATCTCCACTCAGCACTCAAGCTTAGTGGGTAAACTTTGAGCCACTTATTAACTCTCAGTCTAACCTACATAACAGAGTTGTCATGGGAATACAAGTGGGCTACATGTGCATTCTTAAATTCCTTTGAAGAAGGTGAGATTAAGAGGTAATAAATGTGCGCCTATATGCATTTCAGAAGAATGCTCTGTAAATATCAAATCATACTATTTACAATTTATTACAACATTTGATTTTAGAACAAGTAGTAGAATATAAGCTCCATTCAAGTTGGCACCTTCAATCTACAATATTCAGTTCTGCCTCAGCACTGTACGGCATAAAATCCTTTGAAAACAAACAAAAAAAATTCATACATGCTTGCATATATTTTCATTTTTCAGCATTTCATTATCTGCTGCTAAAAGTGTAAACTGACTCAAAAGATACTTGTCCAAAATACTTTGAAAGTTCCTTCTGTGATGGCTTGCTTCACTCACATGTGCAAGTCAGCATCAAAAGTAAAGAAAATAAATGTAGGAATCAGCCTCAATTCCCTGGTAGTCTACTAGGTTTCAACACTTTGTGATACATACTTGGCTCATGCCTTTGCATTTTCATATGCAAGTGAGTCAAAATTCTTGTCCCTTATAAAGCAAATATTTTTGCATGCCATTATTGGAACTAAGTGTTAAATTATAACGCCTCTTTCCCTAAGGCTAAACATATTCCCTCAAATACTGGAACACAAAGCAAAAGAAGGTTCTGGAATATCACATAAGACTTAGCATTCTCTAGAATTTGTCTGTAATTCTCATATACATGGCTCATCCAATCAATCATCCAAACAATCAGGTTCTGCTTATGTCAGGTTCTACCAGGCTGTCACAAGGATGAGAAAAATACAAAAAAAAAAAAAAAAAAAAAAAAAAAAAAAAAAAAAAAATTGCCCTTTAGATATTACTGTAATTACTGTAATGAACTTAAAAACAAGAAGACTTTAAGTAAGGATTTCAAAAAAGATCATTTCTAAAAATCCATGCATTTCCCTAATTAAGAACAAAAGCATCACTTTCTGTTTCAAAGCCAGGTTTAGCTGGAAACTTGCCTGTGCACAACCAAGACCAGCTGGTTTGATGTGTGTGTGTGAAAATCTTTCATTCGAAAGTAAATGCAGTCATCTTTCCCTGTTTAAAATGTGGAAGAGCATTTCTTATGAATTGCTTCTTTTATTTTATTATTATTATTTATTAAAACATTTTTATGCCACCCCATTCGCCGAAGCCTCAGGGCGGCTTACAACATCTTTCAAGCAAGATGTGAGGTGCTTTTACCTTCTTGGAACTCAGTCCTACTTATATTGTCCTAGATCGGCTGAGACTGTTCAGCAAAAAGAAATTTCAAGAACAAAAGATGCAATTTCATCTAGCAATGAAAATTCACTTGATCTCCAATGTTTCTGATGGGTGCAGTTCAAATTTTAATCTTGGGGAAAATTTATTTAAATTTTACATTATGAAGCAATAAAAATAATAACCAAACAAACAAACTGCTTCTCTTTAAATTCCAGTGAGTCACAAAAACCTGAACAAGTCCAAATGGCAGATGACCATTTATGGTGTCTCCACTGTACAGCAAATTGTCTGTGATTCTATGCATGCTGAATCATGTGAAAAACTTCAGAAGTATTCCATCCCTGCAATTGCACTTCCTGCTCAGAAAAGCCATTCTTACTCTCAGCTATCTGAATTAACATAAACTGGCGTATCTTAAGCAAGGTACACACTTTGTGTATAATATTGTTCTCCAGTTCTTACTAGGCTAAAAGTCTAATGGCGCAGCATTTACAGATGCACATTATCTTCCAAGCTCAGTGACTTTCAGGTAGTGTTTATGGTATACTGCACCAATGAACAAATAATTAGCATCCAAATGAATCAGCTCTCTGTTGCAACTGTGCTATTCAATAAGGAAACAAACAACAGCAAATTTTCTCTCCATTGAGTTATAAGGATTCATATTTTAACCATGTTTATATGCTGTTTGAGACATTAGAGAATGCCTAACGGGGCACTTAAACTTTGTTCTCTGAAATAAAAGCATTGCCAACTGAGGTACTCAAATCAATATTTCTAGAAAACAAAAGAGGGCCAGTGAAGCTTCTTTAAAAATCAGTCTACCTGCTAAAAGAGCAAGCCAAAGTCTCTTTCTGGATTTGGCTTGCCTTCAGTCTTCCCTTGCTTAAAGGCAAACTGAATCTGCACCAGAGTACTTGAGTAAAATGTTCTTTGACTTTTGTACTTCAAGGGCATCCAAGGGCCAAAATTATCTAAAAATGTTGTGTTTTCTGAAATATGAACCTAATGAAGCAAGGCATATAAAGCAATTATGGATGAATCTTAGCGGAACAGGTTTCCAAGTGCTCCAGCCCTCTGTAGATATGCACATATATCAAGAGATTTGCTTTAAAAAGAAAAGGAATAACCATGATGAGACAAAGATTATTCAGTTTGGTAAGCAAGGTTGTGTGGACATTTGGACTTTTTTTCAATGCAGAAGGGGAAAGAAAAAGGAAATATTTCCTTTTAATGACCCTAATGTGAATTGGGCACACAACAAAAGATTTAAACATTTCTATTTTTTAACTCACCCTCAACGATTTCTCAAACTCTCTGCCATTATTTACTTGCCATTACAGATGTCTTGTATGCAAGTTCTTGAACTGTTACAAACATAAATTTAAAATAATAATAATAATTAAATAAATCAAATAAATAAATAAATCCCACTGGAATACAATAACAACTGTTGGAATTAAAAGCAACCAGTCAAGACTGAAGCAAAAACCAAAACCATTGCTACAGGAACTAGACAACAAGATCTTCAAGGTCTGGGACACCAAAAAGCTCTTGTACGTTCAATGGCAAGTTAACAGTGTGAGAACCAGGAACAGAGCTGATTCTACAGCTAGAAAGTGACAGATGGTGATAACTTGTATAGAAGATTTCATGACACAATTAGGTATACAGGGAAGGAGGTGTTTAGTTAGGTGCAGGGACACAGATTATAAGTTATGTTGTTTCCAAAAATGAATCAGAAGCCAGTGAAGCCAAGAAAGGAACAGCATAATATGTTCATAATGCCTCATTCTTGAAAACAACAAATTTAAAAAGTAATGTCACTATGCCCTAAAAAAGAATTTTATGCAATGCCTCAGAGCTATTTTAATGCGAAAAATGTATGTTCCCTTTTGCCAATGTTAAATCAGCGTCCTGGTATGCAAGGATAACATTTAAACCTAACAGAGTTTTCTAAATTTAACTGAGGGAAAGCCTTAACCTGATTGTGGCTTCAATAAATGTCCTCCATAATTCTTTACAGAGAATACCAAAATGTATGTTCTACATCATGGTTTTAAAGAAAAAGCAATTTTCAAACCAATCCAAACAAACCAATCCCTAAGCCCGGAGAGAAAAAGTTTAAAAGAACACACTTCTATTGAAATAGATAGAAGACTTTCATTTTTGTAGCCATTGTTATTCCTCAAAGAGATGCCTTTTTAATAGCACAATTTTCTCTCCTGGCCTCAGCATTGCTAATGGCATTCACTTTCTACTGAAATAAAACAGAATATAATAGTCTATATTTATAATATAATCAGAATATTATATTATATATATATTATAGCAATGTAATATTGCTATATTTGAGGTTCCCCCCCTTCCAAAAGCTCGGAGCATAGCTAGGCCATTGTATGTTGAGAAACACTTCTAAAATAGGGTTGGACAACTTAGGACCCTCCAGATGTTTCATCCTACAACTTCCATGATACACCATGGTTGGGTACACTGCCTAGAGCTAATGAGAGTTTTAGGTCAAAACATGTGGGCTGCCACAAGTTGCCCATCCTTGCTCTAAGATCAGGCCTCCTATAGAACATAAAAATATCATCTAAAAGGAAAGAAAGCATATATTGTCTTCAGAATACTGTTTTATTGAATTGCAAGCACATTTTGGAGAGTCTTCATTCACATGGTTGCCATACCTCAAAATGACTCAACAGCACTTAACAACAAGATGCACAAACAAAAATCTTAGAAGTCTTGTGGTACAACTATGCCCATTTTCCAATAAGCCTGAACAAACTAGCTTTAGAGATGACCAAGATGTTGATAGAATGGAAATGATATACATATTTCATTTTGTGGAGATGCTTCTGAAAAGCCCACAAAGAGGACATACAGGCAACAGCTCTTTCCCTACATCTGCCTTTCCTCATTGCAGAAACTGATCTTCAGTGACATTTAAACAAAAAACAGAGAGTGCTGAGGCTGCTCTGTATTGCCACAGTTATAATCATTTTAACTCAGGATATCTGATACAGTGACATTTTATTCAAAAAATCCTTTACTGAAACATAAACATGGCCTTTCTTTCTTACAAAGGTTCTCCAGAGTACCAGGACAAGAATTTGCTCATGTGTAGAGGACATGCCTTGCCTGTGGAAGCATTTCTGGTTCAGTTTGCTTCATACAAGTTCATTATCAGAGAAGTCAGCACCAACAGGATGCACAACTTGGTCCAAGTGAAACATGTCCAACACTCATCAATTTCAAAGGAAAAGGCTGAAATCAATGGGAACTGAGTACACTTTACTTTTGCTCAAACATGCTCTTGTTTTTCAGCAACTCTCACTTTTCAAAGTTAGCCTACTTTCTGTAACCAGTTACACATCATAATTCTATTTGAATTCAGTGAGGTTACAGGGAAAATGAAACAAGTTCCATTATAGCTTCTTTATCATTTTATCACTAAGTCAACCATTGCCCAGAATGTGTGTGCGCACTTCCACCAGTCAAGGCATGCTGAAAGGAAGTGCCACTGACTCGCTTGTGCCAAAATAAACAGACAAAGTCTGGAATTTGCAAAACCAAAAATAGATTCAGCTCAGTAAAACTTTCACAGTTCATCTATTTCTCACTGGCAGAGCACAAAAAATAATAATTTAAAAAATCTGAACATACTGCAGCAGAAATCTTCTTTGAAGAAGCTGTTCAGAGGACAGCTGGTCATAGGTTTACAAGAAAACCTGGAATTCTATTTGAACCTGCATTTAAGACTCCAGATGCTGTTGTGGTAGAGAAAATGAAATAAAATGGGAGAAGGGAAAGAATCAGAGAACTGGGGAAAGGGGACAAAAATAAGCAACAGCTACACTATCCCAAATAAAACAAAAGATATTGCAATTGTAGGCCAGTACACACATAGCATTAAACTATTGAATGAACCCTGTGTAAGACCAAGCAAAACTTGCATACTCTCGTTGTTGTTGTTGTTGTTGTTGTTGTTGTTACGTGCCTTAAGTTTCACTTTCTCAAATTACTGGCTTGTCTTTATATACAAACCAGGAACTATAGTTCAACAAACTAGTTTGGTTTCATACAAGCTAACAAAACAATCCAGGCTTGTCACTGACTTGAATACCTAATGTCTAAAATTTGTTTTAAAACCATTAATCATGGTTCAGATATACTGACAAGCCAAATGTGAAATTAAATTTGACAGGAATCCACTTCCCAGACAAGGAGGGAAGAATGAGAAGCTTAAAGTGTGTGAACTTAAGACTTTGCTCTTGCTCACAGAGATTTGTGCTAGTAAACCAAATCTCTTGGATTACATGCAAATATGGCCTATATGTAGGAAAGGGAATTCTTGAGGGTTTTTTTCAAAGCTGGAAAAGGTGCTGTAGATTTTGGGAAGGGAAATTATTCACCTACGGTGAGTCATTCGAATGCAGATTTTAAAAAAAGAACAGATGTAATCAGCTATATAATAAACCACAGGTGGGGAACCATTTTCAGCCCAAAGGCTCTCCCTTTGGGCGAAATGAACTGCCAAATGCAACAACTAGCAACTTGCAGCAGAGGAGATTCAGTAAATAGGCAGAGATGAACAGAAACACTAGGTAGATGCAACTGCTCCACTACCTTCATGAAGTATGCATACATCTCCTTGTTGGCACTGTGACATGGCTGGTGCTGGCTACCATAAATAAGGCTGATATTATAACTGCCTTTGGCTTAATCTTAGCAGATCTAAAGTCTTAAGGGAACATCCCAAAACAAAACATTACAGTAGATTTCCATATAATAAATCAAAAGTTTTCACATGTTTGAGAAAGAGTGCATAAAATCAGTGGGTTTTTTAAAGATCAGATTTTAACATTTTAAATCTGAATTTTTATCTGGATGGCTTTTTAATTTTAAAAAATCTTAAGTAAAATTATCTACTTAAATAACATGATTGCAATTAAATCTAATCATAAATATACTGAATATCCCTCCTTTTGCTTTTTGAAGATTCCTGGCTTTCCATTTCTCTGACTAAAGCAATGTAGAAAGATAAAAGCAAGATGATAAAGTTGCTATTCTGTGTTTATGTAATGGTGGAGTTGTTCCAAACAATGATAAGAATTAGTTAAAATAATATAATTTATTAAAATATAAAATATAAAATAATTTCAAAAATCCTCCAAATAACATATCTAAAATTTCGAATTTGATTTTTTTCTGTCCAATAGCTATTCATGCTTGCTTTAACCTATCAATTAGGGTAATTTCTGTTTAGAGGAGTTGGGGATTAGCCAAAGCGGAACCAAGACAGAATAGAAAGAAACAACATTGCAAAGAAAAAGAAAATATTATCCCATATTCAGCTTCCTGTCTTCACATTTGGAAACTGCAATTATATGCAAAGTCAGTAATACCAGTTTTAACTGTAAATTAATGTATCATAGTGGACATATTTTCACCACTGTTAATGTGTGAAAACATTCAATTGGAAATTGTTTCCTGCTGATTTAGATCACTCTACCCCACTTCAAGATAACCCTTACAACCAAGACAGCTCCAAGTGTGTTGTTGGCTGATTTTCCTTTTCTCAGCCTTTAGATCAAGAAAGAGACTCAGATGCTGGGAGAATTTGAATCAGACAATATGTGTCCTATTGCTGTAGTAAAGAAACATCTATCAGCTCATGAAAATCAGTTGCTGAGAATGCAGTTCCTATTGTAAAAATATTCTGGGCCAACTGCTAGATGCAAAGTCCTTCAGAAGCAGCAAGCCCTTTGCTCCTATTTGACACTTGGCTAAAAAGATCACAACTGCTCCTTTCTGGGGTGCCATTAAGCTACACCACAGAGTATTATTACCATGTGATGGAAGGATGCAGCTACACAAATGCAGTTGGCTTCGGGATCTACAATACATCTGGCACTGGGCTTCCTGGCGCTAAGCCTTCGCTAAACAACAACATGGATTCAGAAAGCCACATTAGTTGCCAAGAGACCTGCGCTCAAGGCTTGAAAAGCTAACCCGCTGGCACTTCCCTTCTCCTGTTATGAAACTTGGCTGGCAAAACTACTGGCCCTAACTGTGAACAAAAAAGGATTATATATCGTGAATAGAACATGACAGAAATATTTTGGGGCAATGTGGCAATCCTTAGTTGGGTACTTTTCTCTGCATATTAGCAGTTCACACTTGGAATAAATACTACTCCTGGTTTTAACTTGTAAATTCTATGTTGTTCTTTTTTTTACTCCACCATGAAGATAATTTATTCTTCCATGAAGCACAGGTTCAAATTTTCACCATACTGACATATTCCCTGGGTGGTGTTGAATAAAGCAGTATATCTGTGCCCAATCTCCCTCACAAGGTTGTCATAAGGATAAAACAAATGGATTTTCAAGTGAAAATCAAATCATCAGAGTAAGGAATTTCCTAGGCTCATGCATGGTTGGACACCAAAGTGAAGAAAGATGAAGGTTGACCAACTCTCATAACCAAACTTCATACTGTGTTTATCCCTGTGGAGGCAAATAACACTGTATCAGGAAAAATGGATAGTAGATAATGTTAGAAGAGATTCTGGAGATGGTAATTTGGAGGGAAATCGTGCATCTAGACCTTAGAATCACATGTGTGAAAGAGAAAGCCATCCGACAAAAGGCATGGATGAGCATTTTTGCATATCCTTTTTTGAGAGCTTATAAATATGCAAACTCATCCTAATATATTGAACAAGTATACTTTACCTGATTTGGGCACCCAAGTTTAATCTTTCATTTCAAGAAAATAAAAAAATAAACTTAAGGCAGTTTCTCCTGAATAACTCTATTTTTAAAAATCCTGTGTAAGACAGGATTGGGAAACTTTGCCTTTGTAGGGCAAAACCCCACCCAGATTCCTAACCCCTGGTTTAAATTACATGGATGTCATCATTAAGAAAACTCCAACACACCTACCTAGGCAAAATTATCCTATTACCATAAGAAGATGTAGTAGCAACAGTTCAGTTCAAGCTATAGCAATTAATACCTTTTCTCAGCAACAGATGAGAAATCTCCTAAAGTAGGGCCGGATCACTTATGCAAGCAGAGTTTTTTAATAAATAAACACCACATGACATTATTACCCTCCAAGAAGAGAAAAATATTAAAGAAACTGAATTCATCTTGTCATAATACAGTCACTAGTGTGGCTACAGCTATCAGAAAAGTTAAATTCTTTTTCTCTGAGTTAAAACTCCTTGAAATTGCCTCCTTACCAAGCCCATTATACCCTGGGAACATTTCTGTCATGGTCAGTTTTATCAGAAAAAGCATGCGAGTGCATTCAAAGATCTTAAAATTTCATTAAAAAACCATACAGTCAAAAACCTTCCCACTCAGGATGAAAATACTTCCCAATATCCTTTGAAATTAAGTCTGCTCAGCAGATGGTAAATGAAGATTGCCATCCTGAGGCCACTTGTTTCTGATAATTCCTTTGACAAAGATGAGACGATGTACAACAACTGCGATTTCAGAATTTTCAGAGACCACTTGGAAAATGAAGCAGCAAGAAATACATTAAAGATACATAAAAAGCATATTATTAGCACTTGTTTATTTTTCCCTGGAGGCAGATGCATACTAACTAGTCACCAGCACTGGGGACAAAAATATTCACTGAGAATTTCACAAAAGAATATTTTTTACCAGAAACTACAGTGGTCCTCCCACCAGTTTCTCACACAGAGTATTATTGTTCCTGAGCAACCGGAACTCTGGGCAGCTCATTAAATCAATGCAAAGGCACTTTTGGGGTTGTTTTTCTCTGTTAATAATTACTTATATCCCATTAATTTCAATGACCTGGTTCAGAAGACATTGCAGGGGACTGTGGGTGAACAGCCATGCTGGAGTGTTGTATCATCAGAACCCTGCACAGTTCTATCAGGTGGCTCATTTTCTCAAACAAGCCATGCTCTGAACCCACAGTTCCGTGTAGGGTACTTGCATATACATGGTGGCTGGTTGTGTTATCCAAATTCAGCAAGGCACTTTTAACATTGGTTGCTGGAAAGAAATACATACAGAGCTGCTGAGCAAGCATGGGCAACCCCCCCCCCCACTCCTCAAGAGCATCTCACTTCCTGAACTCCGCCTAGCGACAGCCTGTGCTGCTATAGCATCTCTTCTACCACCTTACACTTTCACTGCTTCACTTGTCACTGATTGTCTGTCTGTCTTTCCCTGTCTCATGACTCAGCTGGGTGCAATCTACACAGTGACCTTGAAGACCAGCAGTTCTGCCAATCCTGTTTTTGTCTTCATTATGGCCTGCCTCTGCACACCTACATCAGGGTTTCTGAAAGGCTTCTGAAAATCAGAGAAACCCCTAATTTTTTAACTTAAGTAACATAAGCACTATTTCACTCTTCATCTTGCACAATGATTTAGTGTGTAAATTTTCATTTGCAGTCCTATGGATCTCTACTAAGATTAACACAAACAGTCCTTTTGTGAAAACTTTCCACTGTTTCTTGCCTGTTCCTCCCAGTAAGTAGAGCCTGGTTTATTCCCACCTTTAAAAGGGGGCCTTGACAGGGCAATGGGTGGTTTTGGACTTGCTATATAAGTCCGTATACATTCTTTGTCAAACAAAGACAAAACATTGCTTGCCAACCCTCCTTATAGTCCTATCCCCACCCCCTCTGGATTTCACTTTTCCAAGAGCTAGTCTTCAAAGGAAGTGCAAAATGTGTACCATCTTGAGGACTGTCAGAATGAAAAAGAAAACTTAAGAATCTTACCATTAAGGGGATGTAATCTTCACCACCCCATTTTTAAAGCAAATAGTGTCATATAAAATAATTAAGATTTTTTTTTCATTTCAATATGAAAAAGCAGCAATTCAGAAAAGGAAGCTCTTGGCATTCTTGATCAATATTCCAGTCCAGAAAGAATCCAAATTTAATTATAGGCACAAATATCCCTGCACAGTTATTGGTCTGATTCACTCTTGATTATACAGCTATTGTGCGTTAAGAATCTTAAAGCCTGACACAGGCATCCCAGTAAATAATCCAGATTAGATATTTCCTCTGTGCTTCATGAAGCAGACTTCAGTGGCTTTTCAGGAAAGATGTAACTTAATAAACACATTTATTAACAGAAATCAGGAACTTTATAAAATTCAGTTCTAGATGTGCATATCTGCTCAAGCATTCAGTACCTTAAACACCAAATACCAGTAATTATGTTTATATGTTTTACTTTTTGATTACATTAAAAGCTTCCAGGTGTTATTCAGCTGAAGCGGACCAGATTCAATAAATACATCATTCAATCCTTTCCTAAAAGATGCATTTGTCTAATTGTATTTTTATCCAATGAAGGCTGCCATTCTCAGAAAGTTATAAAGCCAATGGAATGGCGTGGGTGGAGAATCTGTCACTGTTGCACTAACGGCCGGAACAGTGAACAAAAACTTTTCACAGTTTTTGGGAAGAGCACATTTTTGGACTTTATGACTGTGTCCAGCATACACTCATGCCTGCCTCTCCCATGCTTGCTACTTGCTTTCCAGCTCACAGACTACTGCCAAAGCTGCAATTAGGCATGAGGGGCACATATGTTCCACAGCGGTACTCTCTTGCACTTTGGACTAGATTTGTGGCACAAGCAACCTCAAACAAGCTTTTGCTTCATGCTTCAGTGCCTTCATTTGACCAAAACTGGTAGTGATTTGTTATACAAAAGATTTATCACATCTAAACATCCTTCTCCAAGAAACATGGCCTGCATGTGATGAAGCTACATTTGCAAAAATTAAGACATGGCAGACATGTAATATACAATCATGATGCTGGCATTAAAGATCCCTTTCTGTTAATCTTCCTTTCAAGGAACTTTAGACAGCTTTCCTTTATTTGTGAGTGACCGCATTGCAATAGCAAGATCTCATAACCTAGCTGTGTGTTCTACTTCATGCTATATATCAGGACAAATAAGAAACTTTGGCTGATGTATGATGCAGATGGTAAACTAATGAAAATACTGTCTACAGGGAATGCATTGCACCTGTGCTTCTCAGGTCTGGTTCTTGCTTATCACTGACAAGTGTAGCAGATGGCAAATATACCATGTGCCATCAGAGAAATAAAGATCAGTCAGAATATTCAGCCATGAGACAATGATTTGTCAAAAATCATCTAGCAGGTCTGGTTCTGGAAAAAATGTCTTGACTGTAGATAGCTTTTACTTAAGTAAAGAAGTTAAAAAATAAAAAATCATAACCAATTATTTATCTATCTTGTTTGATCATTCCCAAATGTTACTAAGCTGTAATATGCCTAATTGTGTTCCTTGCAAATACATCTTCAGGGCAACACATTTTAGTAAAAGTTGGAACCACACCATTCATTTCCTAAATAAGGTGACTAGTAGATTAGTCACCCTGCAGTCCCCAGTGTTTCAATGCTTTTGTGAAAAGCAACAGTATGGACGAGAGGAAGCATGATCTTCCTTGTTACTTCCTTCTTAATTGCGAAACTCAAGTCATCCGGTGGACTGTGAACCATCAGATAGGCCTGCTCACATATTAACAGAAGTATTTCTGTATGTGGCCTCTTCAAAAAATTAATCTGTCCCCTAGATGTTCTTCTATTTTTTTTTATGGAAACATGCTCACTCAAATTCAACCTTTTAAGCATGACTTTTATAAAATTATCTTCACTTTCTTTTGTTGCTCCCATCATGACTTGCCTGGGTTTCTCCTTTACTTTGTTCTTCAACTTGCTGTTGGTGGTTTTGTTGGTTTTTACTGTCTTTACTGTTAACTAGTGAATCATTGTGCCATTCAATGTATATATTGTTCTTGTGGAAGACAACTGAAAAACATGCTTTTCAAACATCACATTAAGTACCATTTATAGTTCTGACAGTGCTGGGATAAAACCCTAATAACAATAATTATTCCAAAACTGATCTCCTGGGCACCAATCAGGTAGAAAGATCACATGTGACTGGTGCTGCCCATGCGGTCCAGTAGCCATACTGCTATGAAGCAGTATCTTGCAATAAGGAATGACAAGAATTATAAATGCACATGGCCTAACTCATTGGTTTTGGGGTAGTACTTACACACAGTTCCAGAACAATGACTTTACCGAGATAAACATCGTCTTTCAAATACTTTTTTTTTGTTCTTCCTTCATACTGAAGGTTGTCATGCTCTATATCAGACTTCTCCAACTTAATACCTGCCATAGGGTATCTAACTTCTGCCATCTCTGACCACTGGCCATGCTGGTTGGCACTGATGAAAGTTCTAATGCAAAACTGGAGAGTACAAAGTTGGAGAAAGCTGCTATATACTATTCTTGATTACCAGTGCCTGTAGCTGTCTGGAGGAAACATCAGCATTAGGACCCACTAATATAAGAATGCAGTAAATGACCTCTCCTTATGACAGCTGATATATTTATCTAAGACCCTTTTAAAATAATTATGTATTTAGCATCACATAGCATGTATCAGTGATTTTCCAAACCTGGTCAATTAAATACTGAATGCAGTATTTGCCTCAGTCATCATTTAAGAAAATATGTTTGGCTGGTTCATAATAAACAGTTTAGTCGAACCATGCCAAAATCAGTCTGAATAGTTATAAATTATTATAAATTAGAATCTGATTCTATGGTATCCAGGATGATGTCTGGAAGGCTGTTGTGATACACCTTCCCTTGCTCAGAGAGAGTGTCCTGCAGGTTGAGGAGAAAGTTTAATGTAGAAACCTCCTTGGTTAGGTAGTAGAAAGACCTGCCACCATTGCTCCACCACTATCAAGGCTCTGGTGGCAGTAGGAACTAATAAGGGGTGTTTCTCCTTCCGTTCCTTTGAAAAGTATAGTGCGAACAGCACCAGCAATGAAACTGACATAGTGGCTTCATTGTGAACAATAACACATTAAAGGAATTCACTCCCCACCTTGTACCATGCCTGGCAGGGTTTAAAATTTGATGAGACTTCCACCAGATTCTCCCTCTACTAACCGAGAGGACTGTAACTGCCAGTGAGATGTAGGGATGTCATAGAAAATATTTTTCTGATCTTGAAAAACACAAAGAGCATGAGGATGGGGAGCACTGCACATTATGTAGTAATAGTCACAATCATTTGTTTTTACTCTAAAGTTACATCAATATTTTTATCACAGAAGAGGTTCTCCTTTGGGAAGCTTTACATTCTACTTTTATTCGGAACCTGTTCCCAAGGTTATAGGTGGCTAATAAACTCATGTAGAACATTCCAAAATCCAATCCCTGTCAACTTCAACTAAAGAAAAGTTCAGGTATCAGGGCTGAGGAAGACTTCTGAATAGAAACCTTCAACAGCTGCTGCCAGTCACAATGGTCAGTAACAATCAGACATAACAATAGTGTGATGCAGTCTAAAGACATTTCACATGATCCAATATGAAAAAATAATTCATGGGATGTGACGTTTTAATTTTAAAAATATTGTTATATTTTTGAAAAGCATCAAATGATTAAAATAATAAAATACCTTATATTTTTGTTTGTTTAATAGTTCAGGGTGAAATAAGAAAGACACTTTTCCCAGCTATCACCAAACTTAAAAATTCAATTAAAATATTACATTAAGCCAAATGTATCTGGTGCATCTAAATGTTTTCAAATAAAATTAGCTTGGAAATCTCCTTACTATCTAATACAACAAGAAAAAATGCTTGATTTCCCCAGGCAGGAGACAGACTAATAGCATAGTCAGGCATCTTTTAAGTGGCTGCTGTATTTTTAATTGATCCTGCTAGCACACTTAATGGGCAAATACACAAAAAATTTAAGGACATAGACTTGCGAGTCGCAGATCTTTTACATTAATGGTACAATCCAACACAGAAATACTCAGAAGTAAACCATACTGAGCTCAGGAGTGCAGTTTCCAAAGAGAGTATCAACAGATGCTTTTGTCTAAATGAAATGGTAAGTATTGATAAGATGATACAGTGCATAACCTAAATATCCCTCAGGTATTAAAAATAGCTGCTCAGAATTTCCTCTTCTGATCATGTAGCCAAAATTAACTGTATGAGTTTATATAACCAGGAATGCAATTTAATTTGTCACAGCTTTACAGACTATACACATATTACATCAAATATGAAGATTACATAAGAATGTAGGCAGCAATAAACATGGTCTTTAAGTAATCCTTACTAGCATTTAAACAGGAAAAAAGACCTGTAAAAAACAATCATTTCTAAATAACATCTTCTTATGTACCATATCAAAACATGTAAGAAAATCAGAACACAAGGTTGGCATAAAAATATTACATTTTTGGAAGGAAAATAAGTGGAAGAGTAGACTGCACAACAACCGCACAACAAAAGGACCGGTCCATACACCGGTTGCATCTGCAGGGCTCCAGATTTTTCCAAAAGACACAGTGGCATCATAACTTTAAGACAGATTGTTTACTGATACTGGAAATGGCTTGCACACTCCGTTCAGCCCTGAAAATTAATTAATTAACCCACAAAATGAAGTGAGAAAGAGGCTATTGAAATATTTTACTTAGCAATTGTATGCCAGCTTGTAACAATTACTCACAAAAAAGTCTGAAGGATGGCAGGCAGTGATACTAAAAAAAATCAATCCAGAGTAGATCAAGGCAAGACAGACCCTTTCAATCTCAAAACAGTTGGTAAAGATCTTATTCAAGAAGTTGTGTTCATAGCCAGGCTTAAAAGGGGGATGGGAAGAAGGGAAAAGACATTTATACATAAAAACAGAAAGACAAGACTCTAAATAAAATACAGGGAGTCTTATAATTTATTTAAAACATTTTTGAAGTACTTACATGTCCATGTTTCCCAATCTACCCACATCTTTGCCTTTCAGTAAAACTGGAATCATCTATACTGGTTCTTAATATAGTATGCATTGATACTGATCCTTAGACTCTTCTCCAGGTGCTTCACCTAATGAAGGAAGACCATCAGCAGCTGGCAGAGAGATGGTCTTTCTGGTTGTGACACAGAGCTTATGGCATACCCTCACTAGAAAGGCTTACCTAGAACCCATGCTATTTTCTTTTCCTTTCTTTTTTCTTGATTCCAGGTCAAGATATTTTAATCTTCCATGCTTTGAAAAAATGTAAAGATCTTTTATTTGATTTATACCCTGTTCTCTACAAAACTATAGCACTAAATGTGGCTGATAAATGTCTGCTGTTGTCTTTATGCTTACTTTGCATATTCTGGTTGGTTTTATTATTTTACTACTTGTCATTTTAACTTTTATAATTTTAAACCTTCCATTTTTAGCTACATAGAGAACATCTGTTATTTAATTAATTTCAGGTAAATGTAGCAGGATATTGATTGCACCTATTTCCATTTCAAATCTACATAAATTGGTTTTTTTTTCCTTGGGTGAAAATTTTGACTAAGGTCCTAGGTCTTCATTAAATAAAGCACAAACACCTGTCATGTCTTCTAAAAGACATTTCCTTCCACAACCGCCTTGCTGGTAAAATCTTAATCTAAATTTTGCAGTCTCTGCAATATCCCCATATTCATTGATATCACAGTCACAATCCACTTGCTCCTCTGGGATTACAGTATACTGAACGCTAACAAATCAACAGGCCTTTAGCTAAATCACTATTGATAATTTGAAAATTAAGCAATTTCCCCCCTTCACACTTTCAGCATTCCATCTGTTACCCACAACCCATGCCCTCAAAGAGGCTGAGCACGGGCTGTCTCCAATAACCCCATACTCAGAAATTATAATCTATCAGATCTTCCTGACAGCACATCACAGAACAACCATGCATCTCCATAAGAGTGTCCCTAAGGATGCAGCATAATGTCCGCTGAGGTGGAATATCTCCCTCCCGAGCGCGCGCACGGGCGAGCGCGCACACACATGCACAAAGAGAAGGAAAAAAAGAAACAACTACTAAAGCATTCAAGAGAAACGGAACGCTGCTAAGTGCATAATGCTGACAGCACGTACGCTAACACTAACAACACCAATGTGCTTCACTAGGCCTTCCCAGACACTGCAGCCCGGCAAAACGGAATATAACCTATATAATATATAGGGAAAATACCTACAGGATCAGCAAGAGAAGAGGAATGTGCAGTACAGGGCCTCAGCCATTTCCACCCCTCCCCTTATGCATCCCTCCGTATTTCTCCACAGGCGATGCAGCGTCTTCCTGCTACTGTATACTGATTTCCTTACTTCTAGTCCCTGACTAGTATTGTTCTCTCAGATTTTTGTTTTGTTTTGTTTTTTTTTACTTGTTCAGGGTTTGGCCTCACACCGCATTTCAGCTCCCCTTTAGCTCACAGTGGGGGCTCCCCACGCCACACACCGGTTCAATGCGGAGCACACAGCCTACATCTCTGTGGAGCTTGTCCTCGCAACGCAAGAGCCACGACTGCAATTATAGCTCAGGCTGGCATGTCTTCCCCAAATCTGATCATCGTCTCAACTTCCCCGGTTCCCAGTACAGCTAAGGCACCCATGGGAAAGCCTACCGTGGCCCGCTCCTTAGCTTTCTCATTTGAGCAGAGCAATCCCCATCCCTTCCCGCAGGTCTACATCCGTGCTCGCTCCCGCCATCAGCAGCCGCCGCCGCCGCAACGAGGTGGACACGTCGAGTCCGGCCGGCACCGTCGCTGCAGATGTGGCAGCTGGCGGAGACAGACGCGCCTTCCCACATTTCATGCGCGGAGGGGGCAGCAGAACCAACCCCATCGTGCCTCCTTTACGCACGCACGCCCGCCCGCCCTGCCCCAGGGAAATGGATTCACAGGCAAGAAAATGATGAGGCTACTCAGGCACCTGGAGAAATCCACGCCCCAGTCAGACTTACCGCCCAAGCTTGCCCCTGTTGGGTCTTCTTTCCTCCCGCAGCGGCGCTTCCCGCCGTCGCCCACCAAGCCGCCTCCAAGCCCAACTGCGGGATGTAGCCAGCCTTCCGGAAACGCTTTCCCAGCCTGCTGCGCTTTCCCCAGGAAATAATTCCGGCCTCTGGCGGCTCTTGCTGCTGCTGTGGCGGCGGCGGCGACTGCTCCTCCTCTTCTCCCTCCTCCCAAAGCAGAGTTAGGAAGCAAGACAAACAGGAGCCGGGAAGCTAGGCTGGCTTTAAGGAGAGGGCGACGTCCTCTGGCCACTGCCGATCCTTGCAAGGAGAGGTTACGGAATCGGGTGCAGCCCCGTCGCCCTACTGCAGATTTTGGATCTTGATCGCCGTCCTCCGGTCCCTAACAGACCAGGGCTACTAGCTCTGGGTTGTTGGTTTTTTCTTTATTAACTGAAGATTGTTCAAGATGTAAACTTTTTAAAATAATAAATCGAGCCTTTACGCCCGAGATTTTCCTATCAAATTCTCGAAAATTAATTCCAAAAAGGCATTGGCTTTGAAATAGTACACCGTTTCAATTGCTATAGCATAGAAAACAAGGAACATATATCATGGTGTCTTATGCATGAATCAACACTATTTCTGCTACGGATACGTTCTTTTCCCTCTCCTCCTTTTCTGTATTCCTCTGTATCTAATTCGAAATGATCCCAAGTGTCAGCTGTGGCACCTCCAGTCTAGCCCACCATGGCCTTTCCTGTGTAGGAAGCTGTTACTCCAAGCTGGTGACAGTGAATGATGGAAGCGTCAATCTAGCTATTCCTGGTTCCTGACTGTTTATTCCTACTTTGCAGCCCCCACCTTTGATTCCTGGTGGAATGAATAAAGACACTTTCCCACTCTGAGATAGAAATGTATGCAGAAATTCTTAATCATTCCCAATATTCAGACACACTTCAGTGTTAACAAACACAGCCCAAGATGGGCCTGTACTGCTGAAAGTATGGATGAACAAGGCAGAATCCATTGCTATTGTTGCTATGCATCTCTGATTTATGGTAACCCTATGAATGAAAGCCCTCCACAGTCCTATCCATGACAGCCTTATTCAACTTGTAAATTCAAGGCTGTGGCTTCTTTCATGGAGTAAATCCTTCTCATATCTGATATTCCTTTTCTTGTTTTGCCTTCAACTTCCATAATTGTTTTCTCCAGGAAGTTCTTCCTTTTCATGATGTGTCCAAAGTATAATACCCTCAATTTTGTAATTTTCACTTCTAGGAAAACGTCTGACATAATTTAGGAGCCACTTGTTCCTCTTTCTGTCAATCCAGGATATGTGTAAAGCTCTTCTCCACCACCACACTTTGAACACATAGATTTACTTCCTGTCAGCTTTCTGCACTGTCCACCATTCACATCCATACATAGTGATTAGGAATACAATAGCATGGATTATCTGGGCCTTGATCTTCAGTGAAATGTCCTTATACTTTATTATCTTTTCTAGTTCCTTCACTGCAGCCCTTCCTAGTCTCAGTCTTAACATTTCTTGGCTGTGGTCTCTGAATTGATGATTGAGCTCAGGTAAAATCTTCCACAATCTCAATTTCTTCACTGTTGACAGTAAAGTTCTGTAATTCTGTATCCATGAGGGTTTTTCTTAGTGTTCATCTGAGGTCCCATTTTTGCACTTTATTTTTTTAACTTTCATCACAAGTTGTTTCAATTCATTGCCACCAGTAATATGCTATCATTTGCATATCTTAGAATATTTATGTGTCTTCTGCCAATTTTCACTCCTTCTGCTTACCCTAATCTAGTTCTTAGGAGTTCACTAGGTACAAAAAAAAACCAAGTTTAGTCTGCACCACTGAGTATCCTCTTTTATTTTTTCCTATAAAATACAGCAGTGCACTTCAAAATAGCATTACAAAAAAGCAAAACATGGCCACTGTTGGCAGGAATATCATGAGGATGTTTTCCTTCTCAAAGCATGCTTTAAGCCTTTGAGTGCATCAACTGGGTTACTGAGACATAATACATTAGTCCTATTCATTGGAAGTTCCACTGAAAGGAATGCCAAATTCCCACTGAAGTAGTTGGTAAAATGCCTATTTGGTCAGACCAATGACATTCCAAAGCTGCATATTGCCTGGATGCTTAGAAAGCTGATACTCTCAGCAGCTTTGAGATTAGAGAGACCCAGATGCCAGAATGGAATAGGGTAATATATTGGGCTTGGTTCGGATAAACATGAGTGCAGATCTTTACTTCACTATAAAGCCTAGAAGGGTGTGATTTTATGAGTGTGATTAGTAATAATAGAACTTCAGCCAGAGTTAAATTAAATATCATGCACATGCATGCGCACACACTTATTTTTCATGTGTAAAGCAAGAAGTAAAGGTTTTATGAGGGCACATGAGCAAAAGGAACTAAACACTAGAACTAAACTGAGCCTCACTGCACTCCATTGTCTCAGGCCAGCTTACTTCTGCTCTCAGACTCAGGCTGGGAAACATTACTTTGGGTGACAGAATCTCTTACCTATTCTATACCCTAATGTTGCCGTACTGATATAAAAACCCTTTATTCCTTTGTACAGTGTACTGTTAAAAGAGGAAGCCAGTCCAGAAAACTTGTGCTATCATCTCCTAAAATGACTACTTTAGACCTTTGAGTGCCCTGAAGGAAGATGGGCTGCCTCAGCTCTTCAAGAAGTGTCCAATCAGCTTGATTCTGATTCTGTGGGTCTTTGCAACATTTGCTTCAGTATTTAAAACTTGTAAACCACCCTGGGTGCCTTAGCACAAAAGCAGTATAGAAATTTAGTTGTTAAATAAATCAGTACAAAAGCCTGTATCTGTAAGGTTGCAGGCATGTGAATAAACAAAGATGAGCACCCAATCTGCCACTCCCCAATGTCCAGTTTGAGTCTATGGTCCTGTAAGTTAGTGAGATGGAATTTAGTCTGTTATTTTCCAAAAAGCATATTTCTTTAATGTACTAGCTTAATGAATCATCTGTTCTTTATGACAGATGCAGAAGAGCTTCCTCTGCATATTGCTGCCCTCTGAGCCTAAATTCTGAGAAGGCTGGCACACATATTGATGAAGAGAAAAGACTGGTAGCCATCTGAAACTGCCAGAAAAGCAGTAGCTGCTGTCTCCGGGCCCTGGAAAGCCATCTGACAAAATGGTGTCTTACTCACTACTCTTGTGTCTCATTCTTTTGAAAGGCTTCTTCCTTTTAATATTTTTCTCTCATAACTCACTGCTCCTATTCCATATATTTGAAATTGGAGTGTTAAACCTTTCCTTATCCCTTTTTCTTTTTTCAAGGGTGATATGAGTTGATATTGTGCAGAGGATTGTTTTCTTTCCCTCTTATTTCCTCTCTCCTTGCTTTCTGGTTTATTGCTTGAAATGTTTTTCCTTTCCATATTTACATGTTTGTGGCAGATATCTGACCTAGAAAAACAGCTCTAGTTAAACCAATAAGGAAAGATATATAATTCCATGCCCAGTTGCACTTTCTGTGGTTGGTTCAGGAGAATGTATAGGTAATGTCCATAAGTTACACTGCATTCCTTTGTATGCCTACTCATCAGCACATCCGATTGAGTTCAATAAGACAAGTTCTGTTCCATTCAGCTGTTCAGTCATGTCTGACTATAAGCGATCCTATGGGCCAAATCTCGCCACACTTTTTGAACCAGTGCCACCTCTTTCAGCTGAACTATGCGCTGGCCCACAACCTCTTTGATCGAATCTAAGCACCTCACTCTTTGGTGACCTCGCTTTCTCAGGTCAATAAAACCCTGGCAAACATGTATAGGATTGCAGATTAGACAGAAAGTACACAATGCTGGATCAATGACAGTACTTCAGAATGATGCATTTTAAGTATTTTCAGTCTGGCTATTGGACATTCACCTCTCATTAATACAAGTCCTGTTCCCTCTGTTGTCTACCAGAGACACTGAATGCATGGTCAAGTTAGAGAAATGTTAATATAACATTTCTGTAGCCGAGATGTCTATATGAATATAAGCTACAATGTTCTCCAGAAAGAGATCCATGGAACTGCATTTTTCTAGTTCCACCCCCTTTAAAGTGGATTAGAATACAATACTATGGCCTCCACCACTGATGCACAAGCAATTATTTTTGCCACTCCATACTTGTACTCTATATTTTGTCTAGCTAGTGGTTTTCAGCCCTGGATGAAGTGCCATAGAGGGAGAGTGTAGGAGGCTGAATGCCATTCAAATACAGTGTAAGCAGTTGACTTCAACCTCCCCTATCACAAAGTCAGAGAGGCAGCCAGTGTATTTCTTTTCCACTGACTGTTAGGAGAACAGGGGCTGTGGGACTTCAGAGCAGGGACACTGTTGGGAGGCCATAGGACTGCACCCTTACTATCTTAAAACGCTTTTCTAAAAATCATCTGCCACCCCTTTGCTTTTATAACTGGAAAAGTAGTCATAGTAATAATGTTAGTCTGTTCCAGGAAAATCAACAAATTGGACAGCATCCTCAAGAGCTTGTGCCAGAATAAATCTATTGAAAGTTTAAAGTACCACACAGCTCTTTGTTAATTCAGTATTTATTATTTTGGTTTGGGTCTGATGGTTTCATCTTCCCTTCTGCATAATTTAGGACCATATACATGTTTTAGACAATGACACCCAGCATTCCTAGCCATTGACCATGCTGGATGCGACTGATGGCAGATAAAGGTCAAAACATCTGGAGTGACCCACATTGGGGAAATATGGGTTATCCCATTTCTTTAGACTCTAATAAAATAAATGCATAAATATTTTTACTACAGAAACTGATCTTGCAAGTTGTCACCACCTAACATTCCCTACTTTACAGTTTTATTTATTTATTTAAAGTTTTATATGCCGTTCCCTTGCTACATAGCCTCGGGACGGCTCACAGAAATAAATAAAACAATTACAATTAAAACCTGGAAACACACTGGCTGCACAATTAAAATCTATAAATATTAAACATTATCAAAATACTGTTTGAATAAAAAGGTCTTGGAAGTTTTGGAGCACATTCATGCTGGCACAATTTATGCTAATAGTTGCATATATTTACATACATTTCCCAAATCCAAAATAAATATGTCACACTCCAGTGCCTTCTGTTTCTGAATGTCTTACAACTTGAAACCGGTCTTCTTTTAACTGTGAACAGAATAGTAGGTAAAACCAACCAGAATTTGGCATTAGCTTCAGTGACCAGGTAAAATAGCATGGAGGCATATCTGTCCCATGGAACATCAGATAGTTACCCCAGATCTATAATGAAAGGTATTTGTGCTGTGAGACTAAATCCTAATTACCTCTAATTTAAGTGAAGATTAACTTGCCCTGTATGATGTATTCATAAGTTGGCAGAAAGTAATCTTCAGTTTTTTTGGACTTCAACTATCAGCATTTCTGACCATTGCCCATGCCAGCAGGGCCTTCTCGAAACTGAACAACTGGAGATCAACCATCTCCTCACATCTTACGAGGTGGATAGCTTGGATATGTTTGCCTTCAATTGTTCTCAGCATCAGGGTCTTTGTCAATGAGTCCTTCCTTCTCATTAGATGGCCAAACTATTTAAGCCTCAGTTTCAGTAGCTGTCCTTCTAGAGAACAATCAGGATTGATTTCCTTTAGGATCGACTGATTTGATCTCTTTGCACTCCATCTGTTCTTAGTACATGACAACCAAAACTGAAGCGATTCCAGGAGAGGAGAGGAGAGGAGAGGAGAGGAGAGGAGAGGAGAGGAGAGGAGAGATAAGGGGGAGTAGTAGCCCTACTCAACTAAGTAGAATGTATTGATAATTAAAACTGCTTAAGATTGAAGCTGTAAATGATCTAGTTAATAATAGCAAGATTTGCTTGCACATTTTTGTGATCTTTTTGTTCTCCTAACTGAAGTACAGTAAACCCTTGTATCTGCTGTTTCACTTAACTGTGGTCTGAAAAAATTAAACACAGTTGGCTCTCCACATTTATGGGGTATATGAGTGCAGGACCCCTGCAAAAGTTGAAAAACTGTGACAAACTCTACCTGCCCACACAAATACACACAACTCACCATTGCCTCCTCTTCTCACCAAGGAAATACCAGAGCAATTTCCCTCCCCAGATGGGCAGGAGCAAGAAGGCATGCTTTGGAGGCCCCCACATTAATCTCCCTAATGGAGATTATATGCAGTTGGCTGAAACACTCCCAAAAAAATCCTATTATTAATGGCAAACTCACAAATAATCAAATCTGCAAATGTTAAACATGCCAAAATTACCTGCTGGTAGTGGAGAGAAAACAAGATGGCCAACATCCCTTCAGAAAATCTGGGAAGACCCCATATTACCCTTGACCCATCCCCACACTTGCTCTTCCCCTCCAAAGGGGCAATACCCTCCATCATCTCAAGGTAAGTATCAGTATGCTCACTCCACAGTGTATCCCAAATAAGTCTCATTTTTCTTGTATTAAGCATCTCCTATTCCAAACTGCTGGTAGTAAAATCCCTGTGCTCAGTTGCCCTTAAATTCAGACTTCTGTCAGCTCTTTAGTCCCAACTGAAGTTGGCAACTCTAGTACCTTATCTCCTGATTACACCATCTCTTTCCTTGTCCCAGTGAGTCACCCACTGATGGTGGTGACACCAAAGCCTGCATCCCCAGAGGTAGCTCTGACCAAAGTTCATTCAGGATAAGGAGACCTTCCCATGTCATTCTAAATCTCCTGCACATCCTGAAAAGGTATCCTTTGCTCCTGTCAATGCCATAATTTTTCACATCACCATCTGTTCCTCCTCCTGCTGTGTTTTGGTATTTTCATCCGTTATTCTAAGAATGCAATTATAGGAAGCAGTTAGTTATTGAATGTATCTGTAGGAACCATTCCAGACCATTTGTCTACTTGGTCCCAAAAGAGAATGTGTTTATCCTTTAGAACAATCTTCCGGATTCAATATCTATCTTAAAAAGTCCTCATAATATATTTTTTCTGCAGTCGCTCTGAAAAATGATTGTTACTTCCTTAAGGTTTTCAGGCAATTAATAGTCATTGTATAGCATTAATCTGTAAAGCCCACATAAAAGTGGCAGGTTTCTTAGAGAGCCGGTTGTTTCATGTCCAAACATTGTTGTGACAACTGGTGCAGTTACTTATGCTATCCTTGTCATACTTTTAAGGTGATACATGGGTAGTCGTGGTGAAACAATATAGGTTACCATTCATTCCCATAATATTAAAGTGTTACTATTATCAAATTCTTGGAGAAGCCAAACTGCGTTGAACACATCTTTTAATTGTATACGCAACATCTTAGTTCATTTTATATTAAATATTCCCTAGTGGTTGGCAAATAAAAATTACCTGGAATTTTATTCTGAAATTATGCTAGTCCCAGCCACCTTGAAGTCTGCTAAAAACTACTAAAGACAATCTGAAGTTACTTCAACTCCAAGGATGGAGTCTATTTCTCCCTCTTAATTTTTTCACTTTACATTTCTTCATTTTCCTCCAATTATCTCTTTCTGGATACGTCAGAGATGCACTTGTTGCAGTGTAAACTGGGCCTATATATCTAATATATAGATATATATGCAATAGATATACAGCAGATATTCTAGCAGATATATATGCAACTGCTAGGAAGAAACCAGTTACTTGCGGAAGCACCACCTTATTATATATGTGTTTATATATTATTTGGATAACGTAATTAAAATGTACACATACCTGTTAAACATTATGACACTTCTCAAACCTTGGTATTGCCTCACATATATTGATCTCTGAAATTTGCCTCTTATCAGTGAACCCTCAAAATAAGGAAGTCAAAGCAACATCTCCATTTTTTTTTCTTCTTCTATTAAATATTTTGATTCTGGAAGGGAGATAAATCTGATTCCAAGGAAATCCCCAACTCTAACTAATTGAATTATGAGCCTGAATCTACAAGGTCCACATTTAATCTGTCCCAAAACATATTTAGTTGGTGAAAGAAAACAGGAAAATCCATTGCTTTTCTTGTGATTTTTGGACACCTTTTGGAATTAAACAGCAATAGATAGAATACAAATCATACAGTTTGCAAGACTAGGTAGAAACTGGGAGGTGAAGATTTTTACAGGCAGAGCTTTTCTCTGAATACAAATGCACCAATAAGAAAAAAGCTTTGCGTTTTGAATGTGTTTGTTATGCACCAGGTAAAGGCATAAGAACCCTGCCAAAAATAATAGCTGGCAACTCTTTCCCAAGAAGTTGCATCCGTTATCGAACTTGCAAGGAGGGTTTACAAAACTTGACGCAAGTTAGAGGCTCTTTGTGGAGAAAAAGCATGTTTTGTATCATCTTGGAGCCCTAGCGTGAAGGTGGGATTTAAAGAGAACCTGTCCCCTGCACCTACTGCAGCGTAGAATTGGAGCAAAAACGTGGCTGCTACATACGGTTTTAAAAATACAGGCATTATTTAAATCTGTATCTAGCACAAATGTATTTCTTAAATTATGTTCACTCTAGGGGCGGCCCAAGGTCCCGTTCCGCATTGGGACGCTGGCATGGGGAATGCAAGGCCGTTAAGATCCGGATTAACCCTTCTGTATAGACCTGGGAGTAAAAATGATAAAGACGACGTAGCTGCTAGACGCATATTTTAAGAAACGTCTGTTGTGTCCCTCGCACAAATCTTGCTCTTGCGGGATTACAAGTATGCACACTTCCAGATTGCTGCACTGCTTGCAAAATAACAAAAACAAAAAAGCAAAGCACTTTTCCTGGTTGCTGAATTGCAAATATCCAATATTAAACAACCTATTGCAGGTTCAGAGCGCCGTAGATGAGCCGTCCCCAAATAAATGGCTTGCTACCGCTACTCGTCGTTAGCGCCCGCTCCACCGCTGCTTTCAGCGGAACCACAAAGCAGTTTGCTATCAACTTTCACTAGCCTTCTGATCGGTGGACCTGAAGATTGTACTAATCCCCAGGGGCGCACGCCGTTCGCAATACAGGCAGTCACCTAATGGAAGCGCAGTCCAAACGCATCGAGGGCGGGGTCCTGGGTGGGGGAGGTGGCTGAAGAGGGAGGACCTACCATTGCTGAGAGTCAGGGGGTATTTGCTGGAAATCAATCCCATTTGGAACGGTTCTGCTTCTGCTTCCCCCCCCTCCTTTGCAGTGAGACAGCTCGATGGCAATATAGTGGTGGGCGGGCGGGTGTATTTTTCCTCCGAGCGCACGGTGGGTCCTTCGTAGGATTTAAGCAGGTCTGTCTCGCTAGTCGGGCTTTGCGCGATTGAGACAATGGCGTGGCAACCTATGGAGATCAATCCCGAGGTAAAGAAATAGGTGCTCTTAATCAAATTGGTTGATTCGGGTGGAGGTTTGTGGGTTTCTGGCAACCTTGTGGGAAATCTTGGAAGGAGGCGTTGGGGAAGGGGCGACAAAAGGTGTGCCCGACCTAGAGTTGCAGTTGCTCTTTCGCATTTAAGCTGGTTTCTTATTCCTGATGATTTGTGGTAACCCAAAGATTGGGGGGGGGGGGGAGGCTGCTAGCAATTTTTTATAAGAAACGTATAAGGTGCAGGTTAGGGAGGGGCATTCTGCTTTTGGATGCTTCTGGAAATAGACGAGAGGAGAGTAAAAACCCTTGTAGGAGGCTGTGAAAATTCTTGGATCTGATGCGGGGACTGGGAGTGCTCCAGACAAAATGGGAGGTGGGCCCCGCCCTTAGACAGGCTGATCTCCTTTTCTCTCTTTCTGTGTTGTAGATGCTGAACAAAGTGAGTGGCCGTCGAGACCTGGGAGGACAAGATGCGGCTTCTCAGGCTGGGCGTTTCCTGAGGCTCCATTTCCATTCATTTAATGGGAAGCTCTTTGAAGAGCTGGGAAGGGAGGCGGTGGCTGCATGTTGCACTCGCTAGCTCATTGGAAGTGGGTGGGCATACGGACGGACAGGTTCGAATGGGAAAGAAGAAAGCATGTTGGGGGCCGGGCGCCCCATCCTGCCAAGGAAGCTGACGCCGACTTGCGCGGATCCTTCTGGAGCTGGGCGACAGGTGGCGCTGCGGCCCCTCGTTTTGTGCTGTGTCACGCAGCAGCCGGCTTTGGTGGAGGGAGGCTGCCTGAAAAAGACCCCTTCCTGTCCGCCTCCTTTTGCCCCAAGCATTTCTTTTGTACCTTGTAGATGTGGGGTTGCAGAGCTTATTGGGCCACTGCTGGGGGATGGCAGCATTCTTTCAGGTCTTTCTACTGCTCAGGTGCTGTGGGGGTGCAAGAGGTTTTAGATGAGCTGGCTCTGAATTGAGGAAAAGATACTCCTTTCAGGCTTGGAATCCTGCACTTTCCCAGTCGCCAAGTCGTGTCTGACCCTTCACGACTCCATGGACAACATTTCTCTAAGCTCTCATGTCTTCCACCATCCCCCAGAATCCACCCATACCCACACCTACCACCCCAGTGACCTATCTAGCCACCTTAACCTCTGCCATCCCCTTCTCCTTTATTTATGGCCACGTTTTGGTATTCCATGAAAATGAAAGGTATTATGGTTTCTATTTGCCATTAGTGGGCAGCTGGATGTCTCAGAAACCGCAAAGCATGGAGGTGCCACCACCATGGCTCAGCATGATTTGGTGAATGTCTGTAGTACTCTACAGGTTGAAATTTCCTGATAAGGCTACTGCAGCTCTATATAGTCCACATAGGACCCTTACAGCAAAAATGCATCTTGGAACTAACTGAGTCATCTATGTCTCAAAGACAAGTTAACCTAGGATACATTCATTTGCATATCTGGACAGAAAAGAAGGTCTATCTAAACATGCATAGTTTTGCATCCTTAATGTATATTGCTTATCCTTAGCACCTTATCTGTAATGAAGATTGTTGAGTTAAACATTCCTGTGACTTTGGGTGAGATGCAGTCCAATAAACCGTTATGTTGGGGCAAATAGACTGCAGGGTTTCTTGGTTTCTGCTAGAATCCTAAGATTTACCTGCCAGATGCTAAATATATACATTTAGAATTTTAAAAATTCCAAGCCCAGCAAAGTTTATGGCCCTTCCATACAAAAATGTGCTTGCAAACTTTATTTAAGCAGTAGAAATGTGTGGTTTGTTTGCAGGGTTTTTTGGAAATTCTTGCCCATTGACCACAAACCACTCAGAGAGCTACTAGTAGATTGAGTTCTTTTATTTGTACACAGGTACAAGGATATACAAATTACAGAATGTAAGGCTATAGTCTTGTCCTTGCTGATTATGTCCAGTACTGTCTTTACCATGCAGGTGCTGTCCCGTTTAGGGGTTGCCCCTGGCTGGCAGTTTGTGGATGTGCTGGGGTTTGAAGAGGATTCCTTGAATGCTGTACCCAGTCCAGCTTGTGCACTGCTCTTGCTCTTTCCTCTTACTGCCCAGGTGGGTATTAAGGGTTCAGAGACAGTGAAATGGTTCAGAATCAAAGAAATAATTACAATAATCCTAAGTAGTGGTCGTTCCATGAAGATGAGCTCCTTGTTTCTTTCTTTAGTAAATTACACTTCAAGGGTCAAAGTTGGCATTGTAATATATCAATCATTTCTGTAAAGTAAGTGCCTCTAGAGAGCTGCTGATCCTCATGTTGAGATTGAGGCCATTTGGAAGTAAGCAGAGATGATTTGTAATTGGCTGTCGTGTGGTGCATCCTACTTAGAGCAGTCCTGAAGGATAAGTGCACTCCTCAACTGTCTCCACTATGGAACAATGACTTCATCCTAGAATGGATAATTTTGTGACGAAGTAGTGTCTCTACAGTAAGAAGATCAAACTTATTTTAAAAATACATATATAGACTAATTTTAACAGAATTGGGACATGATCTTGTAAATGATGACGCCTAAAAACCAGTGCTGTGGCTTCTCATGATGTAATTTTGTTTTCTTCATACCTGTTTTGGCCTTTGCTAGGCACTCAGGGTCTCCCTCCTCTGCCTGCCTATTGTTGCACCATTTTTCCCCTTTGTAGAAACCTTTATATTAAGGGTTGAAGGTATTTCCAGGCTTAAAGAAGGGTATGTTTTTTCTATATAACCATTTAGGTCACATGCAATTGCCTTGGGACGGTCCCAGAATTAAAATACTTCAGCAGGCGCAGGGCTGGAACTTGCTACAAGTGTAGTTTGATCAATCTCAACCAAGTCAGAGTAGTTGGTACATACTCCTTTCAATGTAGGACATACCGCCTGCCTCATAATTGCAGTTAATGCACTCCAGCAGCAAGCAAGCAAGCCAAAGCGTAAAATAGGCAAAATGGCTGTGGACATTCTCCCATGCTTTTGAAGCAGCATCATATTTGTAAAAGGAGCAATTGCAGTGGTAATCTGAAGTTAGCCTGTGGGCAGCAAGTGGTTTTACCAATAAACTAGTAAAATCGAATGGCAACGCATGACTTTCTGTACAGTAACACAATGGAAGATACCTATTTAGTCTTGAAGGTGAGTGTGGTAGATAACAGGTAGTGAAGTATCAGACTTGTCCGATGCTGAAAAATCTGCCTCAGACTTTTGGCTGACGCGTATGTTGAAGCAATCTTATCTGGAGCTTTTTATTTTCAACATACATATTTTATTGCTTGTCTAAACAGATTCTGGACTGCTGAACAATAAAAGAGAGCATAATACTTAAAAGCAGAATGCCAGTGAATATAGGGCTGGTTGCAATAAATGTGCTCAGCAGATAACAGTAGCAGAACAGTACCCTGACATCAAGAGGCAAGAAGTTCCACAGAGTACTTCTGGAGGGCCATAAGATGTTGTCTTACAAAAAGCTTAATTTAGCATGTTTTCTTTCACTTAAACACTGTTCAAAAAGCACTCCCATGTTGTTCCAAAATGCTACAAGTATTTGATGTTTAATGTTTTAGAAAAAGCACATAATGTGTTTCATTATGTGCAATGAAGTCATATTATGTAGAACTTTTATTAGAGTAATTGTAAAAATATAAAAACAAACAGTATGCACTTCCCTTACGTTGTTTAACTTTAAGGCAAATAAATACTAAAAACGGTTGATGCATGACTTAATTTTAGCAACCCAAAAATGTGCAGTACTTCCATTCCACTGTGAGACTTACAACATATGTAATATCTTGCATACATGCTAAGATTATTCAGCTGAACTACCATTAAGTGCTACTTTGAAACTGCCAGACTTGCCTAATGAAACAAGAATTTTAATATTTGTTTGGGAGGAGATATAGAAAAACAAAACACTTGAGAACAAATTCTGCCTCACTGAACTGTTGGGCACACTGATGTTGGCTACCAAGTTGCTGAAATAGGCAGTTGGGCATTAAATGAAATCCTTTGCCTTGTGCTAGGCCTTCAGCTGGGCCTCAGACCCTGGATGTCTGTTTGGCTTCAACTGTATAGCCAATGCTCCAGAACTTTTACTTTGGTATAATGGTGTCAGGGAAGGAAGACTTGCATAATCACTTGAACTTTGCAACTAATGCATTTCTTTGGCCTGGCTCATATTTGTCCTGCACGAATGCCCCTCCTGTGGCAGTGGGATATGTACATATAGTTAAGCATTTGCACCATCATATATGGACAATGCACATTTGTTTTCCTACACAAAATGAGGTATTTGTATGCAAAGTATGCTAACCAAATATCGATTACTTAGGAAACACCAAGTAAATGCTGCTGTCTAATATGTACATTTACAATGTTGTAGCATGAAAACTTCCGAAAAAAGCAGATTGAAGAACTGAAGGGTCAGGAAGTGAGCCCAAAACTCTATTTTCTGAAGCAAACTGCTAGTAACTCCTGTGGAACCATTGGTCTTATACATGCAGTGGCTAATAACCAAGATAAAATACTATTTGGTAAGTACTGAGGATAGACTACCTGCAGTGGGTATACACTTTTACCCCTTTGAAAGATTGATGTAGTCATGAATTCTTGAGGTCACGAAAAAGTAATCTCGTGGTATATTTTAAATTAAGACTTGATTCAAATAAGCAGTGCAGCCTAGATTAGCTAGATTCTGTGCAAGTTGGTGAAAAGGGCCTTGGCACTTGCAGAAAATTGAATAGTTCATTGACTTGAAATTTCTTAGAACATTACCTTGCTATAATGTGTTACTTGGCTGTCAGCTAGACAGTATTTGAAGTCTAAAGAATAGGCTTCTATAAAGTGTTCCTGCACAAGCTTATTTTTACGTACAGCTAATTGAATGCTGTAATTGTAAATTGGATGTTGAGAAGTCTGACTTCAATAATTTGTGTCTGTATAGTCCATTCTTTGAGTTCTGGTCACCATGTTGGATTTTTCTCCCCTCATAATTAGGCTTGTCTCCATTTTGAGAACTTTGTTCTTCATGGTCCTCTGTGCATTCATGCACATGGGCTCTGTGCCTGAGTGTACCCAGAAGATTTAGTAGCTAAGAGCACTTCAACCAGAACCCCTATCCCACCCTGAAATGACATCCATTATTAAAAGAGATGTTCCCACCCTTTCTCTTACTACTTCTTTGATACCCCCACCCTTTGTGGCTTAAGAAATTCTTTCACTATTTTCCTTGAATGTTTTTCCTCTAATCCCTGTGTTCTCAAAAACTTAGTGTATTTATCCATATACCCAACTTCATCCCTTTCTAAAGCTCTTCATGCACAAGCAGCATGTGCCTCGGCAATACTTGAGCTTTTGCTTGATACTTCTACACATCTTGCTGCAAGGAAGATGCCTATTTTAGGGGGAGATGTTCACACCATGTCTTCAGGTGTATTAGTGTACATTTAGTGCAGAAAGCCAAAACACTCTTTTGTCACTGGAAAGACATGCTTCCTTAATCTTAAGTTCATGTTAAGTAACTTTCATCATAGTTTTTAAATTTAAATTTGTATGGCTAAAAGAGAAAAATTAGTATCATACAGTAAGCTTAGGTAACTGGGGCATGCAAATATTGCTGCAAAAAGTGGCATTCTGCCTACCTATACCCCAACACCTTGATTTTTTGCAGATGAAGGGTCTTCTCTAAAGGAATTCCTCACTGTAACAGCTGGACTCTCTCCAGATGAGAGGGCAAAACGTCTTGAAAACAGCAAGGTAAAAGAGTAGGCAATGTGGGTGGAGGAGCCTTAATGGTGCCTAGTGCAGGGTAGCTCTAAAAAATGCTGTTTTTTTAACCTTTTCAGGCCATCCAAGAAGCCCACAATGCAGTGGCACAAGAAGGCCAGTGTCGAGTAAGTGTGATTTAAACATACAGGCTTCTAGGCGTATCATATAATAAGAACTGGTAACTCTTAAAGGAAACCATTGTTGCTTGTAAAGGCAAAAGATGCTATTATAGAATCTAGGATAATGTACTCTTTCCCTTCTCCTTCCAGCCTTGCTGTTTCCAAGTAGACCTGTTGCTGCAGTTCCAAGCTCTGTGAAAATTGTGCCTTTAAAATATGAAGGGGAAATCACTAAGCATAAATGTTCTGGATTTGCATCCTCTTATTTCTCCTTTTTCACCCCATTCCTAGAGTAATCTTGTGCTTTAAAAGGTGCCTGTTTTTAAAGCAGTGCGTGCCCACCTGTGCTGTGTGCTTACAAAAGTTAAGTGGGTCGCCCAACTGAACCTGGGTGGAGAAGGGGCAAGGGTAATGGCTGAAATGATTCACTAGCCTTGTGACTGAGGTGACTGTTCTGACCTTTTTGCATTCAGGTTTCACACATTGCAGGTGAGATTTGTGATACAATTGCATTAACTTTTTTTTCCTGAGCAGCCACTGGGGGAAGGCCTGAATTTTATTAGGTTGGCAATATTGGAGAAGCATGCAAATCTTTCCCCTATGTTTATTTTCCTTCAGCTTTGGTTCTTCTGGAGGGAGAACACAAGACAAACTTAATGTACCTGCTTTTTCCTGCCCCACCAGCATGAAGTTTCATGTGGGGGCACCTTAATCAGGGAAATAGTGTAGGGAAAGTGTAAGAAATGGCCTGTATTGTCTGCTGATCTCTTTCCCAAGGATAGCTGATAGCGGTTTCAGGTAGTGAAGTGGTGGGCAGGAACTCTGGAGAAATGGTTTTCCATTTCTGTAACATACATCCTTACATCTTTAAGTGTATTAAAGAGAACCAGTTGTGGGTTCTACCAAGTGATGTGTAGCTTTGCCCAAAGGTGCACTGCACTTTGTAGAAGGGACTACTTCCAGACAGAGAGCTTGTAGTGCTACCAACCAAAAAGCATTTCAGTCTTTCCCTCCTTAATGGCTTTTTTGTGACAGAGAAGAAAAAAATAAGGAGCACACACAAGCAATTACAAATGGAAGACAGTGTTGTCTGGAGGTCCTGTAAAATTCCATGGATGCCATAAAGGCCTCTTCTGGAAGCATTCATAGGTGAAGAAAATCCAAAAGACAGGAATTCTAAGCAGTGTAACAAAAGCCGCCTACTGGAGATCTGTTTTTTCACTATTAAAATCTAGCAGCATTTGTTAAGATTCCTGAAAAAGTGGAAAATGCATTAGAAGGCTGCACTTCTAGTGCCTAGTATCCAGCTCAACAAGTTAACTCTTTGAATATCATTTGGGTAAATGCGAGTACAGGAGAAAACCTCTGTCCATAGAGCTGCTGATACCTCAAATTCCTTTCATGTCTCAACTCTTGCCATGATCCCCACAAGGAATATTTTTCAACCCAGTCCCCAAGACTGGTGAATTATTGGGGGTTTTCTCTTCTTGAGAACAAAATAGAACAGAAGATTGGGAGTAACTTCTACCTAAGATACTAACAACCTCTGGGGAATTTCCTTGTACATGAAGCTTAAGGGCTTTTATAGCCTATACAGAAGTCAGTGCCAAATAAGAAAGCAACACTAATTTACATATATTAGGACATAAACTAAGGTTAACAAAAGGGGGCATAGAAAAGAAGCTGTTCATTTGATTTAATATTTTCAATATATTTGTTGAAATACCTGTTTCATCCTTTCAATGGCTCTTTTAGATTCTTGCTCTATCTCTTAATAAGCACCCACATTTTTATTTTGCCTTAGGTTGAAGATGACAAAGTGAATTTCCATTTCATTCTCTTTGCCACTGTGGATGGACATCTCTATGAACTGGGTAGGTTTGTGTGCATTGTTTAAAAGCTCATTTAGACCACGGGAAGAAAGTAAAAAGGGCTTCATGGCATCTAAAATTACAGAATTAATACCTTCCCCTCCCTGTCTGAAATGTTCATAGCAGCTGCTGGGAAGGTCACTTGAGTTGCTAACAAAGAGCTGGACAGGCACTTGTTGAGGTGGAGAAAGTCAGGGTTTCCTCACTGCAACTCCAGGCTCCAAAATGTACATCACACAAGAGCTTGCTTGCATATTTGGAGAAACAGTTGAAGTCACGAATTTGCTTTACTTACAGATGGCCGGATGCCTTTCCCTATAAACCATGGAGCTAGTTCAGATGATACTTTGCTGAAGGTAAGCATTCTTGTAGTTAGTGAATGGGTCACTTCTTGCATAATTAAATCCTCAGATTACACTAGTGTGTTTGTGATCTTTAACCTAATAAATTACACAACTGGCTCCATGTATTCTCAAACTAATGGAGATGGACAGGATACACAGGAAATATAAAGAGTGACCAGTTCAGTGGTTTATACTATTTCCCAGTTAAAATTAGAAGCAGGAGTGGCTAAATATTGGGTATTCTTGCAGTTAAACCAGATCAGATTTGTAGATGGCTGAAGTAGTAATCTATAATTCTAGCCATTAGTAAATATACATATAGAAAAAATATATACAAACATTGAGTATAATGGCCAGAACTGGGTGTTCAGCATTCTGTTAATGTAGCTTGCTGACTTGTTGCCATTTACGAAACTGGCAACTCAAAATGTTTTCAACTTCAAGTCTCAGTAATCTCCAACCAGGATGCCCAGTGGTTGAGAATCCAGGGGAATATAGTCCAAAACATTGGGGAGGCATCTGGTTGGAGGACACCGCTTTAACTGGATGTCAGGTACAGCCTCTCCTCATAGCTTGAGAAATTCCTTATTTTTGTCTCTACAGCAGTTGTATTCTTGTATTTATAACACTAAGATGGTACTTCTGTATGTTTTTTTTTTTTTTAAATAAGGCCTCTGCTAAGATCTGCCGACAGTTCACAGACCGTGAGCAGGGGGAGGTCCGCTTTTCCGCTGTGGCACTATGCAAGTCTGCTTGAAGTTGAGGAATTAAAGGAGCCCTGTAGCCCGTCATGGAAAGCAGTTCAAACTTTAGTGCTTTGGTACTTGTGTTTAAAAAAAAAAAAAAAAGCTGTTTTTGGTCTGGAGTTTAAACTATGTTGCTGAACCTCCTGCCTCTTCCCCTACGTACTCACAGCGGCTTCAGCAGCTTTTGTCCAAAAGCCAAGCTCAAACCCGTCAACACTTCAGATGTAAGAGATGTTGGAACTTTTCTTGACTGTAACTTGTTTAAAAATGCTTCATCGGGCTTGACTTGTGCTTCCGAGTTTCTTTAAGTTGTTGTGACTTTGTGTCAATCACAAAAATAAATTTCTTCTTGCTACTCCAAAAGTAAGTGCTCTTTTCTGTGCCTCCTATTTAAAACCTCCAGCTATAAATTAAAATGCAGCAGAAAAAAGGTCAGTATCTAGTCAAGGAACTAAGGCAGGAGTGGGGGACCCATGGACCAAATCTGACCTTCAGCCCTTCCATTTCTACTGTAATTTGTTTGGACCTCTCAGATCTGGTTGAGTGAGATTTTCATTAAGCTTCCTTTGTGAGTATTTCAGCTCCACTTTTAAAAGTAATTCTAGACCATTTTAACTTGAAAGGGAACTAGTTTTGAGACAGATGCACACATTGCCTCTGGAATACAGAATTAATTGTAGTTCCTACCTTTTGTCAAACATGGAAACAAAATAAGTAAGGGATAGTAGGTTTCTATATTAGATTTCTGTTGCTGTTTTCAGAACTGGAAGTCCTTTTTAAGGTCACAGTAAACTGGACAGTGCTAGACAAGGTTAACCCAATCAACTCAAACATGTATTGGGTCATGTTTAGACGGAGAAATCCTATAGCTTCCTGGACTCCCCAGCCCATATGGCTGATTAGGGTATATTGGGAATAGTAGCCTTTTTCTGTATGAATGTACATAGTATTGTGCTCTTAGGTAGGACAGCCAGCTTCCCCTCATGGTTCCATTTAGTGGTACAGAGCAGGCCTGTGCATAAGAAATAACTGCATTGCCGTGTATAAAAGGTGTAGAGGGAAGTTTGTTTTTGCTGGGGAAGCAAAAGATTCTGAGGTAGCCTGAGACCATGTCTTAAGACTTGAGTATATATCATAAAGTGACATACTAGCTTGTCTAAGCAACAACCCAGCTAGAAACTGTTGCTAGGTGAATAGCTGTCAAGTGATTGCCCTAGTGGCTGTAAGCCATTCGTCCTGAATATGTCATAGGCTGCCAAGCAACTGGCTAAAGGATGAAAGATGCCAGAATATGTCATCAAATACACTTGCGAAAAACAAATGCCCTCTGTGCCGAGCAGAACAGACAGTGCAAAAAAGGACAGACAAAATACAAGTAGGTACATGGTGTTTTAATCTTGGTTCTATAGTTACAATATTTCAGTTCTATTTTTAAACTCTTAAGCCAGTCCTTGCCTGCTTACTCTTAAGTTGGAAGTTACTGTATAATTCAGTTCCAGATTTTATTTTGAAAATACTAGAATTATACTCGGAATACTTGGTTTTTAGGAAGATTGAGGAAACACAGCACCTGCTTTATCAGCTAGCTAAATAGCTTTGCTACTGACAATTTGTGTGACACTCAATTTCTTTGTGGCATTCTAGGATGACAGCAGCTGAATCAAGTATGGTATTTTTGTTACTAAAGAATACAGTTCTTTGTGGTTCATACTTTTAAGTATGGCAGCCTGCTAGAATGGATAAGACTGCTAGAAAAGGGGAGTCCTATTTTGCCCCAGAAGCTGGACTTGCCACTGTTCCCCCAGATCAGATCCCTTCTAGATGTCCTGCTGTTATTGGTCCTCTTAATTACTATTCTATCTTACCATTATTCTGGTTCTTCTGCTTATTTTGTGTGATTTTGCCTATTTAGACTCCTGTCCAGAAAATATAAAATTGATCTTAATATAGGAAATGTACTTCTACTTCCCTTGGTACACATTTTGACTTTTTAAAATTGTGTCCTCAGTTGTATTTTGGGCTTATTTATACATTACATTTATATACTGCCTATTGGGAAAAAAACTGGATAGTTCACAGACCATTGATGAAGCAATCAATGAGGAATGGAGAAGAAAATCCTTAAGGCCTACTTATTTGTTTCATTTCTATACCTCCTGTCTGGGTGTTTCAATGATTTAGTTGGTATATTCTTAAGTTTTTTTAAACAAAGTTTACAAATAAACTTACTATAGTTTTCAGCTTTGTTGAAGAATGTCATGGTGATTACATTTTATTATTTAGGTGACTTTCTGGGGATCAAATAAAGCATTTACCTTGTAAACTGCCCAGAGAGCTTCAGCTTCAAGGCAGTATAGACATTAAATAATTTGTACATTTGAACTCTGCTTACAAGTTGAACATTAGTTGTACTCTTCCCCAGTCTACCACCAAAACAAAACTCAGTGCTCTGATCTAAAAGCAACAAACAAATCAAGGTATTTGCATCAGCTGACTTTCGAAAACACCATTTCAGTGATAAAAATGAATCCCTATTTCTTAAAGAGAGGAAAGTAAGTGGAATAATAATAGCAAATAAGTTTCATGTTTTGTTTGGTGTTAGTTCTTGCTGTGTTCTCTAGATGGCAGACTTGGAATACTGTTAAGAGTTTTCTCAAGAACCCGTGGAGAAAAAAATAAGAGCTCATAGCCTGAACTTCTAAATTCTTCTAAATTCTAAATAAAAAACCATTATTGACTAAAGTCCCACAAGATATAAAATAACCCTATCTCAGACATTTCTGTGGAAAAAACATAACTTGCATTAACAATTAAGAGCAACAAGAAAATGAGTGGTAATAAGGACTAGAGCTTTTGTTCATAAGTATTAGCCTGGTCTCTTTCTAGGAAATATTTTAACCTTATAGCTGCAGTGGTTATTATAGAATATCTAGACTTTATCTAGTGCTTCTGTTGTGGTGGTCACATTTTCCTTCAATTTAACACAGCAGTTTATTTCCTTCCTGGCCTATCCTTCTATTTTGCTTATGAATGTTGTATGAGACATTGTCACAGAAGCATTATAGACATTATTGTACAGCCCCATTTGTCACATCCATATGATTGCATAATTTTGAAATTAGCACTTCCCTGCTGTAATGCTAACACCTAGGATGCTTCAAGTAGCTGTATTACCCCAAATAGGTAGCAAATTGCAAATTAGTGTTCTATAGGTATTTTAACTGGAGAAAACTTTTGAAAGGTACCAAATTGAATTATAGTCTGTTGGCTTGTTACTACTACAAAAAGTTTATACACCGTACTTGGGTACCCAATGACATCGAACAGCATCTTACAACATGTATACATACCATACCAGACTACTATAGAGCTAGAGAATCTTTTTTCTACTGAGGACTACATTTTACAGAGGTAATTCATCATGAGCTCCATGCTGGTGGTGGGCAAGAGTAGGGCTGAAAGTAAGAATGGTTTCTAACATTGGAGGATTCTCTCTCCGCCACCCTAGCTTTTCTTGCAGGCTGCAAAAAATTAGGCAGAGGTTTGCATGTGGTCTTTGTGTTACATGTTGCCCAGCACTGCATTACTTTAAGCCTTGTAATGCAGTGTGCCAAATTAGTAGCTCCCAATAGCATCAAGTGCTTTCAGTTGCCTTCAAGAAAACATGAATCTATCAAAATGTCATTGTCTAATGATGTTCTGTATGACTGCGAATAATTGTGTCAGTCATTGGTGTAATAGTAACCTCTCATAAAAACATTTAGAGACATAATTTAGGAAGATAACCACCCATCCCTTGTTCCATATTTCAGACCACCTATACCTAAAAGCACTCAAAGAGCACTTAAAACTTTAGTTAATTTAGTTTAGTTACTTAATTGTGTGTGCTGTAGAGTGCAATTGTGCATGCTGTAGGTGTAAAATAGAGGAAGAGAGGAAAAAAATGCCTCTTTGGAGATCTATAAATACGTAAGCAGATGTATAATTGTATTAAAACATATGTGTTTGAAAATGCCAGTAAAATGGCCATCTAAGTGTTTTGCTGTGACAAGTGTGAAGGCAACCTTCACTTTCATGTTCCTTCTGCCTTCCATAGGATACCTGTAATCTTCTGAGTTTGGGAGGGTTATAGGCAGCAACATTGGCTTGCACTTCCCACTGTCCAAAAGATGATAAACAATTGGAATTAGTAGAAATGACACATTGATGCAGGCAAGAAAAGTCCTTGATCATTCTAAGGAAAGCTGTATTCCTCCAACATTTCTACATTGATCAAATGCTATTTTCCCCAGAAAATCATAGTTAATCTGATGTAAGCTTGGCATTTATCAAACAGCATGTATATGTGCCTGTAAGCATTCTAAACATGTTTACATGATGCCTGAAATATAAGCATATCTCTCTTTTCTAAAACACGTGAATCATAATGATATTATCAATATGTTTAAATAAAATACAACAAAAGGGATTCTTAACATATTATTTGCTCAAATCAATTACTGTAAAATTATAAGCATCTGGATGCTATCTTCATTCTGCATTGGAGGGTGCTTTTCCTTAGGATAAGCCAAGAACAGGGCTATTTCTATTTGTGAATGTATACAATCTTTTATAATAAGAAATATCTTAGAAATCTTTTGGATAAGGCTTAGTCACCTATGGATAATAGTTGGACTTAACATATACTTACCTGTTCTCATAATTTGTCATTGAAAGAATTGCAAGATTTCTCTGCTCTGGGCAACTATAATTTTGTAATGTTTTCCCCTGTATCTGCTTTATTTACAGCTTTATTTGCACATAGCATGATGAGAGAAAACACAACTTTCTCATCTTTGTTGGATAAGCATTACTCTCACTTTGCATCTTCAGCATGATACCATCATTTTATGTCTCTGAGTTATGTTTTGTACACATCCTAATTAAGTACCTGAAAGCATTGTCCTTGATTTTGCAAATTTAAGATTTAAGGCCTAATCCATTGTGAATATCTCTTGTGCAAGCCCCATGGAAATGAATGGGCAAGCTATTGCCCTCTTATACCAATGATATATGAAGGAAGAAACAAATTGGAGAGTTATTAACAACAGTAAGTGAAATGTATGATAGTGAAAAGATCATATTTTTGCTTTCTGATCATAGCATACTTTTATATTTAGACTGGATAACTTGCTGTTCAGGCCCAGATCCTTAGGAAATAAGGGTCAAGTTCAAGCAATCTTTTATCGGGCTGATTATTTGTATTAGATATGTCCCTGTAGGAAAAAAGGTGGAGACTTGTCAAAAAATTACTTCTAAAAGGAACCACAATTTTGACAGCCATGAAAACTTTGTGCTTCAGGAAAAAAGAATGTGAATCACTTTCCCACATTTCCAAGGTCCTAGAATCTCAAGCATGGATGGAATGGCCAAAATCCCTACTTTGCTGTTTTTTGAGCAAAATCAGCTGTCAAAACAAAGCAAAGTGCAAAAACATCCCACTGGGAGCTCTCTAGGTTAATGTCCATAGTTCAGACCTGCAACATTTTGTAGGTACCCACAGGACGTAACCCAGGCAAAGCTTCCTTTTTTCACAGAATTGCATAATTCTAGTTTAAGTGATAAAAAATAAATTAACAAAGCTGTGCACAGCTGAGATGCCAAAAAAAGTGGGGAAAAATACCTTCCCATTCAGTATGCCACTTGCTTACTTTGGAGGGGCTAACAGTGGTTATAAAAATGAAAAAAATAATTTCTAGGAAAAAAAACCCTCTAGCAAACCAAAATGGCTACCACTTGCTGTAGGGAGCATGGCTTTAGGCACGAGGTCCCCCAAGATGCTGGCTGGTAGATCGAGGGAGAAAGTGGGGGGAGGGTGACAATCCATGGAAAACCGAGTCACATGTCAGATGCATGCAGCCCATCGTGGCTTATTGCCATGTGTGTTTTGGGATGATGTACCAAGCTACCTTATGCTTGGGTTCACATAGCATAGCAAAGAGGTCTATCATTATGGCAGATGAGCAAGCATGCAAAGAAGGCTATATATTGGAAAGACTTCTGCATTTATTTACATATATGGAACTAAGGGCCAGTTTGCATGATTGGGCAGCCCACTATAGCTTTAGTCGCAGGGAGCTGTGGTGTATGCCAATGGCCATTTGGAATATTTAGTAGTAGGCCTTTCCATCTGGAATATTGATTGCCCAGCAGCAGCAGCAGCAGCTTGTTGTGTCATGTGATTTCAGGTTGCAAGGCTTGTGGAAGGGTTATGTGAGAGTTGTCTAATCTTCACAGAACTTTTAGCTTTCTAGACAAACCATGGCCAAGTGGTGAATATCAAACTTCCTCTTGGTACAGGAGAGAAGCTACAGTGGACTATTTTGATCATGCAGAGTAGGATTTCCTTGTCCACATATTTCCTATTTATTTGAGCATAGGGGAAATGCACATGTAGATGACATCACTTAGCTGAAATTAATGAGGTAGGCCATGCATGCAAGCTTCTGTCTCTCCTGCCAAAGGTATAGGTAAGCCCTATTTATTTCACTTTTAAAAAAAACTAACCCCCCTCCTCCTGTGGAATTTTCTTAGCAAATATTAAAGTGAGGCAAAGGAAATTAATCTTTGTACTGCTTACTGGGCCTTAGAACTGGACCAGAGAATGTAAGACCTTCCAAATGTCATTGTACAGCAACTTCCATCAGTTCTAGCCAGAAAAGCTAATGATGGTTCATGCATTATATTTTTAACGTGTATGCTTGCAAACATTTGTATATCTGTGCCCTTGTCTTAGAGCTGTGATTGAGTGCCACACTCTGTTGACTAGGTTTTCATCTGTGAAATGTGTGAACTGACCCTAAGGATTCAGTCCCGATGCCCAATGATCTTGAAAAAGTAGAGTATGTGCTCATTGTTAATGAAAACGTGAGCACCCATTGAGAAAGGCAGACTGTGATCTAATTAATGCTAAAACACATGATTGTGCTACAGCTACTTTTTGCTAACTCGTTTCAAATACAGAATGTTGTTAAAATTAAGCTCTTCTTTCTGAAAAGTAGACATCATTCTAATGCCTTGGCATTAGATTAGTGATTTCTTTGAGTTCTGTTCTGGAAACTAGTCATTATTGTTAAATACTGTACTAGTAGATAATCTGCAACTATTCAGATCTACTTCAGATAACAATTAAAGACCATGCAATTACAGATGCAATTAGAACAGGCTTACCCAACAAACAGATGCTGCTGCTAGCAGTCCACAGTCAAGCAGAAGCTATTTCACAGATAATTAAAATATTTTGGAACATAGTTGTGCTTCTTTTTTGCATTAAGATAGGCCTTTTATTTTTTGAATCAGGATAATAGATATAATTCCTAACAATTATTTTAAATTATTTCCTGGGGGTTTACAAATATTTTATTAATATCTTCAAATGCAATGCTTTTGCCAGTTTATACTGAAGAATTGTTATCTCATTTCACAGCTCATTTAAAATGGCAGCTAATTTGAAACACTGTCCTTAGAGACTAAAGCTTCTTTTGTAGGTAAATCTGTTGTACTTTGGCCTAGATTTGAGACTGTAATATATGTTTTTTTTAAACTATCTTATGACCCAGAAAAGCAATTCTACATAATTTAGTATGCCCTGGAAGCAAGAATAACAAGGTAACACAGATGGCAGGCACCATATACATTCACGTCAATTCACATAATTCTCTAATAATAGCTTATAAAACATGCTATAGCATGAAATAATTCTTTACATCTAATTTTTGTTAGGTTCTATTCTAGGCTGCAGTACTTCTTAAAAGATGTGGCTCTGAATATACTCTGAAAGAGAAATTTATTTTCACAGACTCAAGACTTTGTGACCTAAGAATGGTAGCAATGTAACTTGATTATAAGCAATATTATGGCAATTGCCCTTCATTAAATGTTTCTTTAATGATATTGTGTTTATAACTCATTTTTTGTATGTTGCGGTTTAAATGTAAAAAACGAACTGTAGGAATAGAACATGCCAGTAAAGCACTGATTGAAGAGAAAGATTCTTTCAACATTCCTGCAGGATATCACAGGGCTGGAACAGTCCCCTATTCCATGCTACATGAATTTATTCCTCAGGAGCACCCATATCACTATTTATTATGAGAGATGAAGTGCAATTTCAACCGTGTTTTTAACAATACATCATCTTCATCATCTACAATTTAATCATAAATATATCTAAGAGCACACATTTGAACCTTGTTATGAATCTCTCCTCATCAGGTTGAAACTTGAAACGGGAGCCTGATTTCCTGTGCTAGATCTGTGGGTCTTTTTCTAACATTCTTGTGAACTAAAATATAATTTCAAAACACGCTGTGCTGGATATGACTACGTATATTTGCACCTACTTGGCTTTTCCTGTTGTACTTGTCCACAGTGTTGATGCTGCCATGCTTTTATTGTTTACATCTCAGGGTACTAAATGATGGTGCTTAAATGACAAGTTAATGAGTAACTGGGTACCAGCTCCTCTTAAAGACAGAAAAAGAAAAACTATTTAATAAGTTCTGATCCATGGAAAGCCTTTAACCTGAAGATGTAAGTAATAATTAATTACTATTACTGTGTCAACATCTTGAAGTAACATATTTGACTCAGTAAGAACCTTTTTAGTTACATCTAATGCCACATCCACAGATATGTTAGATAGATGTGTTAACCTTAGGAAACTTTCCACTCTAGTATCTTTAACTGAGTTGTGTTCTAAAATCCTGTTTTGCATGTGAGCAATGCAAAAGATTGGTCACGAAATATAGTAGGGTGTTGCTACCTTTTTCTGAACTTCAAAGAGGTTCAGACTGCAGAACCATTGGTTCTGAACCAGAAGTTATCAGCAGAAGCAGAACCAAGTTATAAGTGGAAAGAGTGCATAGCCTCAACATAATAGTAAAAATGCCCTCCATTCTACATTTTTGCTGCTCATGACTTGGCCATATATTCTTATTGAGGGGCCATGTAGAATGCATGAATCCTGAAACTAGGAACAACTCCAAGCATTACTTGCTCACTAAACAAACAATGATAGAAATATAATACTCAAAAATATGAATAGCCTACCAACCGTTCCTTCCTCTTTTTTAAATTTGTTGGAATTAAGCCTTGGTAAGTTTTCCGGAAGGCATGTTGTTGTGCCACCAAGATTTCTTGGCACTAGCATACCTTTCTTACCTGCTGCCTTCCAGATGCTTTTGGAATGAAGCTCTATCCAGAATGGCCAGTGGACAGAAATCCTGGGAGTTGTTCAAAACATCTGGAAGGAACCATGTAGAGGAAGGTTGCATCAATAAGCATTTTCCAGTTTAGGTTAGATAGGCAGTTCTTCTCCATCCATTATACACCATACTGAACCGTGCCGTGCCATGCCATATATCTTAAACTATGTTGTTGTGGTGGTTTTAAATTCAACTATTCAACAAAAGCAAACAATATTTTTCTCATAGAGCTAGTCAGCAGAACATCCAGAAAAAGAAGATAAGAATGATGCAGGCTTCAAACCATGATGTTCAGGCTAGATCAATAATGGCAAAATGTGGAATGCACAAGATGTCATCCATACGTGCATCCCATTTCAATTATATGAACAAGAGGGGTGTGTAAGGGTACAGGAACTTTACTAATATTCAAATACCATTCTTGCCTGATAATTCCTCCAGTTAATATTAGTACTGCTATATAATTTCCATCTAGATCTTATTGGATATGACAAAAACATAGTGCAAGATGACAAAGATTTGATCTATAAGAAGAAATAAAATATTTCATGTGCAATCCTATCACAATGTACCCAAACTGGAGGCTTGCTCTCATCCTATATAGGGCAGTAGCAGTAGCAGAAGCCTCTCTATCTCCCACCTTCCATATTTGCTAGGTAAGCTGTAGTGCTTCCTTAGCAAAAGAGTTTCAGAAGAGGAGAGGGATGCAAGGAACCTGAGGAAGACTCAGGATAACTCACATCTTGGCCTCTGTAATCTCCTCCTCTCCTTGTCCACCAGAATACTACCCTTCCCTATTCTTTGTCATTTTCATGACCCCAGAGAGCCACCCAGAACAGTTCTTTTTGTTTCAACTGTGAAGAGGAGGGAGGTTGGAGCTCCAATTTCTAGCACCAAGGTTAGAGTGTTTTCTCCAAACTCAGATCTAAGAATTCAATATCCTAAGGCCTCTCAGATGCTATTTAGGGTCCATAGGATTGCCCCCTTATTTATTTAAAATATGTGTAGGCCACCATTCAGGGTAGGAGCCCTTTCAAGGCAATGTTCAACAATAAAATGCACATGTAATTGATATAATTAATAAGTGGTAATAAAAACATATGTCTGAATTATATAAAAGATAATAAGAGGCCTATTTAGTATTCTGAATACAAAGCAATACATGGCAACCTCATTCATAACAATGTGAGCTGGTTCATTACTGTTCGCATCTGATCAAATGAGGACAAGATGCAATGCTTTACTGAAAGCTAATCAATGAGTCAAACTCCAGTTCTCCCACACTGTATTTCTAAAGCAGCTATCACACAGTTCAACTGTCAAATCCAGATGATTCCGAAGTTTTGTCTATTTATAACACTTTTTCACAAGTTTGCACGTAACCCTTTCTAAAAAAAAAATCTGTCTATCTGAAGTCCATCCTCTTTTATTTCTTTGTTCTCTTCACCTCCTGCTTTCAAATTTAAACATAACTTTTCTTTGCATAGTCCAAGGTGGTTCCTGCATAAGAGTAAACAAATAAACAAGAGAAAAAAGTCACTAAAATACCTTGGGTTTAAAATACTAAAATTTTCCTCCTTTTGTGATCCTTTTCTCTTGATGCTTCTGCTGGTTTTATTGCCCTTCCCTTACCCTTTCACCTTTTGCTCTAAGCTTTCTTCATTTTATCTTGTTTTCCTGTCACATCTCCTTATCTTGAATGCACACAACATTCCTTCAAGTTTTGAAATAATGAGACAACAACATTCTGGAATAAATCCAAGCCTTTGCTCCTACTTAAGTTCTTTTCATTATCCTTTTAATCTACATAGACACCTATTGAGAACACCAGAAAAAAACCCATGGATTACTAGTCACCAACACTTCCTGGATGGTTTTGCTAAAAAGAGAATGGTTATGTCGAGCCACGTGGTTTTGCTCAAAATTCCTGGGCAGCTTTCCAGCAAGTCATCATGTTTACAAGAGTAAGCACTTTGTAAAGCATTTTTACTAAAGCATTTTTCCAGCAACATATAAAGTACACAGATAATGTGTATATAGAAAGAGGATGAAGCAGACCCTAATAGACTGCTGTCACATCATCTAAGGTATTATAGCATCAGGATCCAGTTGATGGAAGTAGATATAACTAGTTACTAATATTAGCATTGGAATTGATTAGGACAATATTCCTTTTTGGCAACAGGGTCTATGCAAAGGGGGACAGAAGGGCCATTTGGCCCAGGCTTCTCATTCATGGAGGGCATCAAGTTTTAATGTGCTGAGGTAGGCCAAGAATTACCACCATTCACCAACTAGATGAAGATTGTTGGAATAACCTTGTTATACTTAACATAAACTGTAACTTTGCAAGAAAACCACATTTTCCATAATATTTGATAACTCTGCTTAGAAAAAAGCTACAAAAGTATTTATTAAATAAAAGGAACATTTATTACAAATCATTGCATTATATCTCTTTGTGCTAAATATGTTAATTTATTAACTATAAACATTTAAATCCAACAATTTTTATAACTCTATTTGATGTTTCCTCAGTTTTTAATCTACCAGGATGACTGCAAAAATGGAAGCAGCCTAGAACTTTGCCAACCTCTCAAGAGACCCATTTGGCAACAGAAAGCAGACCTGTTCCACACAACCAACCACTTTCAAAATATTACCAATGTTTATTTGAGGTAGGTAAATTAATACGTGACATGGCTTGGGTCTGTGTACCTCAATTCCCTTCTTAAATACACATACAACCCTTTTTGCATGTATTCTGAAAAGTCCCACTGTATTCAATGGTGTGCATTTTTTTTGGTAATTTTATTAGGATTGCTGCCTTATTTATCAGTAGGAATGTTTGACAATTCACTGGGGTTGCCGGTTTTTGAAGTGGGTTCTGCAGATTGGCTTTAATAGCTATTTAATCTGCAGCAGTTTGTTGGTGATCATATTTCTCTCCTTATTTATTTATTTATTTATTTATTATTTTTCAATTTATATTCTGCCTTTTTCCTATGGGCTCAAGGCAGCTTACATCTCCTCCTCCATCATATCCTCACAACAACAACCCTGTGAGGTAGGTTGGGCTGAGAGTCTGTGATTGGCCCAAAGTCACCCAGTTGGCTCCATGGCTGAGCGGGGACTAGAACCCAGGTTATCTGAGTCCCAGTTCTATGCTCTTAACCACTACACCACACTGGCTCTAATAATGCCACAGAAAGCTCTACCTGCTATTTCCTATATTTAAAATCTGCTGTTAAAGCTCAAGGGCATGTAGGGTAAGATATTGTCAACCCACATTTCCCCTTTGTTCCATTCCTGTGTGCAGCAAACTGGTACACAGGAATGAAGGAAGACTCCCCATTATTATATCTCTAGGTTAGGAAAAGTATAACTTTCCTAAGTGTTGTATGTTAATTCTGTTAATTACTGTTCTTAATAGCCACTGCACTTGACATCATAATTTGGCTATTTGGTACAGTTACTTAAGCAGCTGAGCTCAGAGAACTAAGTTCTCTATGATTATTAAATCAAATAGTGGCAAGGAAACAACACCAAGTAATGTAGGCTGCAAACCACCATTAGCAGAAGCTTAATCTCAGATATGTTTGTTGGATCAAATAAGTCACCTGCTTAAGTCCATAGATCATAGGAAAACAATAAAACAGTTGCCAAGTGGGATGCAATGGCTTGCAAATCTAGCTAAAACTTTTTTTAAAGGGTGATAAATTCTTACTTCAAACCTGACAATGATCAAGTGATGCAGCCATGCTACTCTATGAATCTACAGAGAGCTCTGGCTTAGGTTAGAATATAAATGAAATAAGTAAATAATAATAATACTTCCTAAATCCCAGCTGAGACAGGAGATGTTGGTGAAGGGAACAGACTTCTGAGCTATTCAAAGGAAGGAAATCTTGGAAAAACATTAGAATCCTGAAGGCAGGTTCAAGGAAGTGCTGCTAGACTTTCTGGATTTGTTCCAGTTCACTTCAAAATAGGGATATGGCTGGTTGTTGTCTTTGCACCAAACAATTAGTTGGAAAAAGCCTGGATGACATTCCATAGCACGTACACTGATGTGTGTAGCGCTGCACTGGCAGTATATGTCTGATTAGCACATTAATTTACTAATCTATTTCAGATGTTTAAAAAATGGCTTCCTTCTTGTCTTTCTGATTTACTAAGCCACTAGATCAAGAATATGAACATAAATGGACATATCTTTAAAATGCAATGTCTGTCTGCTATATCAGTGGATACTAGTCAATAGTACCTCCAGTACTGGAGACAGTACATATCTTATTGTGACATACTGGCTGGAGAGTGCTGCTAAAGCACCCGGTTGCCACTGAAATACCAGGCTGTTGGGCTAGATGTGTTGTGGTCTAATTCAACGCAGCTCTTATGCTCTGACAGACACACGCCAGTCTTCCCCTTTGTTCTATCATCTATCCTTTTCCTAGGAGTTTCTTATGCAGCCGAAGACTATTACTTCATTAATGCACACCTAATGGCCAGAAAAATGGTTTTTGAACATTAGGATCATCTTGTGGAGTGCCACCATGGGCAAGCACTTCTTGATATCTGTACGAATAAAATAATCTGTGCCCATAGTAGGACTTCTGGGAGATACTGCCACCTGTGTCAAACTGCCTATCAGTTGAATTCTGTTTACATTTTTACCCCATTCTTCCTCTGAAGAACTTAAGAGTGGCATGCATGCCCCACTGCGTTCTCACCACCACTCTGTACAGTAGGCTAGGAAGAATAAGTGTGTGCAGTCTCACCCAGAGACGAGAACTTGACTCTCCCTAGTTTGTCCAGTACCTCAGTCATGACAACAATATTATATCGGCTAGGTTGTAATAGTCTTGGTTCAAGTCAGAATGACGACGACTGTAGACAATTTAATGTTTAATATTTTTGTTGTCTAAGCACTGATTAGTGATTAGGTCCAGAGAGCAAAAACAGTTGAAATTAGACATTGCACGGTGAATTGTAACACATGCTAATGACAAGCTTAACAGTATGCTAGCTAGAATTAATAGCCTTGACAAGATATGTGTCTCTGATATAAGGCAACATGACAGAAATAAACAAGCAGGTGCTTGCATGCAAATACTCTACCCAATGTGCAATGCAGCAGATGTCTTTATTAAGCAGCAACATTTATCCGAGTAGCTGAAGAGGAAACTATATAGGGAGAAAATATTGCTCCGTGGTAGAACACATGTTTTCCCTGCAGAAAGTTCCAGGTCCAATTGCAGCACCTCCAGTTAAAAGGATCAAGTGCAGGTGTTGGGAAAGACCCCTGCTTTGACAGCCTGAAGGGCTGCCACCAGAGTAAACAATAGTGGAGAAGATGGGACTCGGTTTAACATGGAACTAGTCTGATTCAGTTTATAGTAGCCTATAATATATTATAGTTAACATATTAAAGTGCATTTTTTAAAATTTGAATGGTTTTGAAATCAATCATGAAAAAGATCTCTTGAATAACTACCTTCTTTAATTTTTACATGACCCTGGTGTTTTGCTCATAATTTTTAATAGATGTGTCTATTAAATGGATTGAAAGCAGAAGAAAATGGTCTGTTTCAGAAATAGTATCCAAATTATGGGGAACAACTTAATTAGCTCCTTCTTTTTGCAGTTCTCATACCTCAGTCCCCCTCCTAGCCATCCATTTGCCATATTTGAGCCCAACCTTTTCAAAGGCAGTATTCTCTCATATCCATGAACTACCATAAAAGAAATGAGTGACAGACTACATGAATGTTGCCATTTATTATTAAGATTGGCAGACTTTTAGTAGTGATGGCAGCTATTCTTGTGCCTACTACCATCAAAATAAAATGACCACAGCAACAAAGAATTCAGCTGTTTTCTGTCAATATATTTATCAGTGTTCGCAAAGTCGGTACTTGGAAAGCACTAGCATTTTTGAGGAGATGATGATGGGAAGAGTCCCACTCATACATCCTGTGGAGTTCATGCCATTTTAAAGCCATTTTCTTAAAAACACAGGACCTGGCCCTTATTGCAGCATGATTGTCCATATTCTGGCTAAGAAAGCTGCCTGACAGAAAACAGGAAAGCAGTCGAAAAAGTCCTTTCCTTGCCATGAGTGCCCTGTCTTACCACCTGAGAGAATAACAATGTTGGACAGAAGAGTAAAACCTTTGTATTAGAGATTAGAGAAATCTGTGCAAAGCCACAGGCAGATGGCAGTAAAAAAATAAAAAGTTGCCATAGCTTGGGCTATTGCTCCACTAGTTTCCATAGCAACAAGAAAGCAGAGATACTGTGTGGCACTTGCCTGGAAGAGAAACATGTTCAGCATTAGCAAAACTAAGAAAGAACCAATTCTAGCTATCATGGAAATCTTTTACTATGTCAATATACCCACTAGAAAAATCGTAGCACTTTCTCAACCTTTCTCAACTGACTGCTGTCTCATGATCACACCTGTCTCTCTCACCCACTTGGCACCAAATCCTGGAAAGATTTTGAACATTTGTAAGGCAACTCTAGCGTTTTGGATGATGTACATTCTGAATAGGCTTGGTTATAGGCTTCAGTTGCTTTATACAGTAACACTATTCACAATAAAATCACATAAGCATAGAAGCAATGCAAAAGGACACAAATAATATAAAACATATAAATTGGGTGTGCAGAAACTTAGGTCTCTAGATGTTTTGGACTTGAACTCCCAGGATTCCTGACCATTGGCTATGCTGGAATATGTAAGCCTTATATGGAGGTTGTGTGAACCTGATGAACATGGGTTATGAGAAGGTTGTTTAACCCTCATGTAACTTACCTTGGCAGGTTTGAACAACATGACAATCCTTAAATAGGAGTTGCACAGGCAATTTGGTGGCCATGAGCACTGTGGCTGCCACAGTTCATACAGAATTAAATAATGTACAGTGAAGCACATCACTGACCTTAAATTGGAGGAGCCAAGGAACTTCCAAGAGAGAATTGACTGAGAAGTTACCAAGTCAAGCTAATCAGCAGGTTTGTCAGAGGCTTGGAGGTTTGATAAAGAATTTTGATTGTGCAGCAAGTGCTAATTAGCTTATTATTATAACAGTACATTTATATCCTATCTTTGGAGGAAGATAGGATATTCCTCCATTTTATCTTCATAATAGTGACACTGTGAGGTAGGTTAGGCTGGAGTAAGTAACTGGCCCAAAGTCATTTTAGCTCCATGGCTGAGGTGGGACTAGAATGCGGATCTCACAGATTCCCAGTGTAACATTTTAACCACCATGTCACACATGGCTTACAGAAAGTTAGGTTGCTTACGTTATCTGCAGCAACGTTATTGTTAATGACCACTATTGATAATAAATATAATTGTCACTCTCAGTACTTTCTGTATTTAATTTCCTCTTGACCTCAGTGTATACTTTTCTATTGCTATATGTATATATGCATTCTCTCTATATCTATATAGAGAGAATATATATATCTATATCAATATATCTATATATTACATACAACTGAAACTTTCCCTAATATGCTATGCATCTGGTGAAGTGGTCACTAGTCTATGAAAGCTTATACCAGAACAAATTTCTCTCTAAATTTGTCATATGTGCCTTTGTTGTTTTGGTCATAAAGGCAGGTTACAAAGATTTAAATGAAATAAATACATGTACAATTGGAACTATGTCCCAGAAAATTTAGACCAAGTTTTCATAAACATTAGCTTGAACTGTAAACCTGCACCTGAATTGGGACACTTCAGGTTGTCACTGCTCCCTACTCACATAATGAAATGCTGTTGAGTACCAAACAAATTTAACCCCAAATCCTTGCACATTTAAAAAATGCTTTCTCTATAACATGTGTAGGTAAACATCTTCCCCCATAAGGAAACATTCTAACATGTGAGTCCTTTCATTATGTTTGAAGTCCTGACTGGATTTATTTGCTTATTTGGACTATTTGTATCCTATCTACTTTGGCTTGTGTATAATGAAACATGATAAAACAGACAAGAACTGCAAGGACAATGTTTTCCACAGTCTTTAGATGTCCCAGCTGCAGTTCTTAGAGAAAATAACCTTCGCCCTGAAAAGGCTGCCAGCACAGCCAATTGTTAGTCCCTCACAGAGTGTGCAAGTTTCCTTCACAATAATTTTGCTCTAGTAGTACTATGCACAGGTCCTAGAAAATTTGCGCATACAATAGAAAAAACAGCAGGAACTTATGGCATGCCTGGACAAGAGCAGGGGGACCTATTGTCCTCACTGTGGGCCTATTGTCCTAGCTTCACACTTTCCCTGCCTTATCCAACATGGCATTGCTTGCTGACTGAGTCAGCATCATGTGTACCGAGATGCGTAGCTAAAGCAACACTGATTCATATTTTGGATTTGACTAGTGCCAAAATTGCCCTGAAGATTGTCACGGATTTAAGATGGAGGATATATAGGGCTATGTGAAGGCATTTTGCTGCCTGAAAAAGGTAAGATGGTGGTCCAACACTACATTTCTCATAGGGAACCTAACAGGATGGACAGCTGAATTTTACATCAGCACTAGCAAGGAGACAATGCACTAAGCATCACCTGAGATTACCTTAGGTGGTACAGTCCAGGCTTCATGGCTCACACAGCTCTGCCTTCTAACACCATTCCGTGAGCCCCATTCTCTGCTGCCTGATACGATTCTGCCTAATGCTACAGCTAGTTGTGTGGGCATGATTCTGGCAAGAGACTCCAAATAAGAGGTTTGGTGTAATCGGCAATGGTAAGCATCAGGGGTCTTGGCTGTCTCTTCCCAGCCCAAGCCCTCAGTTCTTCAGGATGCAATCCTAAGCATATTTAGACAGAAAACACCTACCAGATTGTGCTTTAAGGCTGCTTTGGGTTGAAACAAAAATAAAAAGGGATTGACACGAGATACGGAGCGAAACACGGAAAAGATACATGTGGCTCAGAGCCTCATCTGAGTGAGGACGGTTCTCCAGTTACAGCGTCCTCTGTTTCCCGTCTGCAAGGTACACTTACGGAAGGGGACGTTCGAGTGTTCATTTTTGATGTCAGTGTAATGCGTGACCCATCATCTCTTCAGCACCAGAGAGGAAAGGGTTGTTATTGGTAGGCTATTTCCAGAAAGAGATATCCTTCTGCGTGCCTGCAGCGGAAGAGGGAAATTTGAGATGAGAACCGCCCAGCCCTGGCCGGAGCGTGTCTCTGGTCCCCAGGCAGGAGTCGCTTTGCTTTCCTGGGAGACCGAACACACCATTCTGCGCGCTTTTGATTGGCTCTCCCGCTTGGGGGCGGTGGCGAGGAGGCATTTGCAGGGACCGAAGTCATCCACCTTCAGCCCTTCTCTCTTCACTGCTGCTGCTTTATTTTTAGCCGGTAGCTCAGCTCAGCTCAGCTCCCGTTGCAAGAGGGCGCCTGGTGGGAGGGGACAAGGTAGATTTCCAAGCGCTGCGAGGAGGAGGAGGAGGAAGGCGGCTGGGACACCAGCAAAGAGGTTACCGCATGCACGAAGCGGCCGCCGCCGCCGCCGGCTGGGCTGCAGGCAGTCACCTCCTCCCTTTGCCGCGCAGCTGCTGGGAGGCGGCAGCTGGAGGGAGCCAGACGGCGGCCTCCGGCTTCTCGTGTGCCGCCCCCTGGAGCGGTCCGTTAGTCGGAGCCCAGCCTCCCTGCTGCAGCAGGGACGCAGCTCGCTGTTGCAAATGGCCAGTCCTGCTTTAGATCTGGTGGAGGACCCGACCCAACCTCAGCAGGAACCCGCGCAAGAATCCCTCCAGCCTGATCCAGCTTTGGCCGAAGCTCAGCAGTGGATCGAGGTAAGGAGCAATTCTTGCCTGCCTGGACAGATGATTAAGCCTTCCGCCCCCTGCCTCATTACCCTTCGGTGCAATGTCCATATATCATTTCCTTGCACTCCTTCTCTTTTTTCCTTCTTCGCAGCGTCTCGATAGGTCCGTGTTAGATTTGCAATTCTCGGACTGGGGAACCAGACAGTTTTGGAGCTCGCCGTCTCTCTCCCCCGCCCCCACAGTCTCTTGCAGTTTTCCTGATGGTGCAGAGTTTGCAATCGGAGGCTTGGTGTAAAATATAGCATAAGCTGTATATGAGATTAGAAAGAGCAGCAGCAAGTTAAGCCGCCGGTGGTACACATTATTAGGCGGCTGGAGGGATGCGTCCCCTTCTTCTCGCGGTCTTCGTTCTCTTCCTCTGGTCGCCCGCCCTGGCGTTTAATCTCTTAAGCGCATTTATTTCTCTTTCTGTGAGCAGAATGAAATGAAACGGGAGATCGTAAACAAGACGAGCACTAGAGAGACCCACCTTATTCTCTTCAGGACAGGGAATTGGGAGGTTCCTGGACGGAAATGGCTCTCGGTGTTGCGATGCTGAGAGCACGGTTGAAGTTGGTGTTCGTGTCAGACAGGTTCAGTATTGGAAGACGCGTGCTTTAGCAAAGGCTGGGGAGGGCGGTGGCGGGAGAGAATGAACCTGACCCACGTGGCCACGCTGGAGATGGAACGGATCACTTAATCTCGTTCGGTTTGGTCGACAGCCTCATGGTAAAGATAGCTTGTGAAACCGTGCATCTCTTTCTTTGCTGACCCGGGATATCTGTTTTTGCATGACAGGGTTTATGTAGGCAGTACAGAGCAAGAAGATGGTATAAGGAAGGAGGTGAAGTTCTATTTTCTTAATTAGTTTATATAGAGATGTGCATCCCATATTCTACATACCACTTAGAGCTGCCCACAACGATTAAAAGCAACAATTGTAATATAATAATAAAATATTAATGAGATGTCATTATGTTAATATGATAAAATAAGTCAGTGCAGCAGATAAAACAGAAGCACCGGATAAGCACTTGTCCATCTGATAAAAACAACAACACTGTAATAGCATGCTACTGGATTTTTTTGTTTTTAAATGTGTCTGCAAGATTAGGCCTACACTTCGATTAGAAAAATGCAAGTTATCTCTTGCTGAACTGCATACATTGGTGGTGTTTTGAGCACTTACAGATAGGCAGAAATTCTGCTTAACTGATATTTGAGAATATCAGAATTAACCAGAAGTAGTTTAGTACTTCTGAAACCCAATCCAAATAATGGTTACCTTCTTCAAGCAGAAAGAGAAGAATGCTGTGTAATGTGAATATTTGCATACACTTCGAATCAGCACTTCCTGCTCCCAGCTTTTTTGTGGGTTCAGGAAGACAATACTTGGTATATACCAAACTTGAGAAGCATTTTAAACATTCCCATCCAGGTAAGGCAAAGCTTCTGAATCACACTTCCAGTGCTTTATTTTTTATTACTAATACCATTATTCTTTGAGCCAAAAAGAACCTTCATAAGAACGTAAGAAGAGCCATGCTGGATTAGACCAATGGTCCATCCAGTCCAACACTCTGTTCATACGGTGGCAAACCAGCTGTCCACAGGATTCCTCAAGCATGATGGATACAAGACCTTTGTCTGCCCAAGCTCCTCAGCAGCGAATCTGCAGGCATGCCACCTCTGATAATGGAGGAAGCACATAGGCAGCAGGGGTGTTGATCTGTCATAAATCTCCCACCAGTCAGTTAAATGGGATAACCCTGGGTCCTGGTATTATGGAAGAAGGAAAAAAGCTTCCCTTCCCACTTTTTTTTCACCATGCATAATTATACATGTCTCTACCATGTCTCCCCTTACTTGCCTTTTTTCTAAGCTTAAACAGCCCCAGTTTTTGTAGCCATTCCTCATAAGGAAGTTGCTCCAGTCCCTTGGTAATTTTAGTTGCCCTTTTCTGCACTTTTTTCCAACTCAAGGGAGGTAGACCTCAACCTTCCTTTTTCAGGTAAGACAACCAGAAATGAACACAACATTATATGTGTGATCATACCAATGATTTGTATAAGGAGAGTATGATCTTGCCATTTTTGTTTTCAGTTCCTGCCTAATATGGAGTATGACTTTTTCACTGCAGTTGCGCACTGGGTCAGCATTTTTAGCAAGCTCTACCCCATCCCTAATATCCCATACTTGATCAATAACTGCTGGCTCAGATCCCATCATGTTTTACAATTTATTTTTTTTAAATCTCACAACTTTTGTGTATTCCCTTACTACTCTCATATTTTGCATCTGCTCAATTCACATGCATTTTCAAGATCAAAAGTGGTGTGGGTGAAAGGATTTCATCTCCGCTTTATACTCTCTTGTTATTCTAGATACTTTGCCTCCAGTCTGGGTTACCTCCATTGTTGGAGTCAGCTGAGGATAAGTGTCTGGGGCAAAGGGAGTAAAAAGAGCTCTGCTTCTCTTGCCGTTATATCTCTTTTGATGTTAAAATAATAAATACTTTTATACTTGTACATGCTTCCTATAAGGGCATAAGAAAAGCTAAGCTGGATCAGATCCAGGGTCCATCTGTTTCAGGACTGCTCACACAATTGTTCATGTGATCCCACAAGCAGGACACTAGTGCAAGAGTGCCCGCCTTCCCCAGTTCTCTAGTAATTGGTGTACAAAGACATGCCACCTCTGGTACTGGTTTCTCAGGTTTCATGTGAATGGGACAGATATGTGATTATATATTTGGCTGCTTGTTTCAAATAATTTAGCCCTTGGTTCTCCTGATTTAGGCTTTTGCATGCATGGCTTCTATTTATGATCCCTGGCTTCATCATTCCTAAGCAAGGAGGACTATTCTTGATTGCCAAATGTGAAAGCTTCTGTGATGGTATGATTGATTTAAGGCACCTGTCAGCTCAGTCTTTAAGGACGCAGCGATTAAAAAAAGTGAGAGAATATTATAGTCCAACCCTATACATATTTACTCATCTTCCTACTGGGAGGTGATGAGTTTAGAGATACTTTAATTTGTATAGCATTGCAGCTCAAGTCTTACTCAGATATGACTCTGTGAGCTCTTCTGCTATATATTAAAACATGCAGTTTAGACCAAACAATATCAACCTTTTGTACTAATGAAAGCCAAATGGGAAGTGATTAAGAACACAAATCTTCTGCAGAAAGGACTCATGTGAATTGAAATGCGGAAGCTTTTGCTTCTATTTTAGATTAACTGTAGCTTATGATGTGTGAACCCAGACCATTTGTGAGTAAACATAACTGTGGCTTATTGAAAAAAAACAGCTTTATAAAACATGGCTTGAAGCTTCTTTGTTTCAATAAACCATAGCTAAGTTTGACCAGAGTTTGTCTTGGTTTGGATGTCATAACTATTTGTTTATTCATTTTATTATATCCTGCCTTTTTTCTTGCAAGGAACTCAAGGCCGTAATATCATTTAGAATGTTTGTTGGCATTTTATCATAACAAAAATCCTGTGAAGTAGATTAGACTGAGAGTCAGTGATTGGCCCAGAGTCTCCCAGTGAGCCTCATAGTCTAGAGGGACTAGAACCAGGATTTCCTAAGTCCCTGCTTCCTGCTGAACTACTATGCCACACTGGCTCTGTTGTGGTTAATCTAAAAAGGAAGTTAGAGTTTCCAATCTTACAGGTATGCCAAAGAAGGGAAAGGAGAGGAAGTGTGCAGGCACATGACAGCTCATCCTAATAGTACTAAATTGTGAAAAAATTTTACATGTGCATGACACCATTAGGCCGTTGAGAGCAGGAAGCAAAACTGTTCAAAGCTGGTTTTAGAATTACAAAATATAAATTTGGGCTTCTTGATGTCTTACATATTGTAAGCACTGGACACCGTCACTTAAAAATGTAACATGGGTTCCCTCAAGTGTGTAAAATGTCAAGTTCCTTGAGAAAGGCATATCATTGTCTTCCTTCTTTTGGAATATGTAAGATGATACATAATTGTCAACTGTACTGGGCTAGCCCTAAAATTGCTATTAATCTAATAACCCTTGCACATGGATTATTTTTCTTTCTGAGCATATATAGAGCATTTGCTCTCTCTCCAGCAAGAGTGCCCCAATGGACAATTGTGGATCCATAGTTATATGACATTTTAGCTAGATAACTTTGGCAAAGAGACTATCTGTAAAAACCTTTTTATCAAGAAACTTGCTGAATAAGATGGGGGGCGCTCATCCTTGCTCGTATGGGGTGGTGCTCCCCTCGATACAGCAGGTTTATAGCTTTGGGTTCTCTTGGAGCCACCTCTGTCACTTGAGCCTTGTGGCCCCAGTGGCCACACCCTCAAGGACAAGGATAACCTGGTTTTAGCAATCAGTGCTCTAATAACTTCAAAGTTAGATTATTGCAATGTCCTTGTGGACCTGCCCTTGAATACTGTTCAGAAGCTCTAGCTTGTGCACAATGCAGTAGCCCGACTAAAAACTGGGACCAGGAAGTCAGAATATAAAACTCCAATTTGGGCCTATTTGCATAGGCTGCTTGCATGCTTTCAATGGATAAAGCTGTTTGCTTTTAACAGATAGACCTTTATGCAGCTTGGGACTGAAATATATGATGGAATGCCTCTTGTGGCATGAATCTACACTGATACTATGATCAACATCTGAGGCCTTCTTGCAGGTGCCACTTCCAAGCAAAGAAGTTCTTTTAAGTAGCGGTATCCTGATATTAACTCCACATTACAGCCCTCCTGGCACCAATGCTGTTATCCTTTCTGAGTCAGGTTAAGACTGCACTCTACTCCAAGGCAATCAGTGGAATTTAATGGCATAGGAAGGAGCATTTTTGTGAGTTGTATTTTTAACAAATCTAATATTTTATTGAAATTGTTTTTAACTCTTTAATTTATGTTACATTTTGTATACTGAACTGTTACGAAGTGCTTTACTATCTGTATTGGTGAGCTGTAATTTTATGAATTATTGTGAACCATCCAGCGTCTGTATAATACTTGAAATGAAACAAATAAGCAATGTTTTAGTTACTTCTTTGAGCACCAAGCTGTGCACCTTCCAGTAACCTTCCTTAGGGTATTGTATTTTCACAGCACCAAGGACTGCAGTGTTTTGTTCTGCAAGGGTAACATATGCATAAATTACCATATAAACATTTTATGTGATGGGATTATTGAAGGACATAACTCCTTCAACCCCATTGCATGACCTTAGCAGTATGTGAGCTATTATCTGGTAGTCGTGTATGCTTCCTTCTTTTTATGCATTTTCTGCATTTTTTGATTAATGCACAAAACAAAACTACCCCATCTGTTATGCATAGCTGGGATATCATAATGTTGTTGAAGGAGGGATGGAAATATTAGAGGATCTCATTTCAGCTGATGATACAAGCTTTCAGCCTCCTAGTTTGTAAATTTGATAATATATGAGAAGCGTTTATTTTATTTTCTTGCTATTTGCAGTAGATTTTAATATACACTACTCTTTTTATGTTCACTGGGTAGCTGCCCTTGCATTCTTTTTATGGTTGTTTCTGTTTTCTGTCAAACATGGTTAGAGGGAAGGCAGCAGTGGATCCTTCAAGGAAGGAGAATAGTATTCGTAAGATACAGCAAGATGACAAACAGGCAAGAATACTAGTAATTTGGGAACCCAATTGATTGAAATAAGGGACATCATAAACTGATTAGATCAGGGGTGGGCAATTAATTTTCCTATGGGGCCACATGAGAAACTTTGACAGTTGTTAAGGGCTGGACCAATACACTTACAGCTCTGCTCAGTATATATCTCTATAAAAACAGTAAATGAAACATTACAATGATACAATGAAAATGTGGAGCACAGAACAACACTAATGAATATTCACAAAAACATTAACATTACATGAAAAGCAATAAATTCAATTCAATTTAGCAGATCCTTCAAAATAAAAGCAGTGTAGTTGTATTGCTTGCATCTATATTACAACGATATATATTTGCATTGACTTTTAATTTGCCAGTGACCTCATGCGGGCCAGTCAGGGTCAGCCATCGGGCCGGATGTGGCCCACAAGCCGTACAATGCCCAGGTCTAGATTAGATAATGAGAAATATCTAATTCTCATTTGATCCTGATTATTGAATTCTGGCATTAAGGATTACTGAATTTTTAGTACAGTAGATCAGTATTTATGTGATCAGTATATATGACTCTTTTGTGAATGTCTGAAAGTTAGCCTGAAGGTAGGCAAAGCTTGAATGAAGGGCATGATTGCTCAGAAGGGACTTGCTTGAGAATCAAAGCGACCCCTGTTGTTTGAAAGGACAGATGATTCAGACAAATTTTTTTGCTGAAGGTGATGAACAGTCCCAAGAGTGTGTTGGCTGTAATTGGTTGTAATCTGAAGATGGGGCACATGGGAGGATGGAGGAGACAAAGGAATGGCCTGATGTGAGAGGATGGATTGGAATGTTATTAACTTATTTGTTCATTCATTTTTAGTGTCAAACATATTTGGCAGAAGGGGAAGGGTGTTAATTGGATGTTAATATTGCTTGAATGCTTGTTTTAAACTTTGGAGAAAAAGTCATACTGTACGCTGTACGTTGTATAGCGGATTAAAATTTTTTTTTATTGTTATAAAAAAGGTGTAACTTGTCTTGGATCTGCTGAAAGATAGTTCTTCTAGTTATGAAAAAATTTAACAGAGAAGCCTTGTATTAACTTCAGTGAAACTTAATTTATACTGAATTTACTGGTATGTAGGTAGTATGTGTGAATGTGTTTCATTTGTTTTAATCTGTCGGGCCCCTTAAAATGTTACATAAACACCTAATGTGTGATTCTTGTTTCATTCATGCATATCCGTAAGACCTTTTTCTTGTACCTTTCTTGGTGGAAGTGATTAATTGAAGCAGGCCTGCAAGAATGTATGTTTATGGGAAGCACATTACGTTTTGTGTTAACGGGACAAAAGGTAAGCTTGTTGTTCTTTTCTGACCTTTACCAAGTGTAGAACACTGTGATCATATGTAAATTGGGCATTGTTATGATAGTTACTGCTATTAAAGACCCTTTGGAGAACAGTTCAGCAACTTGTGGCCCTAGCCAGCATAACCAATAGTGAGGGCTGACGGAAGATAAAGCTCAACAACATCTGGAGGGCCACAGTTCCCCACTCCATTAAAAGGGCATGCAATTATGAAGAGGCATCTTAATGAAATGAAACTTCGTTCTACCCTTGAGTGCATGGTCAAGCAGGGTGCCTGTCTTGATCTCTGTTACTCTGTTGCTTGTTTGTTCCATCCTAGCAATAATAAATTTTGTTGTTGTTGTTGTTGATTACATTTATATACAGCCCGTAGCCAAAGATCTCTGCAGTTTACAAAAGGTACACAAGAGTCAACTCTACAGTGCAAATACCCCATAAATCCTAACACAAACTAGACTTGGTAATTTTTAGAAAAAGAAACAAATCTAATTTATGGAAGGTCATTAATAATTAGCAACCTTTAAAATAACATTTTCTTCAGAACTTAAATAGCAGTTAAACTAAACATGCAATCACCTTCTTCGTCTGCAATTCTTGAACTTCTAGGATGTAATCTCCTAAGGCAGGTGTGGCTGTCTGTCCTTTTCCAAACAAATGCCTATTTCAGTTTCAGAGAAGTTATCGGGCATCGTTCTAGTGGTGGGTGAGGGTGGCCAAATGCAGGCAGGGCTGAAGGCAAAATAGCTTTGGATCAAAATACAGCCTTTTATTTAGAAAGCTTTTCTCCTAGTTTATATGGGAATAGGGGAAGAAGAACAGTCGTTTCAGTCATACAAGTTGCTGGCCATGGATTCTTACTACAGTGGGGCTGGCCATTTGGATACAGTCAACCAAGTGTTGACTGTTCTTGTTGGTTGCTTGTTGTGTTGGGGGAACTCAAGCAGCATAATAGGTGGCAATTTTTATCTACATTAATCTTTTTTTACTTGTGTTATTCCAGTACTCCACTACTGTTAATTTTTGAAGTAAGGTGCCTATAATTAGGAAATCTCCTTTAAAAGAAGTTTCATGTGGATTAGTTTACATAGGGATTTGTACTGCAGATTGCTTAGAACTTTTTATTTTATTTATTTATTTAAAACATTTCTATGCTGCCCCCATCGCAACAAAGTCTCCGGGTGGCTCACAACATAATTACTTCTGGGTGAAGATAGAACACAAACCTTTTAAACAAACGTTAGCATGAAAGTAATAGACTTTTGAACTGTGAAACAAGAACAGAGCATAAGAAAACAATTACTACAACTGCAGCAAGTTCTTTTGTAGTTATTGCTTAGAAGCTCTACAGTTAAAGTCTAAAATCTGACATACAGAATGATCAGCTTATCCTTCCACTTAACAGAATCTAACCGTCTGATGTTATTTTCATTTCTGTGGTCACAAATTTTACTGTATAACAGAAAAGAGATAATGCACTATTACTTTATGCACTGAAGATTGTATAAGATGTATATGACATTCTCAAAAACATAGTAAGAGCCATGTTGGATCAGCACTGTTTCCAGAGTAATGATTCAGATGCCTGTGGGAAGTCTACAAGCCAGACGTAAGGGCAACAACACCCTCCTACTCATATTTCCTAACAGGTCATCTACAGTTGTATTATCTCTGATACTATTTGCATGCAGGGCACATTTGGCCACCATTTTGAATATGCACACCTTTCCGAGGTTGCACATCTCCTAGTAAGTGTTTCAGTCTTAAAGACAGCCCTGCAGAAGGTTAAATAGCATGTGTGGTTCTTCTTTGTGGTGTGACTGCATCCATCCAACTGCATCCATCAGGCAGTTTCCACAGCTGAGGAACCTTTGGTCGAAACTCACTTCATTGTCAGAACACACATGTCCCTAATGAGTTACTGTCTGTTCTTTTAGTGGAAGCCTTGAAGAAACTCCTCTTTGGATTGTATTTATTCTGCTTGCTGAGGTTGTTATTCATTATTTCTTAGGCAGTCCAGACAAGTGGAATTTGTAGCCTCTGTCCACTGTCATCCAAACTATTGGTGTGCGGATTTTGGTTTTTGAATTATGGTTTCATGTCAGGACAAAAATGATGTGGTAGCTTTATATTGTAAACCAGGAATCTGCTATGAAAGCTGGTGCAATAACATAATGGTAGGGCATTATTTTCATTTGCTGATTTGGCCTGCATTAGGAACCTTAATACAGGGTACAATAAGTCAGACTTCATATAAGTTATAGGGGGTGACAATGGAAGCTGGATTGTTGCTGTTTTTGGCTTAAGTTATGCATATGAGCTGCTGCTAAATACATTTAAAGATCTTTTTAATAATGAGATTTTGAAAAATGTGCACCTGCACTGTGAGGACTTTCTTTTAATGCATTTAAATCACCAATCTCATGTGATATACGTTGGGCATGACCCAGCAGATGAAGATTAGAGGTGGGAACTACCCAGAAAAGGTAACTCTTTAAACCCTCAGGGCTGGTTTTGGCTGCCCAAGCGACAATGCACCTGACTTTTCTTGAAGTTGAGACCTTAGCAAGAGATACTTCCTCATACCTTTTCTAATGCACAGTGCTTCCATGTTGTTCCTGCACTGTGCAGTCTGCTCTCAGTGGAAGCAGGCATGATGCTGTATGTGGATCCTGGGGAATTGCTGGCCACAGGACATATATAAGTAGTGTGCAGAAGGCCTCAGTTTATTAGGAATGATTTAACCTGTTGCAGCACACCCCTCACAAAACCAGCTAATGAAGCCTGACTGGAAAGGTGAGCTTTTATTCTCTTTGTACTTCAGTATTCCAAATGGTTTAGGATTAAGATACTTGAAGAACCACTTGCTTCTCTATCAAGCTACTTTGCTTGTTATCATCTTCCAGAGAGGCTATCTTGTACAACTTTCTGCCTTATGCTTGGCAGGATGTAGAGTTACACTGAGTGTGAGTTACAGCATCTTTTCCACAGTTGGTGCCAAATGGTCAAATAGAGTCTCTAGGATGGGGTGCCAGGACCCCAATCCACCCCTCTGTGATTCTCCAGAGTTTCCATTTCCTTGCTTTAGGGGACATAATACTGCTTCCTTATTTATGCATTTTTGCTACTGAGAGACTTTTCTGTTTGGATAGGCTTTGGCTTGTAAGGTTATTTGCTTTTATTTTATTTGACAAGTTGCTTTTGTTACTGTATACACTATTCTGCTAATATTCCATCTACTCATATGTTACACTTTAATCCCACTTGGTTTTTGGCTTTATTCTTTGACCATCCTTGCCTCTGTTTTCACTGTTTGATACTTGTATATTTATTATTTTAGCTGCCTTGGCCATGATTCATGAAAATATGAAATAGAAATAAAATAAAGGTTCTAGTTCCTGCATGTGGACGGGGCTAGTTGGGGTCCATAATTTTAAAATTCATTTTATATGTTCTTCGGGGAGGTGTTTCCAAGTGAATTTAAAAGAAAATATTTTATGTAATTTTATTTATTTTTATTTGTACCTTTTATTTTTTACAGAAAAGAGGCACTGAGAGTAGCTTACAATCATAATAAAGCTTGAGTTAATTGGTAATAAAACAATGTATTAAAATACATTTATTTATTTCTTTAGAATTTTTGTATGCCATCCCATCGCTTATAGCCTCGGGACGGCTCACATAAATAAATACAACAAGAACAGGACAGAAATAACAGAATAAAAGCAGCATCTAACCCAACACTTACATGCAAAAGCCCTACTTGAGTAAATAGATTTTTACCTGCCAGTGGAAGAATAGCAGAATTGGGATCAAACTTAGCTTTTCTTGGCAGCTCAGTAGCATCCACCAAGAAGGCTCTTTCTCACTTTGCCTCCAAAAGTAGCTCTGAAATACTGAAATAAGGGCATTTCCTGATCATCTTATAAGCTGGGCCCTTTCACAGGAGAGAATTCAGTCTTCGAGGGAATATGGTCCCAAGCCATATACGGTTCTATGGGCATAACCAGTACTTTGAATTGTGCTGGAAACAGACTGGTAACCAGGGAAAATGTAGCAAGGAACTCTGTGAATTCTGTGAACTGAATTCTGTAAATTGGGGATCACTGAGGATCAGGGAATTTCCCTAGCACACTTACTTGTAAGCTAAGGAAAAAAAAAAAGATCAAGGCCTGTCCCCCAGGAGACTCATGAATTCAGACTGTGTAAAGTAGTTGCCTGTAACTTTGAAATGTTCATGTTGGCAGAATTCGGTTTTTTACCCCTTTTTAAAAGCTGGGAATAATTCAGAACTAGGAAGAGCATCTGCAAAAACAATTACTTATGCTACAGATTTATAAGAAGATAATGTAGCAATAAAATTGCGCTTGGTGCCTGATTAATTCCTGATGGTATTGTTATACCACACAAGTTACACCTCCCATTCTTGCCTTTATTATCACTCTGTATCCTTTGTTGGAACTTTTGTTATGCTTTTGTTAACCAAAGGAAGGCTTTCCCATAGACTTGTGTCCCTTAGAAACTTTGCCAGTTGATAAGAATGCTTCCTTAATAGCTGTAAGGCAACAGCAAACAAGTCTTGTTTTCCTTTTGCCTTCACACTCTGCATTTAAAGCTGCTTTCCCTAGAGACATACATTGGCCAAAAAGTCAGTAACTTTAACAAGGAAGAGTTGGGATATGTTTTCCTAGAGATAACTTGCACTAAATCAGAAATTTCTTGATTTTGGGCTTTATCATCTGAATTTGCATCCCAACTATGCTTCAAGCATGAAAAATGAACCTTGTTTCCATCCTGTATGTGAAAGGGCAGGGTGGGACACACATACCAGTATAAGAAAACAACAACAACAAACCATACTTCTGGCAGATTGCTAATCTAGGAACAGTATTGGTCATAATACTTGATTATGGTTTTTCATAAAGAACTGTGTGTCTTCAGCAGTCTTCGTTTGTATTTCTGTGTGTAATAAAACAGTACCATTTTTTGCTGAAATTACTGTATTTTTTTTTCTGACTGCCTTTAAACCATGTCTTCCAAAGTGTGGTTGTCTGTCTGAAATTTTTGGGTTTGGATTTCACTTAACCCAGGAATGGTATGCCTCTGGAATGTTTGTAGTAGTGGAGGTGGCTATGCAGAAAATAGCATGTGCGCTCTGTCTTTTCTGCAACCTATGATTTCTCAACTTTGGGTTGTTGCTGATGTACAAAGCAGGTCAATGCCTCTGAATCATTTTGAATGGGTTTTCTGAATCATTTTCCATTATTTTGGCCCATAGAGTCCATAATGACTCTTTCACTGTGAAAGATGGGTGGAGCATATGAGCTGGATGCTCAGTGTTTCTGCCTTAAGTTATTACTTCATGATCTATAAATCTGGAAAACTTCGGTTGTTTGTGGGTTAAGCAGCTCATAATTAACAAATATTGGGGCATTATCAGATCAAATCTGGGTTGTTTAGCCCATAAACAGTCTAATGTTCTGGATTTGTATGTCATGAAACAACCGAAGACAAGGAACAGAAAATTCCTTGTTGTTTTCTTATACTGGTTTGCATGTCTCCACCCTGCCCCTCCATATACAGGGCAGAATTAACAGCAACAACCATGAGCATATGACTTGCATGCTTTGCTTGTCTCTGCAATTCCAGGATTAAGGAATTCAGTATTAAATAATCCAGGAATTGCCATGATATACAAATAAGGTCATTATCTTCCACTGGATCTGTCTCTTTTCTATTATCCTTCCTCCCAAATGTCCCTAGACCCATTTTTATTTCCTGTTGAATTTATAAAAAGTATTTTGTGTATATATTTGACAAAGCTTCTTCATTTTATTCAGTTTTCCAAAGTTGTGGTGGCCCTAATTGCTTGTCTTTGAACTGTTGCATGCATACTGAAGTGTATAATTTTGTATGTTTGCATCCAACTTGCTTTCATATCTTTGAAATGTTTTATAATTGTACTCCAATAAACAAGGCTTTATTCAAAATAAGCTTTTTGTATTTATTTTTTATAGTGCTCATACCTGTCAGAAGTTGTAAAGTATCATGCCTTAAAGGAATGGGTAAGGGCTAAAAGTGAGGGGAAGAGTTTTTATTTCATCTTTCCAAATTAGGAAAGGATGACAAAGGCATTTTCAATGGTATTGTCATGAGTAGGTCCCTCCTTCCTTCTTCTTCTCCAGCCAACTGAGATGAAACTTCAGATGCACAGTCCTTTTTATTAAAGCTTAGCTGGTTACAAAACAGTATAAATCTAAATAGCATTCCTTACAAAATATGCCCATGTAAATTTGCCCATGTAAAAAGTTGAATCCAAATGGAAATGTCCCTTCCTTGCCTCCCTTTCAGTAAAGCTTCTGACTCCTTCCTTGGCTCAATGATGGGAATGCCAGACACTTCATAATACATTCACTTGCTTTACCCGTTCTCTTTGGACAGTGTCAAGGTACTCGCTCTCAATCTCCTCCGCACACCGGTTCTAAAATGTCTCCATCATTTTCCAAGGGTTTTTTTTTTGTGTTGCTTCCCTCCATTAGCTGTCACATTAGCTGGGTAGCATTAAGGCTGTACTTTTCTCTGTCCTTCCAATAGACTCTGAGAATAGCTTACTAAGAAAAGTGTCATTAAATTAATTCAAGCCAATCAGACTGGGTTAAAAGTACAAATGAAGTGTATTGCGGCAAATAACAAAAAAGGAGGGGGTAGCTTAGTTAGAATACTGGTCATTAAGAAAGGATGACCTGTTAGTGAGAAGTTGATTTCCAAATGAATTCTTCCCCTTTCCAGAGTCAAATTGCCAACCGCTTTCAGCTAGTCTCCCCTCTCTAGCTGGTGCCATATGCTGGGATGAGTGATGGCTGATAGACCCTGCAGGCTTATCACCAGTCTCACTTAGGTTTCTCAAAGTGTTTGCAGCTGAGCAATCTCATCTTTTAAGTCCATTTGCCTTGGCTTCAGTTCTCACATCCCCAGAAGGTTCTTTTGCAAGAAAAATTAATTTATTATTGTTAATGTTTTCATCCATTGTATTTTATTGTTTTTATACTTTGCTGTAAACTGCAAACCAAAAGCTAGAGAGCTTTACTACAGGCTATGTATGTATACGCATATGTCAAGGTAAAGCAGAGAGCAAAGTTAGTAAAAAAACACAAATTGTAACTTTACTTCACATTTCAAGGCAGAATAGTAAAGCTGAGGGGAGATGTATACAAATTCCATGACAGAGCAGAGAGGCATTTTATGGTGGCACAGTAGTGCTGAAGGAAAAATTTTGCAGGTTTCATAGTGGAAAACATTTGCATCGCACACTCATGCAGGACTGAAAGAAAAGGTTGACAGCACCTTCATGGTACTCTCTGTGGTACTTTCTTCTTGATTTTTTAGTAGCCCAGGGAAGAGGGCATTGATGAAAGATGGTGGCAAAACTAGGGAGACTGTGAGCAACAGCAGAATTTCTTGTTGCTTTTGCTTTTTTGGCACTCAACAACCAACAATGAAGTTGTCTGCTGAGTCCAGGCAGCATATAAAGCTACCTGAGCAGCCCGCCAACAAACTGTGGACTCTCTGGATGGCTTCTTCCTGAAAAATAGGCCATCCTGCAGAACGGTCAGCAGGTTTGGACATGATAACAGTTCTACCATGGGTGATCACTAGATCTTATTAAATCCATTCCACCTGTGTTTCTCAGTTTGTCAGGTGCCTTTTGCTCAACCGCCTGCTCAGTGGAACTGGATGGTTTAAATTTCCTGAACTTGTGGTTCTGTGCACTTGCACAAAGTTGTAATCCTGAAAATACATGGATTGTAGTGAGCTGCTATCATTCTCTAGCTTCTCTCCTTTTCCTTTTCCAGCAGATTAAGATGTGAGACTTCTAAGTACAATCTTTAATTATGTTAAAGTTGGCCTTTCAGATGCATGGCATCTGTGCAATGCAGCAAGACTATTCCGCTGTGGATCAAATTAATAAAAATCTGCATTTATTTGAATCTCCAACCACCTATGATGGGTTGTACTCTTGGATATTTGTTTGTTTGTTTATTTATACAACTTCAATGTGTATGCCTCTACACTAGCCATTATCTGGGCTTTCTGTGTGGTTCATGATACATAAAATCGAGCAACATTCTAAAATAATCAACATTAACTCAACATATTCAAAATGTATTAACAAAATACTCCAAATGTAAAACATAATATAGCAAAATTAAAATATATAAGACATTCAAATAAAACAATCTAAACTGAAATTAATGGTAATAATTATGTATTGTGTTTTTAGTGCTTTCCTTTAAGATTTTACATTTTTTCAGCTTTTTGCATAATTGCTATGATGTGCTTTTTAATTTGTTACGAATCATAGTACCATTGAAACCGTGATACCTAATCCCCCTTGCCTTGCATTCCTGCATATTGGGGTTTTGTTCAGAAAAAGAAATGGCAAAAGAGAGGCTGACATACTTTAGACTTAACATGAGAAGGTAAGAGTCCCTGGAGAAGACAATCATGCTAGGGAATATTGAAGGAAGAAGAAGAAAAGGAATAATAAATAAAAGATGGAGTGACTTCATAAAGGAAGCTGCTGCCTTGAATTTAGAGCAACTAATCAGGGATGTCATGGATAGGATAGGGTTTTCATTCATAGGATTGCCACAAGTCAGAGATGACTTGCTGGCATATAACGACCATGTAAGGTAATACATTATTTTTTGCCAATATAAAATATAAAAGAACTCAAAATTTAAAAAGTAAAAAATCTGGGAAGATGCATCTGGTTGAGCAGAGGACCCACTTGTGAGAAAAGTGAGCACTGTAATGGAATGGCTATGATTTGCATACCATGACTGTCTCAGAGAAAGGTTAAGATTAAGAGTAAGCTTAAGATTACTCTTACTCTTTTGAGTAAGGTTAAGATTAAATATCTTTTATCTTGAAGAAAGGCTGCAAGGTGTCATGTTTTCTGGGCATGCAGGTGGTAAAGGGGCAGTAAAAATACACTAGGTTCTGCTGGCTGCAGTGAAATTTGGGCTGGAGACTTCTGAATTAGAACCCTTGGCAGCTATGCTGTACCTGAACTCTGTACCAATTGCAACTCTGTTTCTTAGTAAGTATACATGGATTCATCCCTAAAATACTTTGAATATATTTGAGTCATGATGCTCTTTCAGTCTGAAGTCTTAGTGTGTCAAAGGTAGTTAAACAGGTGTTGGCAAAATTAGTTAGCCTTGGGTCCCCACCAAACTTTACTGGTATCCATGGGAAAACTTCTGTTAACTTTGTTGTGCTCAGAGTCATGGGCCAAAGTTAAACACTGTTAAGCCCAGCTGACTTCAGTAGGACTTAAATGCATAGTTCTCATTGGATTGTGGACTGTTTTGGGGAAGGAGCTAGTCCTCTAACTGACCTAGTTAATATGAATCACAAGTTTAGATGTTCTGACTTTGGAAAAATTCTATTTTCGAACTGGCATAAACACTGAAAAGTTTCCACTTGAATAAAATTCCAGTTATCATCTTTCCACCATCTGTCCCATTGTATGAACTGGGAAATGTTCCTGTAAGCCTGTTTGGGACAGGTTTTAAGCTTACCACTTTGTATCAGTTTGGCTAAATGTTGACTGGTATTTAAATTTTATCTAGTGTAAGTTTCTATTTTTAAAAAAGTCTGGTTTAAAATGAAACTCTAATACATAATCTCTAAAAACTGAATCTACAACCCTGTTATGAATTTATAAAAGGTTACTTTTCTTTATAAAGAAAGAATTATAAGTAAAACATAGTCATCTGTCATCATATAGTACCTGTCCGGATTGGATGGCTTGGTTCTATCCACTAGATTGGGAAGTCAGCATAGGTGTCTTTCCTTGCTCTAACTTGTTGACTTCGTATTTTATGCTTAGTGATTAACTGATCTCCACAATTGTCTCAGTTTGATTTCTAATTATAAATCAATTTGTTTCTTTGGTTTTAGGTAACAATGTCAAGTTTTAGTTAGAAAATATGTAATAATTTGAAATGTTTTAATTTAAATTAGTGTTTCAAATCTGTCTTTTCTCCCTCTTGGTGGTTAAACATTGATTTGATTTAGTGATATTCTACTAAAGAACCCAAGACTAGCAGGAATTCCCATAATATTGCAAAAGGGCTGGAGTACAGCTCTTGAATCAAAAGTGTCTGGGAACATTCCTTAGTTTGCAGTCTTCTTCAGTGGCACCCAAAAAAAGAGACATCCTCTCATTACTTGTACAGTTGAGCAGACCTTGAATAATTGCTGACCTGATGCAAGTGCAGTGTTTAATCATATCTGGTGCTAAGCGATTTTGCCTTATTCTCAGCTGTACAGAAACACAATTGTTTCCAGAGGATTTTCAGAGGGATGTATCAAAAGGTATTAATACCTAGAGTAAATCTATTGAAATGAATGGTTCTTAGGTCAGACTAACATTGGATTTAACGTAGTATAAATTATTCTGCTGATTGCACATGCAATGTAGTGTGGGCTGTAGGTTAAGGATGTACCTATTTGCAGGCTACGGTAGATGAGGAAATTTGTTTGAAAGAGGTATTTGTTTCACCTCTTCCCCACAGCTTTTGATTTATTGTGGTGAGCTATGCTTAGTCTTGAATCCTTATGTCATTTTTTCAAAATTTACATATTTGTAAAATAATAGTAATCTACCTCATGCTTTGTGAGAGAAAACATTAACTATGCAGTAAATACCTTTTAGAACAGTTGCATGGGTGAAATAATCCAAAGCTAGTTCTGGAACTTATCCTCCCCACAAGTCACTGGCCCAATTGTGAAAACCATTTTGACAAAGCCATTTTGAGTGTGACTACTCTAACATTGTTCTGGGTAAAGTTTGAAAAAAGTGATGATGTGGGAAGGGAAGTTGCCCTAGATCGATGGTGATATAGGCATGGGAACGAACATGTCCCTTAAAAGGAGGAGTACTGAGTACCAATATTGCTCTGGGTACCATTGTTCTTAATATATCCATGAGTTTTTTTAATGTTTGAATATTATGTGTGTTATTTATTTGGTATGCTACTGTGAGAATGCATTAGTTACATGCTAGATACTGAGTTTTATGAACAAATTTATGTATGTAAGGGCCCTAAGCCCTTAGGATAAAGTTGGGTGTTAAAGGAGGCGTTCCATGCAATGACACTGGTGGTTTATGTATCATCCCCTCAGAAAAGTGAAAGCAGCAACAGGGAGGAGGAGCTGATTAATGATTGTAGACAAGGGCAGGTGGCTCGAAAATGTCAGCTGTGTAATTCTGCCCATAATAACCATCCAGTAAAGACCAACGACAACTCCAAAATTAAATAATCCTTTCCTTCTTTATACGGTCACTTTCCAGGCTGCTTTCCTATTTGGGATGCTGTGGTTTCCCCAGGTGAATTGTGCATTAATCACTTAATCTGCCCAGACGACCTTGTCCCATAAACATTCCTTCCTGCTTTCTGTCTGCCAGTTGTAGTTGGTGGAAAGTGGCTGTTCTCTTCCAAACCAGTTCTGCTTGTACAAGGTGTTTCCTTTTTGCTGTGGGAACAGTAGCTATGTTGAGCATCATGGGCAGCTATTGGATGATCCCATGATGTCAGTGGTTACTGTTTATGTTCCTCCTGTTTCTGCCACTGCCATTATGAATGTGCCACCGAATTTTCAAGTTACTTTCTGGTTTCCTTTCATTCCCCATGGAAGGTTCTAGTGGTGTTTCAATTCAAGTGCATTAAACTAATATTATTGAAAATGGTGGAAGCAAACTTGTACTGTTAATTAGTACAGCTAACTCTGCAAACAAATAAATGAGTGACTTCCAATTTAGTCCTTAACAATCCTAACTTAGTTGCCTTATTACAGCCTAATAAAATGTGTCAACTTCGTCACTTTGGCAGTATCGCAACACTCCTGCAATTAATTTTCAGCTGGGGAGAGGCAGGTACTTTACCAGTGACATGTGATCACCATCTGTTATCCATGTAATTGTCAGAGATTGATAATCTGAGGCTAACATATGTAAATAGGAAAAAAAAATCTAATGGTCTACCTAGCAAATATAAATGCATGATATATTCCATGAAAATGTTTCAGTGATAAGAAATGCAAACCCTGTATGCAAACAACTATCCAGTTGTGACTAATTTGTTCCATTGATTTCAAGATGTAGGTTGTACTTCTCAATATACTTAATTTAGGATTAAGGGCTATTGAACATGGTGGGGCTTATTTCTGAATAAGTATGCATAGGAGTAAGCTGTGTGTAAAAAACTATCTGAAAAGATCTATGACCAGTGAGTTTCATTGGGCATCACGTGCAAGTGTGTATGACTTTAAACATCTTCCATCAGATTGACAGAGAGTATGGTCACAAACATGTTCTTGGTTGTATGCTGAATGCTTTCCTTTATGTAATCTCTTACAGGGTTGTCTTCTAAATTAGTTTATATCCAGTAAATGACTTATATATTTTAGAAGACATTCGTCAGAATAAAAACAAATGCCCAGCATATGTTTTGTTCAGTCAGTAAGGAATAAAAAACATTTTCAAAATTTGAGCAAATTATTATGAATATGAGAATAACTGGTGATTTTTTTAAAAAAGCATACAATCCTATCCATGCAGGGTTACCAAAAAGGCTGAGTATTCCCACCTAGCATGCTGGCTGGAGAATGCTGGGAATTGTAGGACATTTTTCAGTCTAAACATAAATAGGATTGTACCTTTAGAAGTACTGGTAGGAAGGAAGTTTTGATTCCTCAGGAAACTTATATTTCCTTGTAAAAACATAAGTTTGTCACGTACTCTTATCTTTTTGTTTTTAGTAATAAATTCATGATGATTTAGGTTAAAACACTGTTTGCTGAAATCTTTCCCAGAAAGAAAGGACAGTGGTCATCCAGCTATGCTTTGAATCCTGTATTTTATCAACAGAGATAACTTAAGTTGTGGGAGTCTGACATGAGTAAATTTCTGTTGAGACCTGCAGAAAGATGCTTTCAAATGCTTATACATTGCAGTTATTAACACTTTGTGAAAATGCAATGGTAATAATTGCAATATTTAATTTGGAAGTAGAATATATGACTGAACATTGCTTTAGATCCCAAAAGGAAAGCTGGCCCTTACACCTGAGAGGAAAAATGCTCTTGGTCATGTTTTCCATTTTATTATCCTTGGAAACTGTTAAAAATAACAACTCTACTTGATAGCTTTATTAGTTGGCATAAGCTAGAGAAGGCATGAATTGGAGAGACTAATTCTTCCTTCTTAACATTCAGATAGAATTAAATCACCAGTTTTATCTTACTTTCAAATTCAGTTATATGTTGTTTTGAAGGAAATTGTGCAGTAATGCTTGGTAATGATTTTAACAAACAGTCAACATTTGAGGAGTGAAGGACAAGGGAAATGAGAAACAACTGTATGAATTTGTTGATACGTAAAAAAACAAAAACAAAATGCTGTCAAACAAATTGAATGTTGAAGTGCTTTGTACTCATAGGAATAGGTGTCTGAGTCACCCAACCATATTTGTTGGCCCCACATTAACAACTAATAAAACAAAAAGTGTTTTATTAGTTTTGGCTTTTGGTGTACCTGTCCTCAAACAAGGCTAGACCTATTTTTAGGGAGAACAAAACAACATGGTTTAGCAAAAGATTATGGGATGCCTAAATTGTCACTGAGAGCAAATTTGGCAGCGAATTATCAGTTACTTAATTTAGTAAAATAGTTTTACCACTGTGTAATGCCAAAAATAAAATAAAATAAAATAAAAAATCAGGGCCTGTTCAAGCCATTGCCTGAAGCAGATGTCCACACAGAATATGCATGTCTGTACATCAAACCTTAATTATTAGTCCAGGGCTGGTGTCATCACTCTTGTTCTTGCTTTCAGACCTCCATTGACCCTTAGCACTCCTTGACCCATATGCTGCTCTACACTTTGGTGATTATTAGTACTCATCACATCTGGATGGTTTATTTGTGGTGAGGCTGCTGGGTACCACTCCTGTGGTGTTTCAACTTATGTGCAATTTGACATTTATCGGCAATAGGAAGTACCTTTCATCCATGCCTTGCCTTTAAGGCTAACATTCCTTTTGGCTACTTTTGTAGCATAGCCCTTTTCTAGTTGCAGCCATACTATCTTTGATTCTATGGAGACATTCAGAACTTGAACTTGATATACATCTGGATTTAGTGCAAAGGTATCTCTTGTCCACTGCAGGAGTCCCTGCTCATTGCAGAAAGACAGGACTATTGTGTTAACTGAATACTTTCGATGCAACTTTTTCATGCGCTGGTGAAACAGTCCTACACCTCATCAGAATAAGCATTCATATGGTTGTAACAGCACTGCTGTTTGAATGGTGCTTGTCTTTTTCTTTTCTGTTTGAGATAATGGAAAATGATCAGAAACTAAATGTGAACCATGCAATCTGGATAAATAGAATGGAAGGTTCAATTTAAGCAAGCAAGCACACATGCTGTTAATACATAGTTTTGCCAACATGTTGATTAATGGAAAAAGTTAAGAATAATGGTTAGGGAAACAAATTCTTATTCTGGGAAAATATCTGTAACAAAGGATTTTATTGGGATTAATAGGAAGGCTTTTAAGGGAGTAAAAAATCTTCCTCTCAAAAAGTGTAGGAGAAATGGCACTTCCACGTGGTGCAAACATAAGCAATTGATACTCTAGATTTAACTTGTATTGCTATATAATTTCATAATGTTGTGAATAAATATATTTTATTTATTTATTTATACTGCCCTGCAGCCTGAAGGTTTATAAATATGCTATAATTATGCTAATAATATACTCGTAAAACTGAAAAACATACTTCAGCTCTTTCTTTTGGGCAGATGGCTAACTTCTTAGGGCTTCTTAGTCTGGGCTTAGTTTCAAAGCTGCTCAGTGGCTTGACCTGGAAAGGATCAGCTTTTCTTGCCCCATGTTGGTAGAGGGAGAACTCTTGGGACATGTGTTTTCCCTGATGTGATTATTGGTACTCTCCACATCTGTATGTTTTATTTGTGGTGAGGATGCTGGGTACCACTCTTGTTGGTGTCAACTTGTGTGCAACTTGACAGATAACAGTACCTGCCTCTGTTGTCACCTATTTTGGTATTGGATAAGATTTTATTGATTTAAGTACAATACCTCAACTTCACTTCTCCTCACTGAAAACCAGCAATCTAGCTAATTTTTTAATTTACAAACAAATCCCCCACTGTCTTGGAAAAGCTTGGTGGAATAAAACTGCCCTTGCTTCTTGTTGAAAATGAGCAATGATGGGGCCAGATATACTGTTTGGGTGTATTTCTAGATTTTGGATACTACTATCAGAAAGGCTGTAGATTTCCAACCTACATCTGGCAGTAGGAGAATTTGAAAAAGGGCTAACGCTAAGAACTGGAAGGAGAAGATGGAAAGGAAAAATGGGTGCCATTCCCCTATTACCACCCAATCTCAGGTCTCAGGATGATCTTATCCAGGAGTTGCGGGTCGTGCTTATTTCAATGTAATGTGCAGCAGCCTTTTAAAAAAGTGTTTGCTAGCTAGCAAGGGAAGCATTTAAGTCTTTTCTCAGTGGTCACCGCTCCTTGCCTCTACAAATCATGAAGAAAAGTCATCACAGGGTGTCCCAGTGTGGCAGTAGTTGTCACGAGGTGTGGTCCTTCTCTTGAGTAAACATGCTACTTCAGAGTTCCTTTTCTCAGTATGTTATTGTTACATGACCTTATTGTCAAACCTCTCTGAGTTTACCCAGAGTAAGGTGTTGAACCGTCTCTTAGCCCTTCCCTTAATCTTCATTCCGTTTAAGAGACTTTCTACATTCCCAGCTCAGAGGCAGGGCTCTGGCATTCCTCACTTGTCTCCACCCCTCCCGTAGGTCTGACAACTGAATCTCCTGCTTGTATTGCCTCCTCACAACTGGCAACATGTCTACCTCCACATCTGACAGACTGTTCAGCTCTCAGTGCACACCCTGTGCAGACCCTGAACCCGCCTCCTTGTTCTCCCATTGGCAAATTGGCGCTCTTGTCATCTTCCACCTCCTTGCTGGGCTATCGCTCCATTCCCACAAGATGGCTGGTCACAACCCCAGCTGGGGCAATGGTGTTTTTCCCTTTGTGTGTGCATAACAGTGGCAGTGGTGGCTGTTGTTCCTGTCTCTGCTTTTTGGCCTTGCACAAGTGCAAGGAAAATAGATACACTTGGCTAAATATGGGAGAGGTGGAATTGCACTCTTGCTCAACAGCAAAAGTACCTGGGGAGAGTGGGGGAGCTGGCAACTGCATTTATGTCTTCAGAAGGTCTTAGATTTTTATATTTATGGATTTATTTGCAATATGATGTGTTTGTGGGAGGTAGCTGAAAGTGTCTGGCAGCTGGAGGAATGAAAGAACTTTGTGGGTGGACAATCTTATTTTCATGTAACGTGAAGCTGCCTTTAAAATAAAAATATTCACTAACAAGGCAACTCTGAAATGGAGGGTGACATTGACAGGGACACTAACAAGAGTGGGATATTAATATGCTATGTTAAATATTGGAGAGGCAAACTTGCAGTCTTGAGTACCACCAAAATACCAAACCCCCCTGAAAAAAATAATTTCAAAAACGTGGTGCATGTGTTCCTGTGTTAATTAAAATTGCTTCCGTTTTCATTTTACCTTAACAAGGGTAGCTCT
>NW_025336598.1:20315349-20417167 GCF_004798865.1 Varanus komodoensis
AGAGCTACCCTTGTTAAGCAGAATCCCAGAGGACCTATTGAAGAGAGGGTGCTGATATAGGAATTAAGGCAAGGAGGAGTTCTGTCACAAAGATGCTGAAGTCAGTGGGAGGACCATGGAGGAAAAAATGGGGGAGCATCTGACTGCAAGCCTGTTCGTCTGTCAAGTATGGTAGGCTGTTCAGTGAACAAGCCATCCGTGGCGACTGATTTGCAGAGTGGCTCAGCATGACCTATGCAGAGAATAGGGTAGAAATAACCTGTAATGTTGCCATGCTGGCATTTGTGAGCATGTATATTCATGTCTCATATGAGTACTTTGTCTCCTCTGTGGAATGTTAGAATGATGTGGCATGAGAAAAATGCACTTAGGTGTACTGAGCACTCCAGCAGTACTGCTGCTTGCTAATTTAGACCAATATGCTCCAAGTTTGTTATACCAAGTGATTTGGGCAACCAGTCACTCAGTGTTTGTCTTCTCAGATCATGCAGGTGGTATTTTGGTGTAGCTGTAAGCCCATGCCATCCTGGTAGTCATAACTGATCCCTTGTTGGGGTGGAGTGGAAGGGCTAACAGTCTTGCTGGTGGGTGATCAGGGCTAAACATTCTGTTTGGCTCTGAAAGTTTAATCAGAATTACTGTTTTATTGCATACATTTGTCTCTTGATGTGGATTATTCCCCCCCCCCCAAAGAGACAGATGTTTACGGATGTTCTCCCTCCATGGAATTCTCCAATTATCTTCTGTTGTGCAAAACATAATACATATTTTTGCATCATTTAAGTATATGCAAATAATAAGTCTATTTTTGTTTGCTTTTAGATGCTTAATTTTAAGTGGGTTGGCTGTTACTCAGAAAATAAAATAGTTCACCAGTCATTTTTCCTCCTTTATTTTATTTATTTCCTAGACTTTTAATCTGCCCAATATTCACTATTTTCCTTTGGATTTGACTTTTCACAGGAGTTCTGCTTCACTCCTAAAAATCTGGAATATGAAGTTCATTATATGACTTGAGCTTCATATAATTTTTCAGTATTCAAAACATGTAAATCTTCTTAGTGATACTTGTTGGAAGTCTAGAGAAAGCTCAGAGGTTAACATTTTTAACTATCCAGGCATGCAGGATGCTTCTAAAACTGGAGGGAGCGGCTGTTCCCTAGTGATCCATGGCATTCATAGTGCTCAAGAGTGGCAAATCACAGCTGGGTAATTTGCAAATCCATGAAGAGCTGAGGAGTGGATGTGGGAGGAGGTGCGGGGAGGGAGCTGGGTGGGGGGTTAAAAATAAAGACTGCCAAGCTGCTGGAATTAGTCATATAGACTTGCCAAATAGTATCCATTTTTAACCAATGTAATCAAGCCAGCAATGCTTACCAGCTTACAGGCGTTCCTTTGCTAGACAAGATTGACCCCTCCCTGGAGATTTGCTTGTACCTTCTAAAAATCTGGAGAATGAAGTACAATATGTCCCCACAGGAGAACGCTAAGTGAAAACAGGTGCACTTTTTGTGGGGGAAGTGTCATTACATCTGTAGCAAAAGCATTTTTGTTGTCATGTGATAAATTCCCTATTTTTCTGAGTTTCTTCTGTAGATTTTAGGTGAACAAGGTAATGTTTTGTCAGAATAGCCTTATTAAGAAATGAAGATTGGTGGGTGCCTGTATATTGCATTTCATCCCTCCTGTTCTCTATACAGTTGCTTTTCATCACTGTGGATTTATTTCTATTTGTTGCTGTGATGATTCAAAATTTACTTGGGCTTTTTTTTCCCTGGCTTGTGTCCAGTTAAATTATCCTTGTCTGGCTTTTCAGCATCAGTCATGTATTCTTTCTTTATTTCTTTTGTTCCTGGTTTCAGAAAACCTGGACCCGATGAAATTCCATCATTTATACTGCTGCTCTTGCTTCTTGGCTCTGTACTGAATGAGCTCCTGAATTTTGCTTGCTTTACCCAAAACGTTGGTGTATTTGGAGCAGGGCTTTCTCAGTGGTGGTTTCTTGCAAGCCTTTAAAAGTGGACCTATGGTAGACATCCTTGGAATGCAACTGGTACTACTCTTTCTAATATTGTTTGTTTTTACTTTGTATTTTTTGTGCAATATTACTTTGAATTTGAAATTGAAAAGCAGTTAGTCAAAGCAAATAAAAAATAGGGTTGGTTTGCTGAGAGTGCAATGTATTTACTATATCTGGGCATAACATTGGTTTATCCGTATGCTGAAGGGTGATCAGTAGCCATTGTTTTAAAACAAATTACTCTTGATAAGGAAAACAAAGGCAAAATATACCACTGGTATTTTAGGAGAAGGTGAGAAATGTGACATAGGAACTGAATTAAGGAAGTTTTGTATGTTGTGGATTATGCAAGTTTCAGTGCTCATCTCCTCATTTGTGTGCTGTTAGGAAGTTGCTGCACTAAGATGGGGATGGAATCTTGTACAGTCAAGGAGATTTTACAGGGAGACTGTATGACAGTGTAAGGGCTAGACTTGGGGTGATGTCCATGCCTTCCAGCATCTCCCAGTAGGAACCCATCTGTACCATGCAGTCAGTATCTGAGTCCCTCCTCTAAGTGCCTCTTTCCAGGAAGAGGCAGGTGAGAAGGGAGAAGGTATTCTCGTTACCCTGAATATGCAAAGCCCTCCAGGGAGGCACTCTTGACACCAACAGTAGGTTTAGATTTTCCTCTGTTCCCAGGCATTTGATTTGTGTGTGTGTGTGGACTTAAATAACCATTATAGACCTATTTGAAAATAGGAAGAAATGAATTTGCTTGAGAAAAAGCAAATATTACAGAAAGCAGAACAAATTTGTCCATCTCTAATCTTGTCTCAAGTGTGCTGAATAACTACCTGAGACAGAAGGAGTGACCCAATGGTGTTGGATGTTGTATTATATTACAGTTATTATTACTTTACTTACTGATATGTCTGGGCAATTTAAATCGCACTTCAAAATGCTGGAGATGAATTTAGAATTAAAAGTATCAGATTTCCTGACAAAACAATTAAAAGCTTCACATGCGCACAAAGCATCAAATACAAACCTGGTGGCATGGTAACTGCTTAGAATAATTAACCCAAGGAAAAAAGGCATCTATCAGGCCTTCTGTGTGCCTTAGCACCAGGGTAGATTTGATTTAAAGTTGCTAAGACTAGATTTAAATCATGATTTTCTACATAATTTGCATGCATGCCTGCCTTAGAGGAACTTGATTAAAACTGGGTCTCTTTTATGGCCTGAAGCCATTATAGGTGTTCTCCTTCAGGATAATAATATGATAAACCTTAGGCTGTACACAAAAAAGATCCAAAGACTTGTCAAAAGGGTTCACTTTGATTTTTACTGCTTGCCCTTCCCTCTTCACACTTAGCTTCTTGTGCAGATCTATTCCACTCCCAACAATCATTTAATGTTTTACAACTTAGCCCTTAGAGGGAAGGGTTGATTTTGTGTACATAGATTTGCAAAGAAACTATGGAATTAAGGTCTTTTTCTCAACACTCTTTGTTTATTTTATGACATTTTTTTGCCATGAAGAAGAGGCATGTGATCCCTGGAGACACAGAGTCACAGTTTTGAGAACTGTAAAACCAAGCATCTATGATAATATTTTCTAGATTTTAAAAAGTGCCCAACAAACCTCTGGATGAGCATGACATGGTGAATGGATTAATGAAATCAATTTACCAAATATTTTAAAAATGGCATGAATAGAAAGCATCATGCTAATCTTTATTTCATGATGAATAACCTTTGGATTATGATATATCTTAAGTAGAAAACCATCTTTAGATTTGTATTTTAAAAATCCTATTTAAATAAAAAATCTGATTTAAATTTTAAACGTCTGATTTATTTTTTTAAATCTGTTTTTTGATTTAAAAAAATCACTGATTTTTATCCACCCTGTTTTCTTCTTATCAATGATAGCTTAATAAGTTTTGTTGTTGAACAGAAGAGGAATGCAAGGATGGTTAGGAATAGTTTCATGATACCACATTCCATTCTGGGTTGATTTACCCACACGAATCTGCAAAGTCTGCCTGTTGCCATTATGAATATGCAACTCCTAGCGAGGTATTGTCACGCTTATTGTATTGTACAAATGTGTGTGACTGGTGTTTTTAAAGGTGAAACAGTGCTAGTCTGTGTTATGTGTATTAATTATCACTCCCTCTGATAGTTAATTCAGGTAATGAGTGCCAATGGGATAGCAATCAGAACAAGGCTACTGAGGAAAAAGAGGAGGTACCCACTTGCTTGGGTGAACTCTAAGATATGCAGATGTACAAAACATTTAACAAAATTACAAGAGAAACCCTTCAACCCCCAGCCAAATAGACTGCATTTGTGGTTGTATTCATGTGGAACCATGGTACACTGAATGTCAGGAAAGAAAAATGGGGAAACTGAGGGAATGGAGAAGGAGAGCGTGAATTGACCTTCTTGAGCCCCTTTCAGTTGATGGTATCCTGAGGTATAGCGTGGATAGCTAGTGGACTGCAACCTTGAACAGAAACACAACGGTTGTGTGAGGGTACACTGCGACCGTCTGTTCTGGGACCCACTTTTGATGATAACTGCCATGCTAGCATCCAAAGTGTTATACTTTGACCTGAAGTTTGTAAAAGGAATGTTTGCTATGAGCACTGACTAAAGGCACAGTCTTATGCAAGTTCAGCTGGCCATGGTGTGGTGGAAGTTGTAGGCCTATTTCTGTCTAAACTTGCATAGGATTGTGTTCTAAATGATCTTGAAGGAAATAAAAAAAATAGCTTTGCAGTCTTTTGTGTTGCCCTTTGTAACATAATTGCATGTCTAATAATGTCTAATAATTGCTTCACTTTGACCTTTTCTATAGTTAATATTTTCCCCATCAACAATTACTCATTGGCATGAATAGCTTTCGCCTTCTTTGCCAGTAGACTTTTGCACATCCGTTGCTATTTATCACAGCTGTGAATGCCGTAGCTCCCCTAAAAGCAATTTATGATGGTATCTTCATTGGAAGTAAGCCAGATGGCAGCTAGAGATGATTTGGCAACTCCTCCTCCTCCTTCCTCCTCAGGTGAAATATCTGAAAAATTTCAAGTGGCATGGCGGATTCAGTAAAAACAATTACATTCCTCAGGGAAATTATGTACGTTGGTGTTTGAAGCTGTTACAAGTTCCAGAGCTTTTATGGAACTTTAAGCTGGTTAAGTAGTCTTTTCCTTAATATGGACACAGTACCTGCCCTATCTTTGCATTGATCATGTTTGGGATGAAAGTCACCCATCTCTTTAAAATACTGAGCATGCATTTGTTCTAATTTTACCTTAACTCATGATTGTTTGCCTGTTTTGGTAACTTTACCATTGGATGACTTCTGCTTCCTGATTTGTCCATCTTTTTGGGCTGATTTACATAGCCAGGGAAAGCACGAAAGGGTGTTAAACTGTTTTATTGCTTTTGGATTGTACATGGCATATGGTGAACATGCCACATGAAGAGTCTAACGCATCTCAAATCTACGTGAATCCATCCTGTTCCGAAGTCTGTCAAAGAACTCAGCCACACAGGCTGTGAACATGGGAATAAGGAATATTAGGTGGGGTTGTGTGCAGTTGAATTACTATGAATAAATTGCAATATAAGCTTTAAAAAGTGTTCATTTTTTCCTTTGCTGGTCAAATGCATTGTCACTTTATCAACTGATCTTCTCAAGCATATTTTAAAGAGGGGTTTTGTGAAAAAGAATCCTAACCTTTTTTTTGGCATTCCTGGCGTATGGTTATTAGTTATACTTTGTGCAGTTTTCGACTCACTCTGGTAAAACCCTCATGAGTGTTTCAGCACTATTCTTTGTAGCAAACAAACAAGATAGCATTCCACAGGTGGAAAGAGTGCTTTTAATCATAGTAAAGTAAAGGTAAAGGTTTCCCCTTGACATTAAGTCCAGTCATGCCTGACTCTAGGGGGCGGTGCTCATCTCCATTTCCTAGCGAGAGAGCCAGCATTTGTCCGCAGACAGTCTCCATGGCCATGTGACCGGCCTGACTAAACACCGAAGTGCATGGAACGCTGTTAATCATAGTGCCCTTCTCCTAGTACCACACATTGCACAAACTTGCTTCATATTGTATTATTATTATTGCATTGCATTTGGATCCTTCTTTTATTCATCTTGTGAGGGACCCAAGACAGCTTACATAGCTCCATTATATGCTCACAACAGTAACCTTGTGAAGTATATCAGACTGAGAGTGAGTGACTGGCTGAAAGTCACCCAGTGAGCATCATGGCTGAGTGGGGCCTAGTAGCAGGATTTTCCAGGTCCACAGTCCGATGCTCTAACCCCCATGCCACATTGGCTCTCATACTGTATTCTTTCATTCATAAACAGTAGCCTACAGTGCCCTTGCTTCTGAAGCAGGCATGTTAGTAAGTGGGTCAGAAGGAATAACAAGTAAAACATGTTCATATAACCTAGGAGCCTGAGTACAGCACTGAATTTCACTATGGATTTAGTTGGTTTATTGATAGAATAACTACTAGTTGAACAGTTTTGGTAACATTTACTGTTATAATAGTTATATGAGGACTTAAAACTATCGATATTTTATTAAGAACTGCTGCTGGTTTTTGTGAATTTTAAATTGTGTTGAGTGTGATTGTTTGTGGAAAGGTGACATGTAAACACTAAAATCTAATTAATGTACACTGTACAGGTGGTTCCCTAGCTAAGAATGAGTTCCATTCCTAAGAATGTCCTTATATCAAATTTGTAAGCAAGTCAAATCACATGAGTAAGCCAAATGTTTGTCCATCTGTGTGTGTGTGTGTGTGTGTGTGTGTTACCTTTCTCTGGATATGAAACATTTAAGACACACTTCCATATTCTCTAAAACATCTTAAATACAATACAGCATCATAATAATGATAACAATACAGTAATAATAAAGTAACTACATGTACTAGAGAGAAAGAGATAATATGTGTGTATGTATATGTATGTAAATATACCTCAGGGAGCACCTTTATCCATACATTCTTATCCATCCATTTAGATCCTCCTTGGATTGTCTCCTCCGAATACCCCCCCCTATTGAGATCAAGGGGGAAAGAGCTAAGAGGAGGCCATTTTCGGCAGTAGTGCCTAAACTTTGGAACTCATTCCCCAGGGGTATATGTCTGGCACCAAGTGTTCTTTCTTTTAGGAGCCAGGTGAAAGCCTTTTTATTCAAATAAGCTTTTGGTTAATTTAATTTAATGTATACTTTTATATTTTGTTATAGATTACTTATTTAATTTAAATGTTGGTTATTAATCTATTAGTTGTATTTATCATGTTTTGTGTGGTTGTATTTTATCACGAGATGGTTTATCTATTATTTTATTGTTTTATCTATTTTATCTGTTTTATTAACTGTTTTATCACTGTATTGTATGCTGTTCTAAGCATTTGTAAGCTACCCAGGGACTCTCTCGGTTATGGAGCAGCATAGAAGTGGAAACAAACAAACAAACAAATAAATCAGTATTGTAAAAAACAAAAGAAACAGTTCTTAAAACAGTTTAGAATATTCATGAATTAACATTAAGTCGAACTTTAACTGATTATGATGGAGGTGGATCTGGTGCTGAAAAATCAGGGTTTGATTGTGCTGTGGGGGTGGGGGACTTATTACTGGAGTCTAGGGTCCATGAATACTCTATCTCTAGGGAACTACATGGCCACTGAGAGATGTGACTCTAAACAAGTTGTGTAATTCCAGAGAAAAGACCTGAATATCTCTAGCAAATTTCTATCTTTAGCAAAAAGCCATGAATATCTCTTGGGAACTAAGTAGCCACTGATGATGCATTACCACATGCATTGTGTAGTTCCCTAGAAATATTATGGCTTTTCTCCAGAGATATTCACATAGGATTTAAGGCAGTCTTATTTGTAACTTGGATATTATCCATAACCAGGACTACCTGTAATGACGTTTTGTACTCAACAAGGATGGAAATCCAAGCCCAGGGGCCAAATTCTGATCTCCTGGTTTCTCCAGATGGCCATATCCCTTTCTCCCAAAGGTTATATTCACTTTTCCCCAAACACCAATCATTTGAAGGTTTTTCGGCCTTTAACTAAGTTTTCTCTCATGCTGGATAGTTGAAATGCCTCTCCTAAGACTTAGTTATTGGCAGAAAGCCAGAATAGTCTGGTTTGTCTGCTTCCTTTACTTCGTCCTCTGTATCATTAGGCTATTGCCTTTGGTCCATCAGCAATAGAGACTTCATCCCCAAGAGCTTCTCCAAAATTGAATTTGGCCTTTGGGCTGAAAGAGGTTCCCTAAATCTGATTCTGATAGCCAGTGCTTTTTTTGTAAAAAAAAAAAAAAATAGTGCCCACGTCTCTGCCGACAGTAAGCACACACACCAATCCCAAGCCGAGCAGGGAGCAGTGGAGCGTCCCAAGCAGCTATCTCTCACTATCAGATAGCAGATAGCAGACACAAAGACACAATAGCAGCCTGCAGAAACTATGTTAATGATGTTTGCTGCTGATCTGCTAAGCTGTTAAAAATCACTTCTAAAATCCATTGAAAAAAAGGTGCCAGAATGCTGTTCCTGTGCATTCTATGACAAAAAAACCCCCCTGCTGATAGCCAAGAAACAATTAATGGCTACAATACTGAGTCTGGTTACAGAATTTTAAAGCAATAGAATATAGAGTTGGATGGCCAATAAGGGCCAATAAGGGCATCAGTCTTCAACACCTTCTTCAGTGCAGGACTCCAAACTAAAGCGTTCCTAACAGAGAGTGCCAGTGTGGTGTAGTGGTTAAGAGTGTGGAATTTGGACTCAGACCTTCTGGGTTCTATTCCCTGCTTGGCCACGGAGTGAACTGGGTGACTTTGAGCCAGTCCCAGACTCTCAGCCTGGCTTACCTCACAAGGTTGTTTTCGTGGGGATAAGATTGAGAGCAGGAGGAGTAGACTGATGCAAGCTGCTTTGAGTTTAAATAAAGGACAAGTTGGATATAACTCAGATAGATAGATAGATAGGATGACTATTGAATGTCTCCGGTGTGAGAGACCCCACTATCTTCATCAGTAATGCCAGCTGCAGTACCTGAGAATTCAGTTGTTTAATAAATTTATGCACAGGAATCTGCATATCTAGACATTAGAGTCAATGTACATCTGCTCCTCAGCATCTAACTTGGAGAGGATTAGTATATGTGTCTATGACTAAAATAGCAACTCTATTTTAGTAACTCTAAAATAGTTACATTTTTAGTAACTGCATATTATAAGAATTTTTAAACGGAGTTTTCTGAATGTATCCCAAAATCAAAAATAAGGGAAACATAGGGAGAAGTACCAGGAAATACAGACTGTCCCTAGAAAATGGAGACAATAGGGCAGGGGGAAACAAAATGGAAAACCAAACCAAAAGTTGTGGTTATTCTTAAAAGGCCAGTATGTTCCAGAACAGTGCACTACATGGAGTTGGAGGATGAATTTAGGATTGGACTTAATGAGTCCTTAATGAGTAGGAACTGTATGAAACTAAATCTTGTGACATTTATTCACCATGTATGAGCTTAATGCTAGTGACTGTAGATTTGAAGTCTGCAAGATCTGCTTCAGGTTTTCCTTTCTCATTCACCGTGTCTCCCAGGTGGGTCTTTCTAGCTGTTTGGTTTCATATCCAAGATTTTGGTGAGTGTGTGAGAGTTTATTTATAGTAACTCTTTGGGCATTTAAGGTGCTGACAAGTTCTTTCCTTCCTTGCTGAAAGTCATGAATGACTGCCACCGTACCTGTTATCAGCTTCCACAATCCTTTCCTGTTCTTTGTGTTTAAACCTGTCGACAGTACTTTTTCTTGGTTGTGTTGCTAGTTGGCAAGTGTTGTAGAAATACAAATATGCACTTATACCCAACAGGGTAAAGAAACTGCTTTGGAAATGTTTCTTTTTATTATCTTTTTGTTATTTATTGCAACAGTGTTGTGGAAAGTACTGTTGAGACTGTGGTTTATTATTCTGAATGAGTGTGTAGCTAACAGTATTTAAGTCATGCTAAGATTCTGGCCTCCACATCAGTTTGCATGCTGCTTGGTACTCTTAGAAAATCCATGGTCAGACCCAAAACTGGTGAGCATTTGAAACAGGGTTATACTGAGTCAAACCACTGGTCCATCTAACCCAGTATTTTCAACACTGCTGAAGTGGTGAAGTATGTGTTCTGCTCCTGAACTATGACCTTGCCCGACTTATATTTTTGGCTTGAGAGACAGACTAGGTTCACAGTAGACAATAACCTATTGTGGGCATTGGCCACAATGGGTTGTCATGCTGTCCAGACCTGTTTACCATGGGTGCCTTACATTTTGGGAAGAAGCCATGAAGAGAATCCATGGCTTACTCGAGGGTGGTTCCTGCCCATGATAGGTCGTCATGCTGAACTGATGAGACTGATTTTTTTGTGGGTTGTCATGATTGGTCACAACTGCTTGGCAAAAGCATTAAAAAAGTGTGTACTCTGCTGTATACACACAACGTTGCTTGCCGGACTCTGCCTAGAAACAAATGGCACTGTGGTGGTCTGGGCCCACCCTCCCTCCTTAGCAGTGTCCTTCCACACCTCCCAGTCTTTCCTTACTCCACTTGTCCCTGAAGTAATTTCTTCTAACTCATGTGAACCAGCTGTCTGTAATCAACATGGTGACCTTGAAGAAGCTTGTTATCCTCCCAGCTCTGGTTTTGCCTTGAGTGTGCCCTTCCTCCACCCCCATATAGCAAGGTTTTCAAAACAGTTCCTCTGGAAAAGAATCCTGTAAATGTTTTAAATAAAGTTACTCGCTTTGATACTTAAGATTGTCCAAATCTTTCCCATGATGTATGCAAAATTTCTTTTCATTTGCACAATAGTTTCATTTCAATCAAGTTTCACCATCTTTTTAGTGAAAGCTTGCAATCCTTGCTTGCTTAGCCTCTGGAGCCCTAATCTCTTCTCCTCTCTAATGGTCTTGGCTGTGCACGGGAACTAGTGCTCCATCACTCAACTTCGTTGCTTCGGGTACTTTAGTAAATGAAGTATGCAAAGTTTTCCGAGTTGAACTGCTAAAGCGACTTGTTCCCTATACACTGCCATGGATCCAGAGTGAGTGCTGAGTCCTCACCCTCCCATCCTCTAGAGATACCTCTTTACAGAAGCATCTAGTCAAGCATTGTAGAGTCTGGTCATGATGCATCTGATGCCTTTGGCATATCAGAGCACTTGGACATTTTACTGGACTGAGGCTGAACTTGGCTCATTCATGGATCTCTGGATAAATCCAGAGGGGTAGGAACAGTTACAGAGCACTAAGGATGATACTGCTTTCCCCTGCTTCTTCTAGCAGATGTAACTGTCAGGCTGCTATTGCACCACCACAAAGTACAAGGAGAAGCTGCATGGGCAGAAGATGATGTTTAAGGAAATCGCAAACGCATTCAGGTGTTGTGGGCATTTCTGTGACAAACTCACAATGATCCTGGTTGATTGGAAAGATGCAACTCCTGGTTATACTGCTTGGTGCACCTGTGACATTCAGCTGCCAACATATGGATAGCTGACCGTCTCCAACCCACAAAACTTTCTCCTTGACTCCAAGCCACTTCAAAAGATGCTGAAGTACTATTGTCCATATACTGCATGGACCATCGTACCTAGTATGCCCAAGCTATGTGAGGGCCCATTATTGCAACTATTTCAATCCTCCCCGATTCTGGACCGCCCCAGAAACTGTACAGTGTGAAGCCTACAGTATACCCACAAATCTAGCCTACAGAAATTTCCCTGCTCCCCAGGAAAAGTCTATCTACAACATATTTCTTTAGTATAAACAGACCAACCTATTTTCACTTTAATTTTTATTGCTTGTCCCCACCCTACACACTTAGCTTTTGGTGCAGATTTATTCCACTCCCAACAATGTTCTTCTATACATTGGTTATTTCAAACCTTTGTGCTTAAGAGGGAAGGGGTTGATTTTGTGTACATAGAGTTGCAGAGGAACAATCAGATTAGGTCTTTTTTTCAGCTCTGTATATTTTGTAACATTGTTGCTATGAAGAAGAGGCATGTGATCTCTGCAGGAACAAATTCACAATTCTGAGAACTGTAAAACCAAGCATCTGTGATAATATCTTCTAGATAGAAAAAATGCCTGGTAATCTTACAAGAACCCCTGTAAGGATTTTAAATGTGAATGGATTAATAGAATTCATTTACCAAAAAATGTAAATATTGCATGAATATACAGTCTCATGCTACATAATGAAAAAGTAATTCTTAATCATTATGACTAACCCTTGGACTATAATGTATCTTGAACAGAAAACTATCCTTAGATAGATTTTTTCCTCAAAAAGTATTTTATTTTTTAAAATTCATTTAAAACAAAAATATTTAAAAAGATTTAAACAAAAAAAATCTGATTTTTTAAAACATTATCCTCTCTGGTGCAGTGTGAACCCAGAGATGTTCTGCCTAAAACAAAGGACTTGGCACTGCACTTCTGGAAGTGGTTTAGAATACTTTCTGAATGGAGATACAGTGACTTTGACCTCCTCATGGAAAGGCACAGCAATGTAGCTCTCTTCCATCTGTTCTGCTCAGGTGAGTCATGCAGAACAGGTGAGAACACTCATAAGAGTGAGTGAGCTCATCTTCCAAGGGACTTGGTCAATGCCATGGAAGCATGGTGAGCACATATGTAACCTTTTCAGGTAACTGAATGAACAGGAACAGAAAAGAAAGAATCTTGCCTGTGTGGATGATTGCTTACATCATCTGGGCACCAGACCAGCCCATGTGTGAGGCATGGCAGCTTCATAGGTAATTTTTGATGAGGCAATGAAGGATCAAAGTCCCACAGGTAGATGGAAGTACTTCAAGATGGAGGTGGGGGAGGCTTGGCATCACATGTATCCTGCTTACTCTGCAAGTGTTAAGGAAAAGCAACAAAAAACAAGCAAGCAAGCAAGCAAAGCAAAACTGGAAAAGCCAAAGAAGGCAGTTTTGAGGTAGTGCAAGAAAGCAGTAATCTTTTCTATGAACAATGCCTGCTGTGGTTCAATCCTGAGAAAGGATACACATTTTAAATGCATGTGGAAAAATCTAACTTAAATCTACTTAAAACAAATAGCAGATTGCTATAATCGTCTGTTTCTTGAACATTCTCTCTCCTCTCTTTGTGCATTTAATGACAAATATATGACTATTTAAGGAATTTTTTAAAAAAACATCTTGAATAATGTTCTGCAACATGTAACTATTACTTCATTCATTAGGGGTTTATTATGCATTTGTAATCTCTCATCTTTCATTCATAGATGTTTGAGTGGCTTTTGAATGACACTCCTTTCATGAAGACAACATGGTGCCTTTTCATGATGCTGTTGTCTCATGTTATTTCATGTGTTATTTAGAGGAAAGTCTGGTATTATATCTTAAATCCTGACAAACAGATCCCAGACCTCATGTATTGCTGCAAATCTGCTATACTGCAGCTATACCACAGTGCCCCCTGTGGTTGGCTAATAGAATATATAGAAAAGCAACCCTTCCCACCCCCAAAGGTTGTATTTTTCCTCCCACAGTAAAAATGAAAGAAGCCTCAGTGAAAGAGTGAGTTAAACCTTTCAGCCCTGTATACTGGGTTTAAAAAAAATCAATAGTTGAAACTGACTTTGAGGTAAATACACAGTGAAAATAACTTTTTCATTCTTCATATAATAACTGTTTTCTAACACCAGCTTTAGACTGGCTTTCTCATTTGGTCTTCTGCTTACAACTGTAGATAAATGAGAGATTAGATTTACAACACTTTTCAGTTTCTCATTATCTGGAGATGGATCTTTTCTTTCAATAAAGTGACATTATATTTTAGATACTTCTGGTGACTAAAAAGTACTTCTTGGTCTTGGTCTTGTGAATGTTTTAAGTCAAGCTACAACAGGAAGTTAGCATTCTTGCAATTGTAACCATGTTGTCTGCAATATGACCCTGTGTGTTAAACACTCAGACTATTAGGAGGCATAGTTACCTGCTATGAAACAGTTGCAGAAAGTGATCTTGCAAGGGAACATGACCAACATGAATCTGTGTTTACAGTTTTGCAAATGCTTTAAAAAAAAGTGGGCACTGGATCTGTTCCTTCTGTGCATCGGATTCCTGCAAACACTTGATGATTTTTCAGTTTCTGAACAGGACCAGACAAATGTTGCAAACCTAACCCTATGTCCGTAACTGTGCGGACAGACCAGTTGTTATAAAACAATGCAACACATGATACAATTGTAATTTGAGAACACCCAACTGAAGTAAACTAACTACAAGTATATTGTAAATAAGTTACGTGAGCTCCAACCATACAAAACGACCTAGAAATAAGTCAGAGTAGAATTCAGACATGTTAAGACAGTGCAGTCTTGCTTTATCCACATGAGAAGAGGTATGATACCAGTGGGATTTCCTGCACAACATGTTGTATTTAATTTTCCCACCAAATACTGAACTTGTAATTTGCTTTTTAAAGTACCGCCTGGGAAGCCAAAAGAACATAAGAGAATTGACTTTTAATGTGAAATGTTTGAAACCATCTGTTTATTCTGTCTCTGCACTGTTGCCATTTTACTGCTTGGTGAATAATCAGTCTTCAGATAGTTTATTTTATGGGTGAAAGACTAATTAAAGGCAAATAACAGTATCGTGATGAATCAAAATAAATCTAAAAGTAAGAATGCAGCATATTCATACTTCCAACGACTGTCAGAAATATGGGACAGGTGCATTATATGGTGTGCAAAATCATTTAATATGTCTTTTTAAAAGAGATCATGCCCTGCATATGTAAAAACTCGTGACAGATCTAGACTGAGGCAGTGTGCTTCAGTGGCTAGAGGACTGGGTTAGAATGTTGGAAATCCAAATTCACCTGTAAAGGTCACTTCCTGCCATGAGCAATGACAGTTTTTGCTTAGTGACTATAGCAGAAAATCATGCTTGATAGGTATGTTTGAATGAGCCGTATACATCGATAAAACTCTCATACCAGTTTGCTTCAGACAAAGCCCTTTTCACTGGAGTCAGTGAACATATTCTGCACCTGTAAGTGATGTGCAAGAATGTGTGATTGGGCTCTCCTTAATTTCACAACTTCGATGTCTGTGTTCAGTTGTGCAATTTAAATTGCTACGGGTGGTTTGCTGGTAGTTTTCAGAGAGAAAACTCTCTCTTTCAGATGAGAAAAATACTAATATAGAGACACTAAAAGACACTCCATTCTGCTCTGGAAGAAAAACTAGGTGGGTGGGAGGCTGTTGAGAGCAATTGGCTACCTTTGTATTTCCAGATCAGAAGCTTTCTAAAATACATTTCCTCAAATGCCTTCTTTTCAAAGGTGTAACTTGGCTTGAAAACCAGCGGCATTCTTAGCACCTGTGATTGTTGTAGAGAATCTTGTTACAAAAATTCATTCCTTTCATGATCGCTGTGAAAATCCGGTGGGTTGAACATCTTTCAACTGGAGAAGGTAAAGCTCTGTTGAGTGTTTAGGGAGAGAGATAGTTTTTTGTGTATGTTTTGCCAAGATCTGCCCTTTCTGAGTGAGAGATTACCAAGAAGCAATATCTAAATTCTCTGGCTGGAATCTGGATTGTGAAACTTAATAGATCAAAATGAATCTGTGAATAGAGAATTTGGGTCAAAGATGTGTATGGAAATGTTAAGGTCTGTTCCTTGTCTTAATGGCATTTCAGATCTGTTTCATATCATGTGTCTAATCTGCTTTGTGTCTGTTTCTGTGGTTCAGTAAAGTTCTGACCTTATTAAAGCTGTGTGGCCAGAAAACAACAGTGTCACACACTTCAATGCCCACCCTAAAAATTGTGGTGGCAAATGGGCTACTGTGACATATTTCAAGAGGCATTTCAATGTTTCAAGAGGTATTTTGATTCTGATTAAGGTAATAAATGGTTACAAAATTGCTGTGGTTCCCTATTAGAGGATCCAGTCTAAGATTTTTTTCCCTGCCCATGGGTATCACAAAAACATATAACTAGCAATTATGAGGTATGGATTATGCAAAATTATACATTTTGGGGGCTATAGATTCTTTGTTGTATACTATGCTCTTTTCTATACTGTAGAGGTCAATATTGTGCTGATGGCTTAGAATATTCCATGGTATTAAGGGCCAGAGAGAGTGGGAAATATGTTAGCTGAATTATACATATGCTTGGAACTAAGTGCTGTCTACCCTGTCATCAGAAAAAAGATCTAGTGTTGCTCTGGCTGTTATTGGTATGATGATATTGGCAGTCAGTTGTGGACTCTGGAGAGAAGAAACGTTCCATGATATAATAGGAGGTCTGGAAAGCGAAAGCCTCCTTTTTGGGTCATTTATTTAAACAACAACAGCAGTAACAACAACACCCGCCCCCCCCCCCGGGGGGGGAAAAAAAAAAAGAAAGGCTCCAAAGTTTTACTGATACATGCAAAATAGGAGCCTGGGATATATATCGGTAAACTACTTCAAAGACAAAGGTCACATGTCATTGCTTTAGTTTCATTATGGTTGTCTGTCCCCAGATATTAAATAACGGAGTCACCCTAACCAGGTCATCTCATCCTGAGATCTTGTATAATAGGACGGCATACAAAAGCTTTTAATAAATAAATAATATTTAAGTCATAACAGGTTGTGGGGTTTTTGACCGTGGACATAATACTGTGTGTACCTTGATTACTAGATATGTTGGATGTTGAAGCCCCAAGAAGACAAAGAGATAAAGAGCTACACTTACCTAAGGGTATTAATTCTGGTTTAAACTTGTTCTTGTGTATCCTGAAAAGTGATAAACAAATTTCATTATGGTATGCCCTTTCAGAATCTATATAATTATTTTACCTAGTAGAGTATCTATAAGAAAAAGAGGAATGTCCTGTTCTAGTTGCGCAGATATCCCTAATATTCTCCAACTAGAATTTTAGGATTGGCCGTCCAAATCCAGCACTTTCATCTGTAAAGTCTTCTTAGTGCTTCACATGGATTCTGGTGATCATCTAGGTCCCTCTCTCCTCAACTGTGCTAAGGCAAGTGATGCTCTATCAATGTTTGGAGTGTTGAAATGGAATATTGGCTGGGTTTTTTTTAAACCTCAGCTTTTGTCCTGTTTTTCCTTGAAGGGGCGGGGGGACGGGGTGCTCTGGAGTCTCAGAACACCCTTTTTGGCAGACATCAACACCGTGGTTAAGCGATTCTGTTCTCAGGGGAGCGTTGGAAAAGCTAATCAGCACTGCTTTGAAATATATGATAACCCTATCATTAGACCAGATCTCATACCAGAATGTAACAAGAAGCATATATTTGTTTTTATTGCCATTGACTGGAATTCTGGAAGGCTGCAGTTGTTAAAATTTAATTGGTAACTCACCCTTTCTTTCCACTAGCATTTTGAACATGGTAAACTGTAAGATAGTAGCATTCCTTAGGTCTAGTTCATAAACAGTAGGTGGAAAAATGTCTGGTTACAGCTGTGGGATTGTATGGTCAAATGCTTCCTCAAGGAAGTAAATCCCTGAATATATAAAATTGGCCTATCAGAGAAGCTAGACTAAACAGAAGTTTCCTGAAAGCAGAGAGAGAAAGCTAGCTAAAACCTTTGTCCTGGATACGTGATACTTGCAGAGCATTTTTACAAAAAAGAGTTCTGTTGCATGTGTAGACTCAGATCTTTAAAGTGGTATTTTCCAGGAACCTTATCTGTTCAGATGAACTCGGCATGAGTAATGACAAAAATTGACATCTATCCCTGCACCTCACCTATTAGAAAAAAGTTGAGCTTTGAGGCCAGCAGTTGTATGGACTGGTTTCCTGTTTCCTGCTCAAATACTGCTGACTTAAGATTCTCTTGGCAAATGCCACTGACAGCAAAGGACAGACTGAGACTCCAAAGGGAAGTGGTGAGAGACCCAGAAGTCATTTCCCCAGACACCTAAGTTCTCTTTCCTCAGCAACCAAAATTGAGCTTTGTTTTCTGCCTTAGGACTTGCGGTATGAAAATGTTGCAACAGACAATAGTTCTCCAGCTTTATTTTGATTCAAAAACTAAAGTATCTGAGGTTTAGGACATTCTTACAATTGAAGCCTAAGGCAATTCTTGTCAACCAACTTGTAAAATAAACCAATAAAAACTATTATGATAGGAATGTATCTTTTTTACTCTCTGTCCAAATTACCAATGATGAGGCATTTACTGGAATAGTCATGGAAGCTTGAAGGTGACTTGAAGCAACTTGTGTGACTTTTCTTGGATGTCAACTTAATGGCTGTTTTAGGAAGTTCTTTGTCTAACCTTGGGGTTATTTCTATGCATGCTGAGGTTTTCATGATTTTAGTCTGCCTAAATATGCATAGGATTGCACTGTTAATGAGTTTTTCTTACTATGAACTGATGTGACAGGGTTCATGAGTCAAACATCACAAATACATAGGATTGCTGCACCCAGAAATGGTTTTGAGAAGCTTTGAAAGGTAAAGACAGCTATCATTTTAAGGATAGTGGTACCTCTCTGTAAGCCAGTGTAAGTTCTTCTTTTCTTGAGCAGTATCTGTAACAGCATTTTTACAGATTTTCAACTGCTGGGCTGTTTCTCTATAATGCTGGTTGTGAATCCCACTTTATGAAGAACTTCCTGTGACTAATCTTAAAATCCTATATCACAACAAACATGAATGGAAGTAAACCTAGCCAGCTTTCACACTGTTGGTTACTTCGGTTTTTTTACTATGCTAAAATCTTACTGTGTGGCTCCTCAATTTGCAAAATCAATCATATGGCTTACTTTTCTTACCTCCAAATAGTATCTGGAAACAATAGTACTACTATCATACAGGTAGGAGTAGAACACAGGTTCCATAAAGGAAAAACAAGTAGGTAATTAACGTTTGGCTGGAGCCTTGGGAAAATGTTAGCAGTGAAGGTCTTTTGTATAACTGAACCGAAACCTGAGAGCTTTAAGAAGTATAGCACAAGGTAGCTTTGTGCTGAAACTGAAGATTATGAAGAGAATGGAGCAAACTGTGTGACTGATATACAAGATATAGACTACCACTCCTTCAGACTCTTTCTTCCTTCCTTCCTTCCCCACCTTAAAATCTTATAGAAGAGGGAGTAGGTAAAAGAATGTGAGAAGTTTCCCAGTATATCTGGCCTCAAGGTAATGTGAGACAATGTCAAAAACAAAGCTTAAATAAGAGGTATCACACTCGTACTTGCTTGGACTTAGAAGGATTCTGTGATGGTTTTGTCAAGGATATTCACCTGGGTGGTAGTTAAAGCTGCAAGGTTGGATAATCAGAAGATGGGGTCAAGAGCAACCCTTTTAAAAAATTAATAGAAAAAGACAAATGAGATTTTATTTATTTATTTATTTGGAACTTTTATATGCTGCCCCGTTCGCAAAAGCCTGGGGGTGGCTTCCATTTATACAAAACAAGTAAAATACAGCTTACAAACAGATTCCATTTCAGTGGTGCATTATATTGATGAATAAATATTTTGTTAACTCAAACATTCCATATTGAGTCAGACTGCCTGGGAAAAAATTATTTTCCAACTAACATTAAAGGTTCAGTTATCAACAAAAAGTGCTTACAGGTTGCAGTGACTTGATCTACTTCTGCCTTGTCTAATTTTATGGGCAGCCTTTGTCAGGGATATGGGGAGCCAGACCTTATTCTAGGTCTTGACTCTTTCAGGTTAAAGTTCTGAATTGGAGCTGGAACTCCAGTCCTGTTAGCTAAGCAAAGGCTGATTACCTAACTTATATAATTCAACAATCCATGGTCAGTACAAAGGCTCCATATTTTTCTAAAAAATCAACTCCTTGCCAATCAGAGGAGTTTATTTTTTAGAAAAAATGTTTCTCCTGTGCAGACTATGGTTACTTCATTGAATTTCGGATACTTGAATCCAGTGTTCCTCATCGTGGTATCTGTGTATCAACCTGCCTTTACTGGAAGCCAAGTGGCTTCAGTCACTTGGAGTGCCTTCTACCAGCTTTAGTTGTTTGCCAGCAACATCTTTTCCTGGATAAGATTTGGGTTACAGCGCATTTATTTATTTATTTATTTATTTATTTATTTATTTAAAACATTTCTATGCCGCCCCCATCGCAACAAAGCCTTCGGGGCGGCTCACAAAAAAAAAAAAAAAACAAACAAAAAAAAAAAAATTGCTCCAGAATGCAGAAACCAGACTCAGTGTAGCTACATGCAGTTCCCAGATGGTCTCCCCTCCAAGCTCAGGCCAGCCCCAGTCTTGCTTAGCTTCATCGTGGTGGCTACATGTGCCTCCAGACCATATAATGTCCCAATTAGATTACTGTAATGTGTTGCACATGGGGTTGCCCTTGAAGGTGACCCAGAACCTTAACTAGTGAAGAATGAGGCAGCTAGAATCATTCTATCCATTTTAAGGGAGCTTCATTGGTTTTCTCTTGCTGTGGAAGCTACAAGCTCAGGGTAATGTGGGAAAATTACATGACAGGAAAAATGCTTGCATTTGGTATTTAAGTACTATACTCACTTTCTGTGCTTCCACTGAGTGCATGAACACCACTATGCCTTCAGACTCAGGATTTTTTTAAAGTTTCTAGCCTTATATTTTTAGAAATCCTGTGAATATATAGGATGCCCCCCCAAAATCAGATGTTGTTCAATGCTGAACAATTTTCCTAATCCCAATTTAGAGCCTGATATCTCTTTGACCTTTTTTTTGCTATGAGTAGGTTGCTTGCTGCATTTCTGAAGTTTGTTTTGATAGTTTGGTTAACTGGTTGGAATAATAGCAAGTTGTGCAATTCCATTGGCAACAATGAAAGTGCTTGTTTCTTCTAACAAATGGAGTTGGGTTTGAAATGAGAAAACAAGAAGGAGAAATGGCAGAAGGTATTGACATTTCTTTTCCTCATGGAATGTGCCTGCTTGGGTGGATTATGGTTCCAAGAGTGTGGTATTGTTTAAATTGGCTCAAGTAAAAGAGATGCTTTCAGATAATGGACCTTTGATCCTGAGACTTTTAAGTTCTTCTAAATAATCTTGATCTTCAAGAGGGAGGTTGAGGTGATCTGTCTGTTGCCAAGTCCAATTTTACTGGGCTACAGCAACATAACGAGTCCCCTCATACTAAGCATAGTGCTTTATCTGTTCTCCATTGGTGATGAAAGAATAAATAACGGAGCTATGGGGGAGGATGGCTAAACCTCTAAAGTTCTCAATTTTGAGTGCTATATATAATAAATTCACAGAATCTACCATTTTATTATGTACTGCTCATTTTTTCAGAGTTATCCATGTTCTAAAATAATTACTCGTAAAACACAGGGGTTTTTTTAGGGGGAGGTAGGGTAGGGAAGGGAGGGGAGGTGGTGTCAGAATGAATACTTTTTGCTACTTTTGTAAGTGTACATAAAATTACAGTACTCATGTATTCCTTCTCCGCTCATTATTTTTTGGAAAGCCACCAAATGGAATGGTTATATAGCTTAAGTTGTTTTCTGCCTTACATGTTGGATCAGCCTGATAGTGCAAAATAGCAGCATTCTCATACTTTGCATAATAACTTTTGTTTAGGTCTGTAAATTTTGGCAAAGCCCTTTTCTTCCTTAACGGAACTTCAGTATTTCCAAATCATCTCTCATTATCCCTTTGCACTGAGAAACAGGAAAGCTGCAGTCATGTCTGTGATTCATGACATTCTTTCAGTCCTGGCTTGGAACTAGTGGATACTGTACAGGGCACTTTCTAGACTATCCTGTGCCAAAATGGAAATCAGAAGTTAAAAACTGGTTTATTGAACAACTCCTTTCAGTATTTTCATCCCTTATTAATGAACACTCTGCTAAGGAGATATTTCAGTAGGTGAAGTGTTGGTGTCTTGTCCATTGGATGGAGCACAATGGAATCCTGTGTCACATTACAAAACTAACATTTTGCAAGGCATTAATTTTTGTAGAAAAGAGGTGTGCATTCATTCATTCTATAATTGATTTTGCAGGGTGAGGGGAGAGAATCCATGTCACCTGTATATTATCTAGAGCTGTATAATACCTAAGAACTTCAAACTAGAAAACTTCTTGTTTCAGCCCTGCCTCTCTTATGCACGCACTAGGTTACCCAAACAACTCACTTTCTTGGCCAGTTTGCACGTTGTCATGAAATATAAATCAGAAAATTAAGAGTGGTGGATTTGGTTGTTAACTCGCTGAGCTACATTGCTTCTTAAAGACAGGTGCTCATGGCTTGCTGTAGTTTGTGTCTTCCTTTGCCCTCTGGTCACTGCAGATACAATATCACATGGACCTTTGCAGCGGAACCTCAACAGCCTATTCTGCAAATAAGTGCATTCATGCTCACTAGTAAATCTTCTTGTAAATTTTTCTCCCACTTTCAGAGAGATGTGCACAAATCTGTTACAGTGTAGGAACTACTAATAAATAAAGTTATATTCATGGAAATCACTGCAAAGGTGAAGAAAATTCTACAAAATGGCTCCACTTATGAGCGCAGATGTTCTGCAAAGGCCCATGGGATACCTGCAGGGGGAAACATGCTGCAACAAGTTGCAGCAAGTAACCTGGATGAGTGAGCAAACAACCAACCCACCATATTTATTTTCAGCTTACCATAACATGCAAACTAGACTAGACAGTGACTTGCCTTAGGCAACCTAGTCTGTTCATGGACAGAAATAAGACTGAAACTAGGGTCTGTTGATTCAAAATTCACACTCTTAGCTGGTATACAGCATGCCATAATACACAGGAGATGACATGTATTCCTTCTCAAAAAAATAAGTACTCTTTTCTACACCAATTTGTGCTCATCAGTGGAACAGAGGTGTTTTGTAGATTTTTCCCACTTTGGGGTAGTTTTACACAAATGCAACCTTTCTTTCATATGCCTTTGGGGAAATATGTCCAAAATCGACTTGAGTACAGTACCTATTTAGCAATAATGTTAAATTTGTACAACTATCCTTCAGAGGTAGAAACCTGTACACCAGTGTTAAACTTGTGCAAATCACAGGTGTAATAAAGTGGAGGAGTAAGTTGACTAGTGTAATTTCAGGATGTATTAAAGATATCCTTAGCAAGACTGTGAGAAGTAGCCTGCAGGGTGTTTCTGGTTCTATTTCTAGGAGGCTCCCTTGCTGTTTTCAACCACCAATGCTGAAGTGACTGTCAGGTTTGTCCTGAGAAGGTGCCACCTCAATAAACCAAATATAAGCCATGGTTTCCAAGGCTGGCATGTTTATGAAAATGACCCAGAACAGAAGCTGGCTGTAGGGTTGGCCGTCATTGTCCAGAGTGGGTACTGTCCCCCATTTTCTCACATGTGCATACTCTTAAGCCAGGTCTAAATCAGGCATTTCAGATGAAGGAGCAGCATTTTCCACGCCCTGGCTGTTGTGTGGGTGCAAAGGGAAAAGGTGCCAGAAAACACACAACCAGTTTATAGCTTCAGTGGGAATTTGGATTCAGACAGCGAACATGAAAAGGTTCTGAAATGTCAGCCAACAACAGTATCAGTTCTAGGCCAGGGAATGTCTGAGGAACAAAGAGGACCAGCCCAGGTGGGTAGAGCTGATGGCCAGCCAACCTGTGTGAACAGGGAGAAAGCACAGCAGGGGGTGGAGCTGACAGCCAGACCTGATGAGCACCTCAATCTGCCGCTGAGAGAACAGGGGAGGGCTTAGGAACTAGACAGAGGGCACTTCAGGAGTTGAGCAGCCTGTCAGATGTAGAGGTCTGCCCCCTGAAGGGTGATGCTGGTTGCTAGGAGACAACACAGGTGGGAGATACAGTTGACAGAAACAGGAGTGTTGGCAGGCACGGTTTCACTACTTTGGGTGAACTCAGAGATATGCAACAATAGGGACATGTAATAATAAAGCTTTGTGCAAAGAAACACTGGAGCAGCAGCAGGAGGACTGTGGCTCTTGACACAGCACAGGTTTCCTTTCTCATCACTGAGCGGGGGAAGGAGCTTCACTCTGATCAGCGCTGAGACTTTCTTGTGTAGTGAGACAAGATAAAGGACAAGCCCCCTTTCCTGCTATTACTATTGGTGGAGAACAAAACTTGGTGGCCTGGATCCTGTGGATCAGTAATTTGCTGTGCTTGTGCATGGCTGCGCCATAGTTTTTTTCTTCCTTCTACTGGCCACAACTGCAGAATTATTTACCTAGGTTTTTATTACTATTACATGAAGATGGACTGTAGAGTTTGCAATGCAGCAGTTTGTGATCACTAGATTCCTGTGCACATTCAAATTTATTGGTTCTTTTGCCTCCCTGGCAGCTCCCTGCACTGAACAGCTGAATAAGTTTTTACATTTTCCCAGCAGCCTGGAAGTTTGGCAAGGGAAGCCACTATATTAAAAACAACTGCTGAGACCCTGATGAGTGAACATAGAGCGTCATGTCAGGGTTGGGGTTTTATCTTCTAATGATGTCTTGAAGACTCAGAATACCAAAATAAAATAAAATAAAATAAAATAAAATAAAATAAAAGCAAAAAACCCCTGAACCTCCCCTCAAGCCTATTACATGGTTACAATAAAATCAAGGGGGCGTTTTATCCTGAAGGGACAATATCCCTTGGAAAAGTGCAAATTTGTGTGAACTGGAAAACAGGGCAACAAAACACAGAAAGAGGATGTATGTCTTGCATCTTAATGCAGATAAAAGAAATGCTTTCATCTTTGGAGCAACACAAAGATTGGGTTTTGCTTCTTGCCAGCTTTCACAGGCATGATTTCTCATGTGTGTGAGCCAGCAATGCTAGCCAGATGCTGCTTGAATATTTAGCTCATGAGGGCCCCTGTGCACTGCAAAGAGGTGTCTCTAGATAAAGCTAGCCCTGTGGGTCAGAACACACATTGTCAGGAAGATCCCAAATCCAACTGGTGGGAAGAAGACCACTTTAACTACAGCCAGGATTTAGCTGTAGTTCAGGGTATGCAGTTCAACAGAAAGAACAGCATTAACAGACGCATGGAGTATTTTAACTGAGGAGAATGTGTTAGCACAGCAGAACTAAAGCAGTTCCTTGTTCTGCTTCTTTTGTACAATGCCCTGCTTTTGTGGTTGTGGTGTGGGCTCTCATGTAATGTGAAAGTTGGATACTTGTGCATTCGGGCTCATTAGTTCCTTCTCTTGCACCAACAGATCCTGGACTAGAATTGGGTCTTATTCTCCTCCTTAATGCTACATATTAGCCATGTAATAAAATGTTTCCTTCCTCCTAATCTTACTGTTTCAAGATACTGTAAAATAGCAAACTATTACCCCTCCTCATCTGCTGATGATAGTAAGCCAAGGGTTCAGGGAGTTTTATTTAATGGAAGCAGAAGTCATTGGCCCCTGGGCCAGAATCATGGAGATAACAAATGAACCCTGGAAGCCCTTCACTGTCATCTCTGGAAATCTTATTCAAGTATCTGCCTAGCTTCTGAGAATGCAGCAGGCTTTGCCCACATGCACTTTCAGGTATATCTTTTTCATCATAAAGATTAGGCTTTTTAAATATGAGACCCAAGAGTTACAAAAAGGTGGATTTTGTGTACCTGTGGAATTGGAACATGCACACAGACCCCAGTCAAAGATTGCCTGGGGAAATGCTAAGACTAAAAGCATTTTTTTAGTTACTGTTTGTTTTCATTCCTCCATTAAAAATATTTAATGTCATCAACACGGGCCAGTCAATCACCTTTTTCTCCCTTCTGGAGCAAAGGGATGTAGGGCTTTTATATATGTGCACTAATGCACAGCACCATTGATATAGGAAGGAAATGTGAGGACCATGGGGCACTAGAGCTTCTCTGGACATCCCTTCCAAGCTGTCTTGTCTCTCTTCATAAAAAATACACATTTTCTTATAGGCAGCTGGGGTTACTGGGATACAAGATTCTGCTGATGCTGAAAACTAGGCTTAGTGGAATTGATCGTTCCTAGGGATTCAGATCTCATCAGTCTTACTGTGGCAACCAGTTCGTGGTGGTGCCCTGGTCAGTTTCTTAAATTGCCAGATGTGCTCATGGCCCACAAAAGTTGCCTATTCCTGATTTAAACGATTTATAATATCCCCCTTGCAGACACACACACACACACACACACACACACACACGTAGCCTTTAACAGTTTTTTTTTTTTTGGCATATTTTTTCCTCCCATATATGGTTGTGTTTCTGTAGCAGCGCTGAGACTAAGAACAGTGCTGCTTCTATAAGCTGGTGTTAGTTTGATGGATATCCATGGGATATATGCAAGATTAAGTATATGTAAGACTGTTGGCATTCATGGGTTTTTAAAGTGAATTTTCAGTAGCTACCATATGCCCAATGGTCATGTGACTAATTGGCTGTATCTATTGCCAAATGTTTGAAAAACCTTTTTTTTATATAAAATACATGTCCTCAGTATTATTAGCAACAGATGTTTTTGCACACAAGCCTAACACATTGTGACTATGACACATTTGAAACATATCCTGATGGTGGCTCATTGAAATAAAAAGTTTATGTGAAACACTTAAACAGCATTTCTTCTTAGGGTTATGGGCATATGTTTTGGTGCCTCCTTCCCTCCACCTGCGTTTTTTGAATATGGTATCTAAGGAAGAACACTGCATTTAAAATGCATTTTTAGGATTATTATTACAACAATGCATCCTGGGTTTCAGAATCAGCATCATTATGCTGTGGAGTCTGCGCAGGCATGTAGTTCTGCTCGAGAAATTTCAGGTGAATTGGGATGGCAGGATGCAAAACCACTTACCTCCCTGGTAATTTTTCCACCGCTGTGTGTGCTTTCAAAGAGCAGCTTCTCTTCTTGGCAGCTGCTGACCGGTGACTATCATTTGACTCTGATGGCCTTCTGCAAATATGGCAAGTCATGACAAGTATTGCACAGAGACAGTTTCTTGGGGGAGCAGGGAGGGAATGGGGACCAGCAACTGCTCAGAGGCCAAAGCACAACCCTTATCCTTTCATTCTATTTTACCTCCCCTGGCAAACTCCCAAAATCGCCCCTGGCTTTTCACTGCTTACAGATGGAGTGTTAAAAATGTGCAGAGGACATAGTGGCTTAGCTCATTATCCTATGGATGGTAATTTCATTATGTTAGTTAATCAGCCATGTAGATCAGCTCTCTAAACATACACACCTTCCCATTGTGAGTGGGATTAGTTTTGTAACAACATATCACCACTAGGCTAAACATATCACCAGTATCAAAAATTATTTGATACTGTTATTCTAAAAGATCCTAAGGATTAAGCAACACAAAGTTTTCTCAAAAAGTTCAGATACGTTTTTTATTTAGCTACATACACTAATTTTCCATGTAGATTTTTATACTTATAGCAAAGCCCCAAGGAATCTAGCTCATTATCTCTACTCATTAATACTACCTGTTGTATTCTAATACTGGCTGAGTTCGCTTGAGCATCTTGTGCATCTACCCAAGGGATGCTGTATTCTCTCTCTACCCGCATCCATCAACCAATTATGCCAACTATACATCTGCAGTTAGGAAGTCTGATGATAGCCTTGTGCTACATTAAAACTCAGGGCCACATTATTGCTGTGAGGATGAATGGGGAACTTTGTTAGGTCCCAAGAATTTCTCCAACAGCAAAAGCAAAGAAAAAAAACACCATTTTTCAATATCTTAAAGATTAGCACATTTATTATGGCATAAACTTTTGAGAACAAAATCTATTTCAGTAGTTTAGTAGTTTTTAAAATCGCCCTTTTGAAAAGTCTACCTGTGGTTAACCTGAATGACTTGAAATTTGGGAAGAGTATTTTGAAACAGGTTATTGCTTCACCCAAAATCATTGCTGTCTGTTCCAGTTGGCATCAGCTTCCTAATATTTTGGCCCAAACCAAGATCTTTTTCTGTCCTGTTCTTGGCTATGCCAAGGAATAACTCTGGAATCTTCTGCATGCAAACTGTTCACACTGATTCATGGCTCCTGTGGCAAAGAGTACCTTGCCATAAGCAACAAAATAAAGTGGTTTTGCTTAGGAATATCACATTCCTCTTTCAACTGAATATAATTTTTTGTTTCCAGCTTTGCTCATTTGGCATTTCCTGTAACTCCATATGCAGGAATCACACTGAAGGAATAAATAGTTGATATTGAATGCCATCAGTGTTAGGGGAATAGTATGGTGGTATTTCTTTTCCTCTTATTTGCCATAGGAAAACATGCATAATTCTACTTTTATGCCTGGAAAAATATACTTGAGTTGTACATGAGCATAGTTCATTTCTCTTCATCTTTTTAACTTTGTAAGTAATTAAGTTTGGGAATAACACATGCAGTAGATAAGGCCATACTATACTGAGATTTGTCTCACAAGTAATAGCAACAAATAAAAGGAATTATAGTGTTCACCATTGGCATGGTTAGTTTGTATCATATTATTGTGTTTTGCAAAATGCATTCTCTGAAATCATGTGTTAGTGATAGTAACTGGCCTGTAGTCGAGCAAATGAATATCATTTTAAAATGTTGTGATCTTTTTATATTTATTTAACAAACCTAGAGTTCTAGTGGGCTATGCATTCTGCTCCTTATATTAGTCTTTTAGCCCTTAGGTAGAGACTGGGTTTTCACAACATGTTAATTCATGGTGGTTTCTAAGCCACAGTGGTTTAGCATGTTTGAACCCAGTGCTCATCTTCTTGCCTGAACTGAGACAACAATTAAGAGCTAAGGTCAAGTCAAAAAACCAAGAGTGACAGAAAGGCTTGTAGGCATAACCAAGGGACCAGCAAGTGACCTGCTTTCCCAAGGTTCCAAAGCAGCACTTAGGGACAGTTGCAAAGGGTTTAGGGTTAGACTTGACTCTTCCTTAGTGACAGTCAAAATAAGTCATGGTAGATTTTTTAAACCTGACTACAAGCCATGGGTAGTTGCGGTGCTTTATAAATAACCCAGGAAGGCTTATAAACAATCCTGTGAAAGAGGACAGGACAACACATTAAACCACTGTGGTTTATAAACTGCCATGGTGTAATTTATTGTCCAACTACAACTATTAATAATTGTTGATGAACCTTTATTTTGTTGCCTGCCAGCCCTCCCTCCCTCCTTCCTGTTTGAAAGCAACCTTTTGCCAAACTCTCTTTGAACCATTTTTGACATAGGCGCCCACTAAAATTAAGGATGTATATAAAGGTAATGTAGAGAATTTGTCCAGGAACCATGGAGGCCATCAAGCATCAACTGTATGAACTTTTATGAAACACCCCCACTCCATCATTTTTCCTTTAAAAAAACAAAACAAAGCTCCAGATAAGCTTCCAAATCCTGTGAGCATCTGTTGTGTTTTCAAGAAGCTGATGGCAAAACCGGCAAAGTAAGCACACAGACATCTTGTCACATGCAGCCCAAATTTAGTAATTGGAGATGTCTGTAGCAGATTTTTCCTGCCAAGTTTGATAGGGATTGTAAGTGAAAGTGTTGAAATATGCTCATCAGTTGTTAATGGACTGTAAAATAAGGATAATGATGGAAAAAGAGCTTATGTTTATACAGACAGGTGGATCTGAAAAATGACGGCAGTTTTTGTCGTTCTGTAGCAAAACTAGCAATGCTAGGTGGAGAGTGAAGGTTGGATCCATTTGGCTGCCATGGGTGAACAGGAAAAAGAACATAAATAGATAAAAATCCCTTGTGTATCAATTCAGAAATAAGACCCATCTTACTCCCAGACAAGTGCAATAGGGGGTTGTCTTGGCTTTTCTGTTGCACAGCAAATCGGGCTGGACATGGGTGAGGAGCGCAGGGGAGAGAACATACTCAGCATGGAGTGTGTATGCATGCATGCACATACCCATGCAAACAGGAGAGAGAGCTTCCCCTCTGACTTTTGCCACATGCGCAAAGCCCCTGCCTGCTCTTTCCGTCTGCTGCATGCTTGGCAGGAAAATGGTTACCCACCAGTGATGCATAGGACTACAGCTCTACTTACGTACGAGAAAAGTTGTTTAGGAACCAGATGAACAAGAGTTGTTTAAAACCATGTGCATGTCCTACCAGTTTAGGCTGAAGTTTGCAATACTCGTAGAATACACTGCATTCAAAAGGCTTCATGATTGTGGTATTACATTTTCTTTTAGCTGTGGATGTGCTGTTTGTCCTTGTTTGAGTGCTTCGGTAATGCTTTGCAGGAATGTTGGATAGATGTTTTCTGGAATATTTATTAATTAAACTAAACACGGAGCTGCAGTGAATTGTGCAGCGGGTTAAAGAAAATGAAGAAAATGAGGGCAATCAATGTGGCAGTACTAGTATAACCCAACCAGCTGAGTCCTTGCGCCTCCGAGAAATGTTTCTTTTTAAATATGTTGAGCAGTTGACTATTTTATTAAAGTACCTTTCTGCAGCACCATTTCTATTTTGCTTTTGCTCTCTTAGATTTAAATATGCAATTTAGTTTCTGCGGTAGCCCCTACGTGGTGAAATATGTTTGAATCGATCTGGTTTTCCATGCTTGATTGACTTTACTGCAGTAGTTTCAGGTGACTGCATGTCTCGGCAGTCACAGTCATGCATGATTCACTAAAAGACTACCTAGAGTAAAGGAAAGAGAGAGAAATTAAAAGGCTGGAGCCCAAAGTAGGAATCTAGCAACTTGCTTTGAAATATGTAATTCATGTCGACTTGTAAGGATAATTGTACTCTGAACTAAGGAATTAAAAAGGCTTCCCTTTCCAATAAAGGCTACCAAGTAAAAAACTTAACATTGTGATAGACAGAGGTTTTGCATCTCTTGAGTTGATAAACATAAATACATTAAATAATAAATATTAACATAGGTCAGACTCAAAAAGTTCTGATTTTAGAATGGGGTGCCCTTTTGTAAACTGAACTGCCATGGTGATTATATATCTTGGCTTTGATTGCAACATTGAAATGAGAAACAAAAGCTGAATACTTAGGGAAATCATGGTATCTGCAGAAGTACAAAAAAAGTCTTTGTCCTCAACCCACAAAACTAATGGCAGAAAGGCCTAAGGGGACAACTCTTCCAAGAAACAAACAAAGCATAAACAGAAACTATGCAATAAGGACTGAGCATGCTGAGCATGACCACACAATGTTGAGTGGCAGTTGGAAAAGAGCACCCAGGGCTGGGAGTGGGATGGAACATCCTTGGGGGAAACATGGCTACCTGGAACCCTCAACAGCAGCAGTGCTGTTAGAGAAGAGGTGGGCCATCTGTTGCCCCTCCAGATGTGGTCACCTTCAGCTGCCATAGCTCTTTACTGGCTCTGCTGGCTTTTTCTCCTGGGAACTGAAAGGCAACATATCTGAAAGGCTACCATTTGCCTACTTTTTTGTGAGAGGGTAAGAATATGCTGCAACATTTTATAGCCATTAAGAACGTAATGAGAAAGTAGTCTTCACTGCCTCAAAAGATTGTGTGTTGACTGAACCTCAGCCTACTGAGCCAAGATGAAAATGTTTGAACATTGATTAGGCAAATACTCAACATTGGCTAGGCAAAAGTCAAATATTTTGACTTTTACTAACCCTTCGATTGCAATCCTATATCCGTTTACTTCATTGAACTCACTGGGACTCAATTCTGATTAGACACATAGGATTGTGTGGTTAAGTATGGCATTCTGTGCTGTTTAGGCTGCAGTTCTGCACTCACTTTCCTACAAGTAAGTACCACTAACCCCAGTGGAGCTCACTTCTGAGTAGACATTGTACAGTAAATGACTTCAAGTAAGTTTGTGGGATGTTGGTTGGGGTTTGCTCCCCTGAAGGCCAAGGTGTACTGCTAGCAGGCTCTCCTTGAGGCACAGGTGGCATCAGGAGCCTGGAGCACCTTCTATAACTTTTAGCTAATTTTTCCAGCTGTAGTCCCTCTGAAGAAAGCAGATCTTGGTGACAGCATTCATATTCTGGCTACATCTAAACTAGGCTACTTTAATGAGCCTTGAAGATTTTTCAGAGGCTTCCCACTGGTGTTGGGAGGAGGTGCTTTGTTGCTAGTGGAGATCTATGACACTCATACTGTATGTGCATTATGATTATGATTATGATTATTACATTTGGATGCTGCCCCATAGCCCATAGGACTCTCTGGGTGGCTTGCAATAGAATAAAAAAATACACATTCTATACAAATACAATAATGTAATCAAGCAATATAATATGTAACTATAAGTAATGGAAAATCAAAACAAAACTTAGAACAATAAATTATGTATTACATCATGTATATTAAGCAATAATAAGATACAGCTATAATCCTGCACACACACAAATCCCAAGTACCCATCAGTACAGTTAGCTAAACAAACACGGCCACATAGCCCTGCCTCAACATCTTTCCCACATCAGGATGCAGCAGGGTAGCCTGACGGGGCATGAATAGGTGCATATGGGCGGTGCTCTCTGGCATCTGCCCTTCGGCCACCATCCTCAGTGGTGACAACAAGAAAAAGGTCACTGGTGTCCTTCTGGACCCATTTCAGAGTGTAGTTTGTTACCCTTAATGACCTCACTAATATTCAAGAACTACCTTCACTTGGAAAAGCCATTAAGATTGGCCATGGAGTCCCTTCCAGCAGGCCGCAAGTAAGGTCCACGGCCTAGTGGTCGCAAGAGTTGGTTCTGGAGCTCCCCTTCAACGCCTCTTTCGCAGTTTCAAATGGACTTCAGAAACCTGGTTGTTCATGCCAACTTCCAATGATTAATGGTGCTGTTTTAAGCTCCCAAGTCAGTGGTAGCGAACCTGTGACACGCGTGCCGCAGCGGGCACACACAGCCCTCTCTGTCGCATGCGAGCCCCAGCAGCCGAGCATCGAATAACAGTGCACATAGGGGCCGTTCGCATGCTCGGAAAGGAGTAGCAGTGCCAGGAGATGACATCACGAGCTGCAACTCATTAGTCACGACTCATCTGAGCTTTCTCATGGCCGGCCAAGGATGGATGGATGGATGGATGGATGGATGGATGGATGGATATATATATATATATATATATATATATATATATATATATATTTACTTGGACAGACTGTGAGTTGTTTTTTCTAATCTAAAACCTCAGCATTCAGGTTTTATTGCAGTGTTGGCACTTTGCAATAAATAAGTGGGTTTTGGGTTGCAGTTTGGGCACTTGGTCTCTAAAAGATTGACCATCACTGTCCTAAGTTACATTTTTACCCTTTATGCTGCTCATTTTTGGACAGGATTGATTTGATGTAGTTATTGTGAACATTGTATCTTAAATTTTAAAATGGCGTTTTTATGTTGTGAATCACTTGAGAGAGACATTTTAGCCTTGAAAGGAAGTACACCCTCGTAATTTTCTTGTTAACATACCTTGGGATAGGTTTTTAGTTTCATTTTCTGAAATAAATACTACTTTTGAATAGTTATTTGATTTATTCCCCCTGCCCCTGTATGCTCAGAAATACTTGCATAATCCCATGGAAGCTTCTGTCTACTTGAAAAACCATTTATCTTGGATACAGTCCAGAGGAAAGGTAAATGGGTTGGAAAGCCACTGAGTGTAAGGAAAATGGGCTCAACGTTTGCAACTGTTTTGAAAGCCCTAGATAATAAGAAAGGGGTTCCATGAATGGACTGGCCCCCGAGCTTGGCTCCAGTGCTGCAGTCTGGTTAGCCTGTCCCTGTTTGTGATTGTTCAGCAATCCCAGAATTATTCTGAGATTCAGGTGACAAGTGCTTGGTTTACCCAAAGCAGACGCTGGAATTGTGACAAGTGGTAAAGAAAATGAACTGTAATATTTTATGCATAGAAACTAGGAGAGTTATTTTAAGTCCTCCTTGCAATTATTGAGCCCATATGGTCCATAGGGTTTTCATAGTTATTTTCCAAGATGATTCTGGCTGTCTCTGTTTTTAAGGGATTTTGACCTTCTTTTTGGGTAATGAAAACAGCTGGTATCAGCTTTACTTTTAAAAAGCGGCCATATATTGCCTTGAAAAGCAAATGATTACCAACTGTATAAACAATAAAATTTTATGAAAAGTGTCCTTTTTCTTCATGTGTCCCAAAGTATATTGTCTCTGAGCTTAGAATTAGTATGTGCTAAGCTTGTTGTTTGGACTGGGGTCTCTCTGTAATATATTATGTGAGCAGAAATATTCACAAGTTATTGAACTGTGTAATTAAAAATTCTTGGACTAAAAACACAGGGAATCTTAAGTGAACTTTTAATGGTGACTTTTGCAATGTGGTGATGACAGAACTGTGTTTGACTTTAATTTGACTTTTTCTTTTGCCTTGCTCTTTGCCAATATGCATAATAGTTTTACAGTGATTTTTTTCCTATCTAGAACATGGTCCAAGCTGTGAAATGGGGTAAGAACTTATATAGATTTTTTAGTAGTACAACAAGTACTTTGCTGTGGTAGGAATTACTTTCCATGCTTGCTTTTAAAATTTTATTATTTTGTCATAAAACATGAAAGCAAACAGTTAAATGAACATTTAAATCAAACTCGAAGTCTGTGCCTGAAACTTCCATTACTGGAGTACGTTCCAGAGCAGTCAGTTGATAAGTAATTTGGCAGTCCTACATGGATTTAGACAGAAAAAAGCCTTACAGCTGGCTGAGAATGGTGGGCTGTGGAATGCTCTGAGTTGTAGGACTTTTTCCCCATTTAAATATACTAAGGATTGCACCATTAGAGAATTATAAAGAATTATGTCTTTATTATATGTAGATTGCTGTCTATATTTTCTCTCTCTCTGGTGAAAACAAACATGAAATGATTATTACAAATGTTAGTATATTTGATTTTATATTAGTACTGTTTTACTTAGGTAACTTTTTGTAATGATTTATATTGCTATGGTAACTATTGTTTTGTATCTCTCTAGTCTGGATCACACTGGCTTATAACTATCAGCAACATCAAGAAAAGGAGCTAAACTTCTTAGAAGTTTGCATTTTTGCAGGAGCCATTCAGCTAGATTCACCAGTTTGATAAATACTGCATGCCCTCCATTACTCAGCATTTATGGATCAAGTGGAAATGCACAAGTGTTTCTCTACTTTCGCCCTGCACATAGTTTTACTAGTATTTTTCTTGATTTAAACTGCATTGTTAACAACTTCCTTCTAATCTTTTTGTATTATTTTCTTTTGGGCCTTCATCAATCCTTACTTTGGGAGGATTTCAGAATTGAACATACTGGATACCGGAAGTCTTATGGGGAGCCCCATACCTGTGCTAATCATTTTAGGGCCAAGTGACACAGGGGGAGATTAGCAGATATGGCACTGCTGGTGCAGCTTCCAGAAGTATCTATTGTACAAAAATTTCTGTGTTACATTTGTTTATTTAGTGTGCAATCCTATGCACGTGTAGGATACAGCGTAGGAAGTACTGGGAGTTGTAGGACTTCCTTTTGGACAAAGAATGTTAGTAGTTGTAGGACATTATTTCTGTCTAAAAATGCATAGGATTGTGTCCTTAGATAAAAATTTTCCCTTCCCTTTACAACCAGCAGGTTTATTTAATTATCTTCCATAGCACTCTCAGTGGTTTATGGATTCCCAGAGTCAATTAAATAAATTACCAAAAATACAGCATAACAAGCAAACCCAACAAGCATGTGAAAGAATACGAGCATGCAGAAAACAAAACTCAGCATTACAAATAATTAAAACAGATCTAAAAGACTTGGGCAAATAAAAAGGTCTTCACCTGGTACTACAAGCAAGCAAACACCAGCCACAGTGGCAAGCAAACTCCTTGGGGAGGAAATTCCAGAGATAAGACATCGCCCACAAGTTGGCCCTACCTTTGGTCACTGCCTGTATGGCCTCCATTGGCAGGGGGCCATGTGGAAAAGCACTGGAGGGTGAGCCAATACATGGACAGGTTTGTTTGGGAACAGGCAACCTTTTAGCTGGCCAACTCCCAAGCCATTTAGCATGCAAACCCCAGTGTGATTTGGAGTCAGTGTAATTGTTTCAAAATTACAATATGTTTCCCATACTAGGTACCAGTCAGAAACCTAACCACAGTGTTTCCAACAACCACAGTTGTTCTTTTTGAACAGTCTGCAAAGACAGCCCCACTTGCACTCCAAATCAGATATTTCCAGAGCATAACTGAGGTGAAACAATTCCTGACCAGGAGGGGATTTAGCTGGTAGAGGTGTTTCCAGCTATAGAAGCCACTTGTGTCTTCCAGGATAGGTTTCAAACAGAGATGTGTCACAAATCAGAGATGTGAAAAAAATGGAAATTTGGTAAAAGCCATTTGGTCTCCCTCTGTTTTTCAAGCAGAAAAAATGGAAAATTTGAGGGAACAGTGAAAACTATCACTGAAATATGTTCCCTTTTAGAATGAGTGATAAACTTTATAAAATGTGTAGCATGGAGATATTTATGTTGGACAGTCTATAGCATTATTTCTGTGTTTTTAGTAGACCAGAGCTGGGCAGACTTCTCACTATACTTTTTTTGCACTAGAATTTCAAGTCTCATTGAAATAGACAATACTTTTAAAATGTAACTTGCAACTATGCCTGTCTTCATTGTTGGAGCAGTTATGTTGTTAATACAGTACAGTAGAATTAATGTAGTCTTATTTTTAAAAGTAAGTATTGCATATCTACATTTTTAAAAACATTTTATCCCTCTTGCTTCCACCCTGATATCAAAAACAAACATTTTTTCTCCACATGGCATCTGAATTTTTCAACATTTTGCATCTCTGTGCCTCACTGCAGTCAAGGAGACATAATTCCATTCAGGACAGGCTCACTAATGGAATTTGGATTTAAGAATGTACAAGGAATTTATTTCTGTTTGCAAGTGTACAGTTACATGAATGTGCCTTTGCTTTATTGCACATTTACAAACAGGAAAGAAATTCTCATGCGCCCCTAAAAAATCAATTTCTGTCAATGATAAGATGATGGGGGAAAAGACACCTGATAATCCATGACACCCAGACAGACTGGATTTAGCAAAAAATTTTCATTCTTAGTTGTCATTGGGAAACAGATACTTGGCTTCCAAAGCACAGTTAGCATGGAGTCAATATAGAGAGGTGTCAGTGACTAGAGAAGGCTCGTGAAACATGTAGCCTCTCCAATGATTTGTGAGAAATACAGAAGCATAAATTTTAGGGGCATAGTATTGAACCTGCTTTGAAAGAAGGAAAGGGTAGCTGTATAACTACAGAGTCTTGTGGTACCTTAAAGACTAATAGATGTATCCTGGCATAAGCTTTTGTGGACTACAGCCCACTTTATCACATGCATAGGGTATTGTGGAGAGTTGCAGGTTTACATACACCTTGTTTTACAGATAAGTAACCTTTTCAAAGCACAAATAAGGTATTTCTTTTCCTATTTATATATGTTATCTCACAATATAATACACTTGGAGACATCTGGCCATGTAAACCACCTGTCTCTTTCCATCTGCCTTACAAGTTGTTTATAAAAGAGGGTCAGGAAAATGGCTACTTCTAAGTCCCTTCCTATGTCAGCTTTTGCTGGTCAACACTGCATGAGCTCATAAGAGAAGAGTTAGCTTTCTAAACATCTCCACAATATTCTTTACCAGCAATATCTGTAAATCTTTCATACTTCATCACCTGCAATCAATTCTTACTAGCTTTTTGAAGCTACCAGCAATAACTGTGTTACCAATGAAAGAAAGTTTTCTCACCTGCTTACACTTCTCTAGAGCAGACTTTTCCATCTGTGATGCCCTCCAGGTATCATGAACTTCAACACCCATAAGCCCCAGTCAACATGGTCATTGGCCAGGAATATTAGCAGTATATCTGGAAGGCTGTTTTATGGGCCATTAGAAACTCCAGAAAAGCAGGTGTTAGGTGCGATACGAACCTTGGTCCTGTCTGGCTCTAATTTTCCTAGTCGTAGGAATGTTATGATATTGCTGGCAATGTTTTTCAGTAGCTTCAAAAGTGAAAATAGACTTATTACGACAAGTGTATTGTGGCAGCTTGAGACTCAAGAGTGGTAGATAATTGGAAATTCCTCTGCCTATCATCAGCAAAAGTCCTGCAGGTCACAGATTCACCCATGGCTGGAAACAAGAAGAATGACTTGCATTTATATCTGACCAAGTTGGGGAATGTGAATAGTCATAGCACAGCAAAAGTCTCTAGAACAGTGAACTTCTCCATCTAGAAGGCTCTGATTCAGTACAATTCAAGGAGGTGTATGCATGGTTGGGGAAAATGAGTAGATAGGAAATGGAGAGGTTCTTCAAAGGTTGACGCATCTTTGGTGAGAAATTCAGTTCTGCTAATTTGGCAGAAAGAGTGCTTTCTCTTCCCATTTTGAAATTTTATTTTTTTTCCAAGAACTAAGCCAATGTACTTGGGTGGGTGAGGGGAAATATTCCAGACAGGGAGTTCTCAACCTTGGTGCATGTGCTTGGACCTGTTGGCTGAGTGGGTGTGGGGTTAAATCCAACAGCTTGTACACGTCCAGTTTTATTTTTGCCTGCTTGCCTTCAAAAAGAGCATCACTGGATGATGTCATGAAGCTAGTTTGGTGAGGCTAAGCCTCACTACATGCACAGAATTTGATCACAGGGGATTGGGGGTTTTGGCTCAGTGCTTTGTTTTTAATATGCTTGATAATGAGTTGATATCCTTGCACCTGTTTTTTCCCCTTCCCCACTATACATGATGCGTGTCTCTCTCTCGTTCTCTGTGAGAAAACCCTGCATGCTGTTTGCATGATATCTTGCCATTTATGGTACACATTCACCCACTTTTGAGATTGATGAGAACTGTATTGCAGGATATTTTAAACTGGGTAACAGCAGGTAGAGAGGTGCAGATATGTTATACTATCATAGGAGAACATCCATTTATCAGAGGAAGGTCTTGTATGCATAGTATAGCAGTTGCTCAGTTTAAGAAATAGGAATTACTTCATCCACTAAGGAATAAAGTGTGCATATGTTCACTCAAAAGATGTTTTGTTACTGAGTGGACTGAAATATCACTAATTGAAAACCACAGACAGAAGTTTTAAGTACATTTTGAAAGAACAGTACAAGTGGGTCGTTTAAGAATTTTTTTGAAAAGTCTGCAAGAGACAGTTTGGCTTTGTGCCTGCAACACATTGATCATCCAAAAACAATCTTAGAAGAAGCTTTCCTTCCTTCCTGTTTGAATGGGAAGTGGTCTTGTCTCTGTTTAGAGAGCACTTGCCAGCTACAATGTTTGAAAGCATTTGTATTAAAATTAATAGGCAGTTCAAATACATATTTACATACTTACTTGATGCTTGATTGTCAGACTAGCTTCTGGAGCGCCATAGGATTTTTCAGAGTATCAGCTCTGATGTTGGCAAAGAGCCCCAACCTGGGAGCTGGGACTCTGTGACCCTGAGTGCCTCCACAGTGTGGAAGGAACCAAGCCAGCTGCATCTTCACAGTCAGAAGAGCAACCTCAGGGGCTTGAGGGGCATCCCAAGGGCGGCAGCTGGAGGCGAGGCAAGCAGCAGTGCCAAGATAGGACATGTTCTGATGGTGGCATATCAGCAACCTTCCACTCTACCCCCGCAACACACACACACACACACACACAACAAAGAGCCTCAGGCTGCTGCTGTTGGCGGAGTTTCTCCTACACAGAATGTCTGTAATTCTCCCAGTTCAGAGGATTATGGACATTTCTATGGGATTGAGCCCTAAACTAACTAAACTTAGTAGTAAACTAAGCTTTCAGACCTCTACACACGTGAGAATGGAAACTACCATATTTAATGGGATTTCTGATTAGACATGGATGGGATTGTACTTAAGTTAAATGTTAAATTCATGTTGAATTCATTTTTATTTAATCGGTCAGTGGAATGCTGCAGCCAAATCTTGTGAAGTATCCAACTGTGTCCTGATCCAGCACCATAAATTTTATAACATCTCCCTCACTTTTCTTTCCTATAAATAAATACTTTTAGAATGATCAACTGAGTTATGAAGTATCTCAAGTATGGCTGTCAGACAGAGAGGGGGTGTTTTCTTTCTGGGACGCTATCTCAATGAGCTGTGGCAGATGAATGTTGATGTTACGCTTTCCTCTTTTTTCTTTGCTAGGCAAGCTCTCCAGAGAAATGTGCACCACAGGAAAATATTTTTATTTTATTTTTATTTTTCAAATAAAGAGTACACTATGTTTCTTGCACTTCATCTGAGTGGAACTTCACAGGTTTCCAAATGTAATAATAATCTGCAAGATGGAATGGTGATTGCCAAAAAAGAATACCCCTGCTGTACTTGGAGTACAATTTAAGTGCATTCTCTTCTCTCCCCCCCCCACCTCTCTCAACTTTTGCAGCAGCCTCAATAGGATGCAGAAATGTACATGTGGGAAGTGTTCACACTGGTTGTGTTTGATCCAATCCACTGCATTATTAGGTGTAAGTTTTTGCTTTGCAATGTGAGTGTAATGTCTTACATGCTACTGTTGCTCTTTAAAGAGAGCAAAGGATTCTTTTTTCATAATTTAGTGGACCCAATCTTACTGTAGTTGCCTTCTTTTATTCCTTCATTTTGTCCAGGACAGTGTACAGGTCAAGTGAGATTATGCACAAACTATATTACTGCATTTGACACCAGTTGCATCTCTCTGTTGCCCTGTGCATCATAGCATGTGGAGAACATACGAGTTTGAGGAACCTATGGAGCAGCCTTTCCCAACCTGGTGATGTTCACATTCTGTGGACTGCAGCTCTCAGCATTCATGGCCATTAATCATGCTGGCTGGAGCTTATGGGAATCTGAGTCCAAAACATCTGGGGGTACCCGCTGGAAGAAGATTGCACTTAACATGTCCAGTGTGAAGGGGGCAGTATCTTTTATAAATTGTCTTTTGTGGTCAGGAATGGGAATGAGGATCAGAACGATGGGGTATTATCCTTGTTCCCTGCTGCTGGAGTCATGACCATGGCCACTGGGATTTCAGCCTCTCTTTGCCCCAGGAGTGGCTGCTATTGGTATTGGTCAGTGTTCTTAAATACTCTCTTGATCCTCCATCTATTTTATCTATGGGATGGTTTTATGTCAAGCTCCATATATATTTTCAAAACTGTTTTTTGTAAATGTCTGCATAAAATCACCATCATACCAGAGCAGCGTAATTTTCCACGAGTCATTCTGCGTTGTGTGAATATGAAGAAACTGTGTGTGTGCGTGTGTGGGGTGGGTGGGAATAGTTTTGTATTCTAATGCATAGCCTTTGCATATTCATTCCTTTACCCAATAAGGCCTGAGAATTCTAGGTCAATGAGTTGTAGTTTGCCAGTTATGAATTTTCAGCTTCTTGCCAAAATGCAGTTCCCAATATTCTTCTGGGGAAGCCATGAAAGTTTAACTGGTATGAAGTGACACTGAGATATAGTGAAGATGTGCTATCTTCAGACACCTTCGTGAATAAGGAACCTTGTACATTTCCCCATCCCGTCATTTAAATATCCCAGAAATAACTGGATTACTAAATTTTGACTTTTATATTACTTTTAAGCAATCAAATCCACAAACATATCAAGTTTTGTACTGGTAATTAATACCAGGCTATATTAGATTGTTAATACCATAAACTGCAAACTTTCCCTGCTTGATCTCAAAATACAGATTCTAGAATGTACAAACTGATACTGACAGATTTTTGTGGTGTTTTGATCACTATCAGACATCAAATATAACTGAAATTTTTCAATATCATAGAGTTCTTTATGCTTCCTGGTTATTTCCAATGGAGCAAATGTGCCAAAACATAAGCTGTAGGCATTGGAAGGAAAAGGGAAAAAAGCAGCAGGGAGAAAAAGAAAGACATATTCAAAGGATTAAACCTCTGGAATTTCACACACAATCATTTGGACATTTCTGAATGTCTTTGCTGTGAGCATCCTTTACGAGTTTTCTCACTGAATTCAAAGAATCTTTGTTAAATATAACTGTTGGTATCTTAATTTCCATGTATGTCTTGAGGGTTTTGGTTGGAATCCGAAGGAAAATAATTTGTACGGGAGGAAGAAAGTAGCAGCATAGGCTATCATAGGAATCATAGACTTGGAGGGGGTCCCAGATGACGTTTAAGTGTACCTACAGCATCCCTATTGATGGGCATCCAGCCATGGAGAATTCACCACCTCCTGTGCAATCTGTTCTAGTGCTGAACAGTTTCTTCTAACATTTAACTGAAAACTGCTTCCCTACAGTTCCCACCTATTGCTTCTAGTTCTGCTGGCTAGAGAAACAAAGATGACATCTACCATGTCTTCTTCCTGAAGCCTGTGGGACTATCCAGTATCCAAGTGTGGTATGTGGGCACCAAATTGTCTCCACTCAAGTATTTTGGCTTTCCAAATATTTCCCTTATGGCAGCAATTTTTTGTGCTGCCCTGGGGGCTACTTGGGAGAGTCCCCTGATATTCAAGTACTGTATTTTAAGAACTTACAAGGGGAAGTTTTAGGAGGGGAAGGCCCAGAAAGTCCAAAGTGGTTGGCCTCTATCATAGCTGTTTGTGCAGTGTACTGGAATAGACAACTAGTAATCCAACCTTCACATTAGTAGTTTCACATAATGATTTTATTAAATGTTTGTTTAATAGGCATTTAAAAATAAATAACAGTACTATGTTCTGTTTGCATTGGAAACATTCCTCGATTAAATTTACTCACATTTATATCAGAGTAGTTACTCTCTGCCAGGTCCCACTGCATCAGCTTGTACTCTAGATCAACAAGTCTAGTTTCCACCTCTCCACATAGGAGTCTTTAGGCAGGAACCTTAGAGGGACTTGGTAACCTTGCTTGGACCAAGGAACCTATTCCATGAGGTGGTGATGGCTTACAGAACACCATTGCAGATATTGTTACACCCAAACAATGGTGTATGGTCTAACTCAGACTGCTTCCCAATCATTCATTACTGACATGTCCCTCCAAAAAAGAGTCAGGAAAAAGCAGGATGCGGAGGGTGCTTGGTGATGTCTAATGTTCCATACACATTGATGGAGTTATATAAATAAGGCATACTATGACAGGAGACCTTAGAAGAAAGGCATGTCTAGAAGCCTTCCTCAACCATGCTCAAACTTCTCAGGCATATGGGGGTTGTAGTCTAGCCCATCCGGGGGACACACGGTTGGAAGAAATTGGTCGACCGCATTTGCTAGGATATTGCTGCCTTTTCGGCATCTATGCTAGTACACCCAGTGTAGCAATTACCATTGGTTCAGAATGTAGCAATGAGCTTGTTAACTGATACAAGCAGTATGAAGCATGTTTCATCAGTGCTTAAAAATCTGCACTCGTTGCCAGTTTGTTTTCAGGCACAATTCAAATTGCTGGTTTCAGCCTTTTAAAATAGTTTTACTGGTTTTTATCCCCCCAGTGGAACTTTGCAAAAACAGTTGTTAAAGTTAATGCTGGAGTGAATGTCCTCTTGTGAACCTGGTGGGGGAATAGGGGAATCAAAACAGGAGCAGTTTCAAGGGAATGCAGAGATTTGTGCCAAGGTATCCCACTACCTTGGTGGCTTTTTTCTTTTTGAAAGTAAGGGTATGTGGGGGTTTGGGACGTTGTCTCCACACGGGCATGGAAATGGCCGTCTCCCCTCCCTCTGAGATTCTTTAGGATGTAGCATTGTTCCTTCTGGGAAATAGAAGGAATGGTTGCAAAGGCATGAAGTTATATGTAAATTGCATGTATCAGGCAAAGGGCTGAAGACCCTACCCACCACTCTAAAGAATGAGCCGTATTTGGTCCCATGGCATTACTTTTCAATAAGTGGGGGGAACTCTTGTGAAATAAACGGGTGGTGTAGCAGAAAGTCAGGGTCTCATATAAGCAGCAAACGGGCATGGTTTAACTCATAGGGGGATTCCACTAGCAATAATTTTGGCCACTAACTTTGGAGGTGAGGTGTGTGGCTTTTGTCCCATTTTTGGAATTCCGTTTTGAGACACATTTGTCAGGTGCCTGGTTGATTCATGTTTCAATGAAGCTGATTTTTATTGGTGCAAACTTTTGATGACATTTCATTTAGAAGGTTTTGTTGATGATCTACTGCTTCATGTGCTGTCCTACTGTAATATATCTTCATTCCTTCCTTCCTTCCTTCATGGCTTTTCTATATCCTCAGTTATTCAAAAGAATCTCAAGACAGATTCTTAACTTTGTTTTAACTGAACTTAAAAACAACAAACAGTTTAAAACCACAAAGCAATTAAAATCCCCATAGTGCCAGTATTTGATACTAAAATACCATAGTTAAAAATGCTATCTAACCATTAAAAAACTGGGCAAATAAAAAGGTTTTGGACTGGTGCCAGAACAAATAAAGTGTTGGTACCAGGTGCACCTCTCTGAGGCATGCGTTCCATATTGGCAATAAAGCAGAAAAGGCCCTTCTTGTATTGGTTCTCCTGACCTCTTTCAAGGAGGGGTCTCCGAGGAGCTCCTTAGCCATGGGTCCTCAAACTATGGCACAGGGGCTGGATCCGGGCCACCATGCCCATTTGGACCTGCCATGTGTGTGTCCGCTGCCACCCACCTCGCCACGCGTGTGGGAGGCAGCAGTTTGCTCCCTCGGAGAAAACGATCTCCAAGCGAGCAAGCCACTGCCTCTTGCGTCTGCCTTGTAGCGTGTGCCTGCCCCTGCCTCGCCTCCCCTCGCCGCACGCCCCGCCTCAGCACGCACGCCTGCATCCCCTGCCCCCTCACCGGCCCGCACGCACAACCAGGCACCACCTTTCCAGCCCGCGCCCAGTTCCAGCAGCTTTCATCTGGCCCCTGGTCAAAAAGTTTGAGGACCCCTGTCCTTAGCAGACGATGTTAAGGTCCGGGCAAGCTCATTTCAGCTTTATTTGTCATGCAAAATGGCTTTATGATTATTTTATATTATTCCATTATTTTAAGTGTTGTTTGGGGACCATATATTCTTTAAAGATACCCTGTCCTATAAAGATACGTTAGGTCTGTACTGCACGTCTTCTGGTTGACATTCACCATATGAAGCCAAAGCTTAGCGCAAGCACAGCCTTTTCATTTCGTTCTTGTCCAGTGTCAGCTTCAAGTCCTCGAGGGCCCTTATGGACGAGGCAAGTACACTGGCCCTTCCTTGGTGAGTCTACCTTCTCAGCAGCATTGGAACCAGCTGCAGTTGCTCCTCATCCTCTTTTTTGCCTTTCTGTCTTGATAGGCAGAGAACCAGCGGGCAAATAGGCAATGGCGTCTGTTGTCGGTGCCATTCACCAGAGTAAGAGGAGGGTGAACAAGCAGGCTGAAGGGCAGCAGCCAGTCCTGGCTGGTGGACTTTTGCCAGGATGCAGGCTCTTGGCTGGCACCCAACAATGCCTACTTGATGTCTTCACTAGTCATGCCCACGGCTTCTCTTCTCCTGCCGTGCCTTCCAGCTACCATCGTTTTCTTCTCCCTAGGTGCTGTTTCTGTCTGTGAAGTGAGCTCAGGGTTTTTCTCAGACTCTGATATCTGTTATTCCTCACTTAGCCGTATCTAAGAAAATGGAAATGGAACAGTCCTGCCAGAGAACTGTGTTATTTCAGATAGTGAGTATTTTCATGTGGCTCTTAAACGAAATAGAACACAGGATAGAATGATTTTTAGTGCTCTACCAGTGTTTTATTTCTTGTGAAATAAAATCATTAAAAAAAAAAAAAATCCACAGGAGCTGGAGGACTCCAGATAGAAACCCCAGGGAATCTGTCTAAGTACTTGGTAGTAGCCTCCAAGTAGATACAGATAATGATGTTTTGTATGCAAAGTGTTTAAAATGAATGTTTTATTGTCTAGCTTGCTAGATTAATTGACAGCAGTCTCTTAGGGTCTGTGATATAGTTAAGTGCTTTTGTTATGATCTGCTTTGTAAATGGTCCCTTTGGGTTTCTTTTCTTAGGGTTGCACCACTAGGTAGGAAAAGCTAGTTTCTAGTCTAGCTCAATAGCTTTCATGATTGCAGATGAAGGTTAAGATGCACTTTATAAACAGGCTTAATTTTTGATTTCCAGGGCAATAGAGGCTCTAGTATAACTAAATCAAATACAAGCCTGATGTAAGCTTGAAGTACTCCATACAATCGGAAATAGGGATGTTGTTTGAGTTTACTAAAAATACTGATAGTTTTGAGTTTTGTTTGATAAGTTATCCATGTGTAATTTCTATTTAGAAAAGTCAAGATTTTTAGGTAAGATGTTTTATGTAGGATTTAATATGATGTGAATAGTGGGCTAAACTTAGTTTGTAATATTCAAATTGACCAACAGGTTGCCCTGCCCACCCCCTGGAATACAGATAGTCATATGAAATGGTTAATTATCCTGCTTGGAACAAGCATCAAAAGGTGAATAGTATCCATTTTACTATGCTTCATTTGTGGCAATATATCAGGAGGGATTTAAATATAATTATTTACCTCAATCTTACTACTTTCTAGTAGCCATAGGGTTGGGTATAAAATGTTTATTAATTATTGCATTTATATCCTGTCTTTTCACTTGCAAGGAATCCAAGGCAGCTTACACGGTCCTCTTCCTTTCCCTTTTTATCCTCAAAACAGCCATGCGAAGTAGCTGTTGTCTGGCCTGAAGTCATGCAGTGGGCCTCACAACTGAGTGGGGACTTGAATCCAGACCTCTTAAGTTGCAGTACAGCACTCTAACTGCTTGCTACACTGGCTCTCTTGCTTGCTAGGAGACTCACTTATTGCTGACATCTCCAGGCAGGGAGATAAAAGGACCCTGTCTGAAATCCCGGAGCACTGCTGCCAGTCTGTGTTGAAAATACAAAGCTTAGAAGGCCAGGTGCTGTGTCTCTGTAGGAGGCAAGTTCATATTCTTCTGTGCTAAAGGTATTTTCCATCTGAGGATAGATGACAAAGCAACATGGAAAAATCAAGAAGTGCATAGAAATTCTTCATATTTGGCTTCAACACCACTCAGCTGTTTGCTGGTCCTGCTGGAAATACAAAGCATATGGCTGTAGATGCTCTCCCGGGTACTCCATCCTGGCCTTTTCTTTTGTAGTCATTTGATCAGTTTTAACTCTTTTCCTCCAACCATCCCATTCTAACATTTTAAGGCAGATGCATCCTGTTGCATTTAGCCGAAGAGCTTCTTTTAATATCAGTACAACTCATGAGCCTTAGTTACAAAGAAGTCTTCTGTCACTGTGTACAAACCAGGTCAGTAAGTCGAACTTGATTCTCCTATCTCCCATAGGCTTGCAGCCTTATCCTGTATGTTTCATGTCCCACTTGAGCAGAAGACAGGGAGAAATGGATAAAGCAAGCACTATATGTGCACACAACAGTGCTTTATGTTTGCACAAGGAGAGTGCAAACTAGAAAATGAGGAGCTGTGGGGACGGTGAGCCTCAGAAGTGCCTGGCTGTGGTCCTAGGCGGAAGTGTTTAGCTGTGATCCTGAAGAACATCTCGCTCCCAAAGCTACTCTTTGCGTCAAGAGAGAACATCTATTTGCCTGATTAAATACACACTAAAATTTGGCTCCTGATATCCCAGTTCTCTTGAACTCATATGAACTGAGGAAGTAGGATGTAAATAATTTGTGTAAAAGTGAGATCTGAGTGGGACTTAGCTGATTCTGTGGGACCTGACCCACTACTGAGATATATCCCAAGGCAGAGTACATACCATATAAAAATAAACACCATGTGATTACAACAATACCAAACTATTCACCCAATAACAACCAAGCATGTCAGTTGGTTAACAAGAAGGCAGGCAGGCAGGCTTGGACTTAAGGAAACATTTTTATTTGGCATTGTAAAGCAAGCAAGCTTGACACCAGTTTTATCTTTCCTGGGAAGGAATTCTGAAGTCAGGGTGCCACTACAAAGAAGGCCTTCTGTCTTGTAAATGCATACTATGTTTTCTGCACTGTTGATACACAGGGAAAAAGCTCTTTTGAAGTTTTTAATAAATGTGCAGGAGGCTGTGCCAAGAGGCCACTATTGGTATGTATTTATGTACTGAAAACATGATGTCTCATTTTGATGACACCATTGTCTTCAAAGTAATTGTAGTGGCCACAGTTATTAATTGGTGGGCTGTCAGGGGAACAGACAACCACATATAGTTACAGATGGCCACAACTGTACTAGTTTCAGCTTACAGCCTTCAGCATTGCATAAAGCGAGATCAATTCATTGTGTTGCCTGTTTGCTGGCTATTTTTCCTCTCCAGTCCATGTGCTGGGTAGCCAAAGGGATGCAGGAACTTGCCCCCTCATTGTTGTTCTAGAATACCAACCCCTGAATAGGGCTAGACTTGTCCAGGCCCAGCCCAGGATCCCTTGGGGGAATCCTAGTTTGTTTGGAGGCTGAGTGCCCAACCCACTTACCCCAAAGTCCATGCTATTGTCAAAGGTCTGGACAGTTCCCATTCAGGGGTTTCAGGGAGTTGTTTCTTCTATGTCCCACTACAAACCACTATACAAACTGACAGTGATGCAGTAAGACAGCTCTGTGTCCACATTAGTGCCTTGTTTTAACTTCAGGGACCTGGTCCAGCCAAGGCAGCTCACAGATTTGCCCATTAACCTCTTTATTTGCCCACCATTTTAAATGTTAGGAATTTTAATCTGGTTTTAATCTTTTTCACAGTTGCATTTTGATTTTGATTTTGCTCTTGTTTTTGATTTTGATTCTGTTTGGATCTTGTTTTCATTTGTGAAATGTTATTGTTGGTTTTATGCAAATTTTTAAATTATTGTTGTTGGATTGTTTGTTTTGATTTTTGTAAGCCACCCTGAGATACTTTTGTGTATAGGGTATAAATAAAGAAATAGGATACCTAGGAAGAAACAAAAACACCTGTGTCAAAGATGCTATGCCATTTATTGAAGACATTTATTGAAGTGATGAAATATGAATGCGCATTATAAACAAGAGAAAGAAAGTTTGCACTCCCCTTTTATGTGGCTGCATTGTTTCCCTGAATAAGCCAGGGGATCCACTATGGATCTTCAAAGTTATCTGGGTGAGTAACACATTGATTCCTCTCTCTAGGCTGAGAACAAAAGACAGTGCCTCCTGTCACAGATTTTAATAAAATGCTTCTCTCCCACTGTTTGAGAGTCCGCTAATATGGAGAGACAGGCTCTAATCCTCGCACGTGCACACACGCATACACACTTCTTGGAAGACAGGGGAGCAAAAGTTGCTTCAGTTAGGCAAACAGTTTCAAGCCCAGCAATCCTGAGTTTGGACACTGGGAAAGTTCACCTGTGAAACCTCAATAACCTCCTTGCCATTTTTCTGGGAAAATGTATTGCATTTTCCCATACAATATGTAATAATTGGTCACTTGATGGTGTAATTCAAAGAGTTTCTTGTCTCACACAATGTACTGTGTTGCAGAATGAATGTGGTAAAATATGATGGAAGTATAATTTTAAGTTGATGCCAAGAAAGGCTTTTCCTCATGGAGCATTTATTAGATGCTCCTGATTCCTCATCTCTGGTAGCTTGTCAGTGTTTACATGATGCTGTCATCATCCGGAGCTGCTTCTGTGCTTCACAACAATTTTTACAGGTTTTTTTAGATCGAGAAAAGTGTAGAGCATGGGTCCTCAAACTCTGGCCCGCAGGATGGATCTGGCCCACCATGGCCATCCATCCGGCCCTCCCCGCTGTTTGCTGCCCCCGTGCGGGCTTGCTTGGCGGGACGGGAGGTGGTGGCTTGCTCGCTTGCTCACTCAGAGATGGTCTCCGAGCAAGCAAGCTGCCACCGCCGCCTGCCTCCCGTACACGTGCGCTTGCCGCTGCCTCGCAGCGCGGGCGGGGAGGTGGTGGCTTGCTCGCTTGGAGATGATTTTGGACTCGCTGGGAGATCTCTGGGCAAGCGAGCCACCGCTGCGCGTGCCCGATGCTGCTTCGCGTGCGCCCGATGGCACCTCACTGGTCTGTGCCCCCAGGCACCCTCACCTCACCACAGCCTTACAACTGGCTTCCTATTCAAAAAGTTTGAGGACCCCTGGTGTAGAGTCAGTAGGATACAGAGGAAGACCTTTGTGTATTTGTGTGGTTCTGTTATTCCACAGCACCACCATATGGTTGTATAATGGAATATATAGAAAGCTGGAGAAGAAAACCCCTGGTGGGGGAACAGCAAAACACACACAAAGAATCTAGAAGCAGCTGTCCCGACAAAAGTGTGCTTAAATGCCTCATACAAAGGAAGCCCTAAGTCTTATCTGTATGGACAATTGAATGCTGGTCAAAGACATTAGAGTGGTTTCTCCTTTGCTTTGTGCAGGTTCCTGATTCTATGACCTCCTGTCCTCTACCTCTTTAAAAAAAATAACTATTGTAAATCAACCCTACACAATATAGCATGTATAAATTCCTTGCATATTAAGTCACTGCTGAAAGTTTTCATGACTTTGGAACCTGTATATGGAACACTCTTTGGGCTGATTAAAATCCTCAAAAGTTTTCAGTTAGATTATTTTATATAATACAGAATCAGCCAGAAGGGATGGAAACATACTGACACAGCTCCCAGTGAACACGTTTTGGCTAACCACAGAATTCCTGAAAGATGTACCTTCCATATTTTAGGATTTTTTGTAATATGTGTTCAGAAGAAAGACAAGAGAAGTTCTGTTGTTTCAGTACAGGTGCTAACTTAAAACTTGAATTTACTATCATGGGAATAAGAAACATTACAAATGTTCTCAGTCTTGGATCAGATTTGTTTTCCCTTTTGTCTAATTTTACAGAAAGGTTAGGGCCTGAAAACCTAGAGGAAAATGGCCAATCAAACTAATTTGTGATTTTGAGAACTTTTTATAAAAGACTCCAGATTCTTAAACTTTCTCTTGGTTCATCCACTTTTGCTGATATATGAAGATGACATTTGCCTTCTCTTTGCCTGGAATTCTTTGAAAGATAGAAAACTTCAATTCCTCAGCATTTGGAAGTCAGTGACCAAATGGCTAAGATGAAGGAGGCTGAATTTGTTTGTCTATTATATTTCTATGCCACCTTTATTCCTATCAAGAAACTCAAGGCAGCTTACATAAATTCTCCTCCTGCTCTCAGTGTTCTCCTCATAACAACCCTGTGAGGTAGGTTGGTCTGGGAGTCTGTGAATCGCTTAGCTCCATGGCTGAGTGGGAACTAGATCCCAGATGGCCTGAGTCCTAGTCACTTGCTCTTGAGCACTGCACCACACTTGTTTCATAGATAAAGGACAAACTAGATTGGGCAAATACAATTCATGTACACACTGTTTGTACTCAGATAGCTGTCATAAGGAAGCTTGAGTACCCCTGGGACTGTGGGGCTCCATTTAGCCTCAGAGCCAAATTCCAAAACGGTGGGCAGGGCTGAAGGCAAAAGAGACAGAGCTAAACAACCAAAAATACAGTCACATTTTAACTTAAAGCACGTTTTGCTGGTAAGAAAGCCTTAGGAGAGGCATTTCAGCCTTTTAGTGTGGGGGGGGGGGGAAGGTGCAAAAGACATTGGACAAGCACAAAGTGATTACTGGTGGGAGAAAAGCTGGTAGGAACAGAGGAAGAGAGCATGGCTTTCTGGGGAATCCTAGTTGGCTGTATTTGCCATCAGCCTGAGGTTCTGCACCCCTGCAGTGGAGGTGGAGTGGATAAAGGGAGCAATACTTCTTTCTTTCTCTGTTCTTGTCCTAACATAAGTCACTTCTCAGAAAGTATTAGTTGTACTTCAGAGAAATCCTCCTTTCTGGTATCCATGTGCGTGTTCCTGTCCATTCTAGCCTGTGAAGAGATGGACGTCACATTATTTTTCTCATAGACAACTTCTCCTAGGCTATGGATTCCTTTGCTGTCAAGTCCTTGTCTCCCATGCAAGACTAACGGGAATTTCTCCTTGGGAAGCACAGATGTGACCATTTCCACATGCATAGAGTTCTTTCAGCAGCGTCCCTTGTTGACCTGGATTAAAACATTTGGCCATTTGAAAATTATGATGGTGACAGGCACACGGTGGTTGAAGTCTTCCTGACCAAACTAATGTTGGAAGGTGATCCATGACCAAGCAGGCAGTACGTCAGCGAGCGTGTTGATGGTGGTACCTGTCCAGATTGAAGAGATCACTCCTTGATCCGAAATACCAAGGCTTATTATCAGCAGATTGTGACTTTTATTCATGGTGTGTGGTCACCAGGAGTGAGCTTCTCCACTCACTGTTCACCACCTAGGCCAAAGGGTATTTTCCCTGGGGCTTGCACTGCCTTCTTCTGATGTTCTTTAAAAGATGTCCCTCTTATGTTGCTGATAATACCTGGGTTGAAGGTGTCTTATTCTTGGGAACAGAATTATTTATTAACTGGTTTTCTATTTTGATACTGATGTTATGTATTTGTTATGAGAACATTGTTTTGCATGATCTGCTTTATGGATGGAAATGTATTGGGGATGGTCTTGGCCATGCTTTAGTGAATGAGTTTGAGCATAAAGTAAATGAAAAAGTGCTATACAAGTAGAGTAAAATGTCACCTTGTGATGTGCAGCAAGTTGTCTTTCTCCTTATGTCGGTTTCTTTTGAAACAGAGTTCTCCCATGGGCTTCACAGTCGTAGCATTTTGCAGGTAATTGGCACTCTGAATTACCTGTAAGTTACATAGGGACAAAGACCATTGTTGGTGCTAAGGGTGTCTCTGTATTGAAAATAGCCAACATAGCATCAGACTGCTCTGTGTTAGCCGAGCTTGAACAAAAAGTTAAGCACCCCCAAAGTTAAACAATTTAATTCTCTCCCAGTGAGATCAGTGAGTAAAATTCAGTTTCACATGAGTGGACTCCTCTTCTCTAATGGGATTTAACATTGCTCTTTTGCACCCTGGGTGCCTGAATCCACTGAAGTGGTGGGGGAGGGCATGTGGGCAGCTGTGGGGAGAGAAAAGCTATTATGTTTCACTGGTGGATAGACAGCATTGGATTCAATCCAATATGATTCAGACAAGTGCCTTAGAAAGTGTTCCTAATTGCCAAAAATCAACTTCTCACTATAGAATCCTACCCAGGGTTTATTATTAATATACCTTTTGATATAATACTTTACATAGATTGAATGCATTTTTGAAGTTCACAGCTGTCATTTAAAAATGGGATTGAAATTTCATTCTTGCACTGGTATTTCATGTTTTTGCTCTTCAATTCCTGTTTTTGGAAATAAATTAAGACAGTGGGGCTGTGAGTGGGTTACCTATGATACATATTCTGCTATGGAGGATGGTCCCTTTGGTACAAGTTTCTCTTGGGAAATTTTATAGAGCTATAACTTCTTCCAAAGTGCTAATGGGCTGCTGGGTCAAGTTCACAAACTTGCTCTAGCAATGGTAAATAATTATAAACCAAACTAAAGTATAAACTTAGCCATCTGGTCTCTCTAATAATATTAAAATGGTTCTGAGAGCTTGGTGAGGAAAATCAACATCTGGAAGGCAGTATTTAGCAAGGGATGGCATGTCTTACATGTGTGGACTTGTCATGGTTGTGTAACATCTGTTTCAAGTTTTCAAATGTGTCCGCTAATTTTACCTGAGTAGGCAGAATGAAGTGAATGAGCATCAACAATGTAAAAAGAACCATGTTCAGTTAGACCATAGGCCTATGTGGTCCATCATTCTGAAGGCCCTGGTCCTGGATGGTTTCTTTATCTGTAAACCAAAAACCCTAGTTATTTATGGGTCAAACAACCTAGAGCTAACCTGGCGGTTATAAAAGATATCCAGGCATACTACCTCCGATAGTGGAAGTAATATATAGCAGTCATGACTAGTAGCTGTTGATGAACTTTCTGAACTTGTTTCCTAAAACAGAACTTGTGAATCTGCAAGAAATCTAAAAATGCCATCTTTTGACTAATACAGGACAAAAATGAGGGATGTGCATGTGTGCGTATGTTTAAAGGATTTATTGTGTATTTTATTAGATGTTGTAAGCCGCCCCGAGGCTTCGGCAAGGGGCGGCATAGAAATGTTTTAATAAATAAAAAATAAATAAAAATAAAGGAGACTATCCCATGAAATTACATTTTCTGTTTTCCAATTTCCCAATTGAGTTCAATGAACAGGGAAAGATATCTTTTGTAATCAATTGCAGGATGTGGTAGAGGGCAGCCGCTCAAGAAACACTTCAAGCAGAGCTTTTGGGTATGCTAAATCACATTCAGAAGCACATTTAATTCATTTAAACCTGCTTTTGTTTTGGCAGCCTGTAAACTCCTTGACATAAAACAAACTTTAAAGAAATCTCTGGCTTTGAAATAGTGACCAAAGACCGCACCATAATTTTTCTTTATTAGCCTTGGAGTAAATACCAGTCAGTGCTGGCTTGTGGCTTGGAAATGCAACACAAAGGAAATGTTTTGGCTCTTAGCAATTTTTCTCTACATAAATTAAGAGACTTAAGGCCACAATCCTGTGTGTGTTGAGTCAGAAAAAAGTGCTCCAACTCCCAGCATTCCCTGGCAAACATGGCTAGGAATGCTGGGAGTTGTAGGACATTTTCTTTCACCTACTGCTGAATACATAGCATTGCTGCATTCTTAAAGCCACATTCCTTTGCATATGTATCTGGGAATAAGGACCACTTGTTTCATTGTTACTTATTTGTGACTAAATTTAAAGATTATTGTTGTGTTAGTCTGCCTTTCTGAACCTAGTCTCATTATATTCCCTGAGACATATTTCCAAGTAAACATGTATAAGACAGCACTGTTCCAAATCTTAGATATCTTATGGAATCTTATGTATCTTTACTCAGGGGTATCTATTTATTATTTATTATATGTATATCCCACCTTTTTCATCCTCAGAACTCAAGGCAGCTTACATATTACTCCTCCTTTCAATCTTATTTTCACAACAACAACCCTATGAGCTAGGTTGAGCTGAGAGTCTGAGAGGCCCAAAGTCTCCCAGTTAGCTTCATGGCTTAGTAGCGACTAGACCCCAGATCACCTGAGTCCCAGCCCTGTGCTCTTCACCATTACACCATGCTGGCTCTCAGTGTGTAAATTCATTAATTTCTGTGAAGCTAAGTAAGTTAATTAAATTTAGTGGTGCTAACTCCCTAGTGAGTGTGTTTAAGATTACAACCCTAATGTGAAAATATTGATAATTTTCATAAATGGTTCAAGTAGATTTATTGTACTTGAGGGATCATGTTATGCTGATGTTCTTAATGTACAATAAAGTGGCATATTGGATCACGGAAGGTGCAGTCTGACATCCTCCATGTGCAGTGAACATAAGACTCCAAATATGAAGGCGATCCAACCTAGGGCAGGAGACTCGGCAGTAGCAAGTTCTGCTATCCACACCTGGCACCCTGCATTCCATCTACATGGCTCTTTCGGCTGTGTGGATGAAACATCCTTTGGATATGGTGTAGGCTAGCTCTCTCAGGCTCCTCCCCTCTCCAGCAGCAGCTGGAAGTGCCTGGGCCAAATTTGTTTGCCTGAAAAGTATTGGCAAGCCCTCAGTTGCCAACCCAGAAAAGCAAGAGTGGAGTGTGAGGGGAGTAGCATCAGATGTAAATAGGTTGTAGAGAATTACACTAGATTCCTACCTATGCCTCAAGACTGCACACAAGACACCTCTCTAAGAAATTTAATCTATGAACAGAGAAACTACAGTATTGTAGTACAGTGTGCGTTTCTCGTGTGTATTTTAGTCAAGTCTGGATGACACAATATATTTTCTGTGATCTCCTTCCCTATGGTGTTGGAGTCAGCTACTATCAAATTAATTGTGTGTCCTAAATCCATTTTGTTAATCTAGTTTGGATTTATTCACTAAACTAACTCACAGAACTATTTATTTTTACTAGCTTGTCTGTCTGCACACAGTTATATTAAGTATTTGTTGCAAATTCCTGGCCAAAAAGAGAGCAGAACCCCTTTCTTGTGTTTTATGAAAGCTTCACTGCCCCATTGCTGGGAAGAGATTATTACCTGCCCCAGGTGACCTGGTGAATGGCAGTTTGCAAGTATGCCTTGGTCTTGTGTTTTGCAACTCAGTTTAAAACAGAACTTTTAACTTGTAAAGTAAGAGTTGCTACATTTGAGCTATTTTGCAGTGCATCTTGGCTTAATGTCGGGCATAGCAGAAATTATGGTAGTTGATTTTGGTAGATTCTAGATTGCATCAAACCTTAAAAAAAAGAAAAAAGTGATGGAGGAAGAGTCAATTACCCTTGGCATTTTCTCCTTTTTATTTTAAACGACCCTGCTACTGAGCACAAAGCAATGCTATAAACAGGAATCAGAAGAATAAATCAGGTATAAAGGAGAAGTGAAATATTGCCCTTTTTGTTTCTTTGTATTGATACTCTGTTTCAAAATTATTGCTTGTGGTGCCATCACCATTAGCGTGCTGCATAATAGATGAGTTTGTACTGACAGGGGCAGCAGGTGTTTCAACAATAAAAAAGGGCTGGTTATTGTTTGAGCTAACATTTCTCCCACCCTGCAAACAAAACCTCCCCTGTATCTAGAACCGCAGGGGAAAATAAAAGTAATGGAGCAATTGCCATTTTACAGCATTGCAATCAGTCTTGATTGGATGTGCCTGAAATAAATTAGTGTGTGTTTCCATTCCTGGTCACATAGAAATTGATTAGCAATTCCATTTTGTCTAAAATTGCATCAGTAGCCACCGATAGGTGCCATAGGCAGATCAAATAAAAAATTACTTCAAATTATTGCCTTCATTGTAAAATTGTGTGCACTAGGGAGAAAGCTACTGGAAAGTAATTGCTTTAAGAGTTATTTTTCTGAAGAGGGTTAAAACCTGCTGTGTACAAGAGTGTAACACTGAAAACAAGAAGTGCTGAAAATGTTAAAAAGATTGCAAGCTGAACAAGAGTGTAGCTATAGAAGGCATGACAATTTATTAATATGTGCCTTACCTTGAGGCCTGGTTTATGTTCTCTTGTTCACATAGGCTGGGTGCTTGCAAACAAGGTAGTGTTCTTAATATATATGATCTGTCTTCACTTTTTTGAGTGCAAAGAATTGGGCAAATGTGTGGGCTGCCATGTAACGCAGTGGGAATCAGGTGAAAAGCACTGAGGACCTAGGCCTAGACCTGCTGCATCCTCAGGATTCCCATTTCATTAGCATTATTTGGTCCAATCCCAAGATAGTGAATGTTCTGAGATGAGCCACAGTAAAATCTGAAAACAAACATTCACAATGGTGAATTTGAATAATTCACCTTACATTTGCGTCCCTGTTGCAGGGTGTATCTCTTTTATCAAATGGCATGTGTAACCTTTGTATCCCCGAATTTTAAGTACAGAATATGGCTGGCTGGCTGGATAATAGATGGACAAATATAATGGGGAAAAGGAATCCCTAAATTAGAAACTTGGTTAAACTTTTGGCTTAGCTGGCTTGGTCAGCATCCTGGGTGAAAGGTACATGCTTCTTACTGCATGCCGCATAATCCTCTGCGATCGTCAGGGTTTCTGTGATATTCACTAAGGGACTCCTTGGCAGTTAGGTCAATATGGCAATTGTGTCTTGAATCTGTGAGTATTTAGGAAAACAGTGACAACAGGCCTTGAATACGAATATACAGAGGTCTTAGATTGCTAGTGCTGTTTGGAAGACAGCCGTTTTCAAAAATTGCTGTTCAGGTTTCACGTTTCTCTCCACCCTTGCATCAGACATACGAAAAGCAAACTTCTGCTCCTTTGCATGTCATTTCCAGCTGTGGAAGAGTGAGACCTGCCTAGTATATGCTTTGCTGTACAGATTTAGAGCTGAGTGTGATGTGGCCTATTATTTCACAGATGCAATGAGACAAAAACAAGGCTGGAATGGGCTTTGCTGTGCTCTGGAATGCCCTCTTGTTCATTGCAGGTTGTTAGGAAATAGAGAAACTAGCCATACATGCAAGTGCAGAAGCATACATTTTCTTTGGGGAGAGCCCGCAACTCCCTGGGAGAGCACCTGCTTTGCCTAGGTTCAATTTCCAGCATCACCTTCAATTTAAAGGGACGGCAGGTGAAGAGACAGCAGGTAACTGGAAAGAGGTTTGGTTGACACTCTGCACCTGCCATTTCATTCTGTACTTCTGCAGAACTATGGTGTGTATGCACAGGCCTGATTTGCATAGAATACTAACCTATGTTTTCTTTAACCCAAGGTTTTTTGTGCTACCCAGGGCGTATATGGCAGACAATTAAACAAGTCATGGTTTATTTTCTCAAAGCCTGGTTTGTTTGTTTTCTGCTTCCTTCATCTTCTTCCCTTCACTTGCTTCTTTCCAACGGCTTTTGTAGAATTGTAAAGTTGCATATAGGGCAAGCTTATTTTTCCTCACCACTTTTGCTGCCTGACTATATAGCTTAACAAAACAATCCATGAACAACTCACAGTTCTTGGTTTACATGTAATGACAACCCAAGTTTAAAACAGCCCAAAATTCATCATCCAACAATATCCCATAAAGGTTTTTTTAATTTTTTTTGCATTTTTCATAGTTATCAAATCATGTTTCATAGTTATCAAATCACTGAATTCATATGTCATGACAACCCAAACTGTGAAAACCCATACTGTGTGTGAATCAGGTCACAGCCTTACATTTAAACTATAAAATTCTTCCTGACAGAGTTGGGCCTTCCTGACAGAGGGGCCTGTAGAAATGACTGCAAATGAAGAACATGAGAATTCCATTCTCTCCGAATCAGAAATTCTCTCTGAAGTAGAATTTGCACATCTGTCTTCCTCCCATCCCCCTTGTGAGTTGTGAATGATGCCCATTTCACTTTGGTGATGAGAGAAATGCAGCTCCAATTCAGATGTTACAAACAATCATGGATGACCAAAACAAAACAGGTTCAGGTACAATTCCATGCATGTATAGGGATGTTTTCTATCTAAACATATAGGATGGTAACCGTAGCTTTTTCTTCCTATATCTGTCCTCCATCTTCATCCAAATTTGCTCTGAAGAGCTTTTATTTAAGCAAGCAAAAGTAGAAAAAGGATGGAATGACAGAAAGATTCACTCCATTTTGGAAAATGAACCAGAGTTGTTTTCAAAACATCACAGTAGGTGTTTGTGGTGATGATTTTGGTACCAAATACTGATCCCCCTATTCTAAATTAATACTGTCTAATACAGTTATATGTGGTGCAGATATATTGGTCAGAGCAAGAATTCCTCAAACAGTGCCGTGTTTTTTCTATCTGTTTAAATGCCCTAATTGTGAAATGGCTTTCAGGAAAAGAGTGAAATGGAATAGAGGCAAATAATAAGCTCATTTGTGGACACTTGACTTTGCAAATTCTGCTTATATATGGGCCGACTTTTCCTGATAAATACAGCTGAAAGCTCAGTGCTGATGATCAGCAAAGAGAGACACACTACAGAAGACGAGTATTCCACTTGGTATAGGACAGTTTCAAGACATATTATTTGCAAGATACATTTTCAAAAGAGTACTTTGGGATTAAACCTGAGCAAAAGGTTTGTAGAATTCAACCTGAATACCAACCTCAACACCTCTACCATCTCATGCTCTGGTATTCTCTCATTTGGATTACTGTAATGCACTCTATGTGGGAGTGCCTTTGAAGTAAGGTCAAAATAGGGTATTGAGGCTGCTGACAGGGGCTGACAGATATAAACACATTATTCCAGTCCTCACCAACAGCACTGGCTACCAACTGAAGTCCGGGCCCAATTCAAAGTCCTAACACTAATATTTAAAGCCTTAAATGGCTTGGGACCAGGGAATCTAAAAGAATGCCTTCTCCCATATGTACCTACCTGGACCCTGAGCTCATCATCTGAGCCCCCCATTAAGGATATAAAGAGGGTGACAACTAGGGTAAGGACCTTTTCAGCTGTGGCACCGCAATTGTGGAATTAGCTTCCCAAAGAAGTGTCAGACGCCTGCTCTCTCATTCTTTTCAGTGTCAGGCTCTATTCTTTATATATACCGAAATAGTTAAATTATTTTAATTCTTTTAAAATCAGTTTTTACTCTGTGTTTATGCTGCATTTATTGTTCTGCTGCTGTACCTTTTTACTTGTAGTAGGCCTGCTGTTGTTTTTATATTATGTATATTCAATTTTATAATTTATGTTATAATGTTGCTGATCATGTTATCTGCTATTTTATTTTATGTTGTTGCTTATTTGGTCTTTGTGAACCACCCAGAGAGCTGTTTTGGGCATATGGGTGGTATAGAAATAAATAAATATAACTATTTTGGTTTACTCTAACCTTCTCAATGAAAGACTGTCTTTTTTCAGATCAAAATGCAGATGTTTTGACTATTTTCCTCTAAACATAGCAGTATGGAAGCTATTTAGTGCAAATGAAAGGATAATGGCCGCTTTATCAAGCACACTCCCTGTACCTTTTCTAAATCAAATCTCTTTGTGGCTGTGTTTCACATAACACAACCCTAATATAGGACTAGAAATAAATACTCCCTTTTGGCCAAGCAGAATAGTTAAGTAATACCAAAGAGTTACATCAAAGAAGCAAGCCAAAGTCTCATTAAGCTTTGGCACTGCCAAGTCAGTTGACTTCCAATATCTTTTGGGGTGGGAAAAAAATTCACCTGGGGACAAGCATCTCTTCAGTTATTTGTAACCTTTTGCTTGCTTGCCTCCCTTATTGTAAGCCATTCTGACACCTGGGGCTTGTTAGCTTAATGCTGTGGATCATGTCAGGCCGCTGTAATATGAACTGATGCATGCTGAAAACAATTGTGTAATATGGCTTTGTTTAGCGGACACGCAACAGCCTTTTTTGGCTTTGATTTGGCAACTTATGTAGGGATATGCACTTTATCATTTTTGTTGTATTTGTGATTTTGTTGTCATTATTGTTCTTAGCAGATTCAAGAGTATAATGGGGCTAATCTAAAGAGGTTATTACTAAAATATACAAAATGTAAGCCCTCTGGAACACTATATGGTTTGGCTCTTAAAGAAATAAATTGGGAAAGCATGAAATATTTTGTGATCCAAACCAAAGGCTACAAAGAAAGTTCTTTTTTCCACCACACTGAAAGACCCCCACATCCAAATATGCACTCTTCACTCAGATATATTTATTTATTGACTTGGAGTGTTTTTGTGGTACTCCTCAGTTGAAAAGCCTTTCTAAGTTGCTTACACGCTCCCTGCTGTTCCCCACCAGAAGGTTTGGGAAGATGCAACTTAGAAGGAAAATGTAATGGGGAGGGGAGGGGAGGGGAGGTAGAATAATTCTTACAGTAGGGCTGGTGGAATGGCTGGTGCTGGCAGCTTTTGAGGAGGAGAAACCTTCATGAGGGAGGTTTTGTTGGAAGCAGATGTGGGGAAGAAGAGGAGGAGGAGCAGCAGCTTTTTATATCTTTCTCTTTGTCCTTACAGTGCACTGGCTAACAGTGTGATGGGTATATGTGAAACTATAGGTGAAGTAGTTTCCTAAGGGCCACTGCATAGTCATGTGCATCCATCACATGCCAGTGCAAGAGAAGAGGGAGTGGGAACTCTTGCTACTTTGTCTAGCTTTGTTTTTGCTTCTACTGCCCAGAGCAGGACAAATTGTGTGTGTGTGTGTGTGTGTGTGTGTGTGTGTGTGTGTGTGTGTGTGTTAGCAGAGATGGCTTAAAGGGGATTGGGGTGGGTGGTGGAAGTCCAGGATATCTGTTCCCACTTAAATTTTGATCCAAGCAAGAGAGGAAATAGGTGTCCTGTAAAGTTCATTTCCTCTAATACGGCAAGGCTTTTGGGGTCACAAAGTTAATTCTTGAGCCCAGGTTTCAGAGAACCTCGCCAGCACCTCCAGTACATTCCCATTAATTTAAATAGGGCTTATGTAAAAACTGAAGTTAGATGAAATGGAAGGGAGAATACAGAGCAGCAAAGCCAGGCTTTCTTCTAGCAACGAGTGCTATTATACTGTGATTAGTCTCTTTGTGCTAACTACTTCTACTTGCTTTGGAGAAGTGCATTTCAGTTCTGATTACTGCTCAGCAATTGAGTAATCCCTTGATCAAAAACTGAATATGCCCTCTTTAAAGGAGAAAATGTAACCCAGATGACAAATTCATACCATTTCTTGTGCAAGTACAGATGTGTTGACAAATTATATTTAGCTTGGTTCTTGATTTTAATAATGATATCACATGAAAAGCAGCCTCTTCCTGTTTTTCTGAGCTTTCTAAATCTTATCAAAGTCTTGGCATATGGCTTAGGCATCAGTTGAGCATGAGATATGATTGTGGGATGCTGTGCATTATTTTAAGGAGGCTGCAAAGACAAAGGGTGCTGTTGAGCCAGAGTACGAACAGAAGGCTTGTGTACAAGCCTCCGGTTCCTTCCCATGCCAGTCCACCGTGCAGATTAGTGGTGCAGATATCTTTTTACTCTAAATACCCACCCCCACCCCAATTACCAGCCTGTGTAATAGAATAGAATGGACATACTGCTCTTGAGGAACAAAGAGTGGAATCTGCATTTAAAACTGCTGTAGGAGAGGAAGGGATGGTGGTGGTCTTTGGGCACTGGGGGAACAGGCATTGACTGATGAATGGCTGCCTCAGGATGCCAGATTCTAAATGGTATAGAAGATGGTATATAAGTTGGTGGGAGATCTTTTATGGGCGAGGAGGTTGTGAGATGGGTGGTTAGAAAGAGAAGGGCCGAGTCCATCTGTGCCTATAAGCTGACACACTCGTCCTGCAGCCTAATTCCAAGTGTATGAGGGCTTGAGAGCTTGCTTGCATTCTTTTTGGTCTGCTGTATGATCAATTCAGCATTGATAGTTTGATGTCAGTGTAATTGGCAATGTGGACATTGACCCCTGGGTTTCTGGTTGTTCAATGATTTGTCTCTCCTGGTCCACTGAAAGTCACACCTATGTTTGACTTTTTCTACAAACCAAAGTGCAATTTCTTTGATAAAAGTTGCTCAGAAATACAGCTTCCTGATATGCGTTTGTCAGCTCTTTGGGTGATATGCACCTATGTCATTCTGCTAGTGCAAATGACGTTGTGTTACTGTAAACAGGGTTCCAAACTATGAGCAGCCAGAGTATCCAACCAAGTTAAATATTCTCAAGTACAATTGCATATTAAATTTATACAAATGTTTGTGCAACAGAAAAAAATTGATGGAGCTTTGCTAGTGCTATTTGAATGTGCTGATTGATGCTATTAGATAATGCTTTCCATGTGTAATGAACACAGATGTACACAGCCCTCAGTTTACTGATGCAAGATAAAAATTCCCAAAGGGTACTTGTTATAGTTTGTGTTGTAACCTAAACAGCAGACAACCCTCCATGGCTATGTCCTAATAGGCAAGTGTCTTCTGACTCATTAGATGCAAGATGATGAAACACATTCTATACTCTCTAATTGCATTTCATTAAATCAGCATTATAGTTTTATTATAATAATACTACTACTGCTGTTACTGCTACGAACAAGTGAGACTTGCAGAGGACAATGCGCTGGTGACAATTTAGAAGCTTACCAGCTGAAGCCAATAAACAATTTATTAGAATTTTAAAATAGTCTTTAGAACATTTTTTAGAATTATTATACTGCATCAGAAGTCTCAACAATGTCAGTAGAGAAACTCTACTGTTAAAGTTAGCCTTTAAATCATAGACTGAAAATAGATGCCTAGGCTATGCATGGAGAAGGCCAAGGATATTGTTCCAGAATTGAAAAGCAGCCAGGTGCCCTCAAGATGCAATGGACTGAAATGCCCATCATTCATAGCTAGTATGGCCACCTGGTTGGGGAAAGGCTGTCATAACAACAAAGCAAAGCAGCTAATTAACAGACTGTTTCCCACTTTTTTCTTTTATAGCAAGTAACAGGAAGAAGCTTCGGTGACACAGATTTCCGATCTGCATTAGAAAATGGTGTTCTGCTGTGTGAGTAAGTAATATTACAAGCTTAACTATTCATTTCTCTTTGTGACATCTGCACAACTGTATCGGTTATATTCGGGTCATCTGTAGCAGTGGAAACAGAGTTAATGAGGATTCACACAACCATTTTTATTATACGTTGGCTTGCTCAACATGCTTTAGGAATGTTTCAGCTGTCTAGATTGCCTCTCAGCATGTGCTATAAAGCATATTGTGGCAGGACCTGTGAAGAAGAAAAGTTACTCATGGAAACCTGCTGTTATGAGACTATATGCTCCAAGCCAAAGGAAACCTCTTGCATGGAGTTCCTCCAATCTAAACAAGTGTACCCAAAGCAAACAACTGAGGCTCATCATGAGCTGACTTGCATGCTTAGGAATTGGAAACTCGTGACATGTTGTACAAGCATCCCCAAAGCGTGCATACACATCTGGTAGGAACTCTGTCATTAATGTGATATATCTCTACATGTGGAGTTCACAGGGGAGGCTCTCAAATATCCTCCACTATTATTTAATATGAAGACTTTTCCTCTTGCTTAGCCTCATTCTTCACAGATCAGGGGATCAGCTTTACTATGACCAGATTTGCTTTGTGTTATATAGACCAGTTCCTGGAATTCTGTCTCACTCAAGTTGGTGCACCAAGAAGGAGGCTGCCATTGAGTTTTGTGGGGTAAAGTCAGACACTGTCACTCAGCAAACCAGGGCAGAGGCCAAATTTAGTTCTTAACCCACTGGTGTGGCTCAATGCATCTTTTCCATTTTTCCAGTGCAAATGACTGCCATTCATTCCTGTGTGGAGAAATTAAAGTGTTGCCACTGGGGACAATTGCAGTGGGTGGAGAAGAATGCCCGGCAGCATGTGGACTGGTTTCTACTGACAAGAGTCAACATGGCTAGAAATTATTATTATTATAGTCAAAGCAAGAAAATTCCATAAAATCTTATCAGAAGAAAAAAAATATATAAGCAGCTAAAACATAGGAGGAAGAGCATCTCTAAAAGAAAAGAAAAAAAACCCTTTGATTGGTAATCCTCTCAAGCCTTTGGATAGCCAAGAATGTCTTTAAAAGCCTCAGCATAAAGCCCATCTGGTGCTGGAAAGATGGTTGGTGTCAGGTGGCCGCAGTGGGGAGGTCATTCCATAAATCAAGGGGCACCACAGACAAAACACTCCCTTTTGTTGTTGCCCTCCAAGCCTCTCTCAGAAAAAAAAAGCCCCATATGTTAAGGATAGTTTCAACATCCAGTTAATCTCCCATTAGTTTGTGATCAGAATTGGCAAAGCTGAAGTTTCTCATGTGTTCTTCTCTGTGAGGATGCACTGAGTGAGTTGGTGTGCTTGGAAGGTCCACCCGAATCCTTGATGGTCGGACACATATTGATAAGGGGATGAGTCTGACACAGTTCAAAAGTTTCATTTTCCACTATGAACAAACTATTGAACCACCCAAGGAAATATGTGAAATTGCCAATCGTGGGTGAAGTAGAAGTATTTATTTTATTATATTTATATCCCACCCTTACTTCAAGGAGCTTGAGGTAACATACATATTCCTCTCTCTTTAACCTCACAATAAAGCAGTGAAAAGGTCCAGTATACAGAGGAGGCCCAGCCTTCCAAGGTTGTTTTTCTAGCGAGCTAGTTCAGATTCAGAGTGGGGGGGGGGGGGAATCAGCCAAATATATCAAAACAATTGTATATAAATTAGGCATGTGATTTTTCAAGGCATGCAGCTGTGTCTTTAGTACAGAGCCAATAGAGCTTTTGGAAAAGTTCTTCATTAACAGGAATTAAGTTACTGCTCAGCTTACATTTGTCTATTAACTACAGTCTAAGCAATTTATGGACCTTGGTTAATAGAATTATGACCCCATGGCTGTTCCCCCAACTATTGTGTGCTTATCTGTGTATGCATATCTGTATATATGTCAGCTGTGATTTGTTGCCAGGCTGAGCCCAGGAATATATGCATTAACAACCAAGAATAGTTGCCTTACCATCATTACATTTCTTTTTATAATTAATCTTTGCATATGGCCTTATTTGCTAAAACCTATTAAGGCAATGTACAAAATTTAAACCATTAAAGGCACCCACAAATGTTGTCCAGTTCCACTATCTTTTTCATTCTTCTCAGGCTCCTGTACTCTTAATTTATCCATTCTCTTTGATCTTCCTGTCTTTGCATTTTGCCCATCTGCCTCAGACTTTTATATCTTAAAAATAATCCATTCCCTCCCTTCTCCAACCAATCAGAAGAGAAGTTTCTTGTTCAATTTTGCCCTCCATTCCCATTCCCGATTCTTTCCTCTGACCTCCTGCTGAACATTCTGCAAGCCATTATTTTTTCCTCTTTTCAGGCATTCTGACTCCAATATCCAAGGAAAACTTTTTGCAAACCGCCCTATTTCTATGTGTGTGAAGAATGTTCCTTTGTGCTCTGCCTTCCTGATTCCCACTAAAATAAGGACTGCCTCCATCTTGCCCTCGAAAGATGATTGTGCCAAGGCATCACTTCTGTGGCCTACAAAGCAGGAATGATGGGCGAGACACACTAAAGTCCTGTTAATAGCAGGAAGTTCTGCTCCATAGCAATAGCTGGAGAAACAGAGGCCCCATCCTCCACAATATCTCAGCTTCCGCACCTTAAGAGCCTTACAGGTGACAGCAGAAGTATTTTAAAAAGGCAGAAAAGTGGGTGAAACCCCAACAAAATAGCTGAATTTTCTCAGTACTAGCTGAAGGAGCAGAGTGAGGGGTGGGGCATTTTCAGCTAACTATAAAGTACAGTTTAAGGAGAGCTGGAATAACTAGAGCAATGTTTTTTCCTACAGGTATTGATCTCAGTCTACAGAACACAACTCCCAAATATATGCAATATAGTGCATTGTTTATTATTAGGGTATACTGGGAGGAGGAGGCCCGTTGCAAAAGGATTCTTCGCAAGGCTAAGGCTGATTACGAGCTGAGACTTGCCAAGAATATCAAGAGCAACAAAAAGGGCTTCTTTAAGCATGTAAATAGGAAGAGGAAGGGGAGACAAGTGGTGGGACCACTAAATAAGGAGGAAGGAGATCCAGTGACTGATATGAGGGAACAGACGCAGATGCTAAATGACTATTTTGCCTCTGTGTTCTCTCCAAAGCAGGACAGGGGATATCCGCATAGGAGATGAGATGAGGCTGGGGGCTTAGGGACACAGATTAGAGTCACCCCCCTTGAAGTCAAGGGGCTCCTCAGGGCATTGGACATTACAAAGGCGCCAGGCCTTGACGGGTTACACCCGAGAGTACTTAGAGAGTTGGCAGGGGTTCTCTCACGCCCGTTGGCCTCCATTTTTGAGGCCTTGTGGAGAATGGGTGAAGTTCCAGAGGACTGGAGGATGGCATCAGTGGTCCCAATTTTCAGAAAGGTTAGTAGAAGGGACATGGGGAATTATAGACCGGTTAGCCTTACATCCATTGTAGGAAAAACAATGGAAAGGCTCATAATAGAGATCTAGTGATGCTAGATAGGGAAGGGAGGCTGACAGCCGCACAACACTGCTTCCACAAAAACAGGTCCTGCCTGACAAACCTTGTGAAATTCTATGACAAGGTTTCGAGATGGCTAGATGGAGGGGATGCAGTGGATGTGGTATACCTGGATTTCAGCAAGGCCTTGCCCATGATATCCTGGTGGAGAAACTGAGGTGTTTTGGGATACACCAAAGCACTGTCCAGTGGATTAGGGCATGGTTGACTGACCGAAAGCAGAAGGTAACCAGTAGTGGGGAATCATTGGGATGGCAGCCAGTGACAAGCGGGGTTCCCCAGGGCTCTGTCCTGGGGCTGATCCTGTTTAATCTTTTCATTAAGGACGTGGAAGAAGGGGTGAACAGTCTGCTGATCAAATTCACAGATGACACTAAAACTGGAGCAGTGGCTGCAACTGAGAAGCAGGTACTCCAGATCCAAAATGATCTGGACAGACTATGGAAGTGGGCAGGAGACATCAGGATGGTGTTCAATGTGGATAAGTGCAAGGTCTTGCACTTGGGGCATAGGAATAGCTGTCATAAGTACAGGTTAGGTGACAAGTGGCTGGAGAGCAGCACTTGTGAAAGGGACCTCGGGGTACTGGTTGACTGCAGGCTAAACATGAGTCAGCAGTGTGATGCGGTGGTCAGGCGGGCGAACGCCACCCTTGGTTGCATAGCCAGAAGTGTGGCTTCTAGATCAAGAGAGGTATTACTACCACTCTATACGACTCTGGTGCGCCCGCAACTGGAGTATTATGCTCAGTTTTGGGCCCCTCATTACAGAAAGGATATAGCCAGGTTAGAGTCAGTGCAGCGTAGGGCCACAAGGTTGGTGACCAGTTTGCAGGGGATGGGGTATGAGGCGAGACTGCAGAACTAGGTCTCTTCAGCCTGGAGAAAAGGAGACTCAGAGGGGATATGTTGGTGACATACAGGTATGTGAGGGGATGTCACATGGAGATGGGTAGAGACCTGTTCTCCCCTGCAGAGGAAGGCAGGATGTGCTCCAATGGAGCAAAGCTCAGGGAGCCAAGGTTCCATTTGGATGCCAGGAAGCATTTCCTGACAGTTAGGACCCGAGAGTGTGGAATGTGCTTCCATGAGAGGTCGTTGAGGCCCCATCGGTGCGGGTGTTCAAGGATAGGCTGGACGTGCACGTGGTGGGCATGTCGTGAGCGGAGCCGGCTGGTGCTGGAGGTCAGACTAGATGGCCCAGGAGACCCCTTCTGACTCGCTCTGTTTCTATGTTTCTATGTTTTGATATTAAACTTACTATAAGTCAAAGGGATATTACTTGATTAAAACTACAAACTAAGAATTGTAAAAAGTGATAGTACACAAAGAAAATCCATGGTAAGTTAAAGCAGAGAGTACATAGACACTCATACACAAGTAAAATCACTTAATTTAATGCTTTGTTAGCAGTTCAGTCTAGTTTTAATGCCCATGACTAGAAAATTGGCTACATCTTGTGTGACCCCAGGTTTAACAACTGCCAGAAGAATAGAAACATACAAATTGTCTATATGTTCCAGGTAGGATAAAAGAATTGGGAAAGTAAAATGGCCTGTCAGGTTTCTATACAATTGACAGTAGAATAAAGCATGGACTACTGTTTTGACCTGGGAGCTTTTACAAGGGCACAATTTCAGATGTCAGTAAGTACTGTCCATATGCCTTGACTGTAAGATATTTAGCCTAGCCACTATAAATGCTGTCCCATATCTGAAAATTTTGACAGCGGCAAGGTAGTTGGGAGATTGGTGGATGCTGACCAGCTGCAATCCAAGATGTTCATTTGAACAAACACCTTTGTTGTCACCTGTAGCTTTTGCAGATTTTGATCCAACAGCCTCTCTCTGATAAATCTGATTGCTTTGTCCAGCTCAAATGGTAAAAGATACAGCACAGACTATCTGATATATTTTACTTTACTTATGAATGCAACTTAGCCATGACACAGCATAATTATCAGACATGGTTAACGATAAGTAAACCAGGTCTGCTGGTAATGGATATGCACATAACCAAAATCCGGATGCAGAAGCAATTAACCGAGGGAACAGAGTCTTACTTTCAGTTACAAAGCTGCATTTGACGACACAGTTTAGGAGACTTAAGGTTTTCCTCAAAAAGACAGTTTGTATTCCCTAAAATTCACAACTGAAACCCATGCAGCCATTTGGTAACTACTTTGGTCTGATAAACTTTCACTGCTGAAAGTATGTGCTAGCCACCTTTTGTCTCTCTCTTTCTCCCAATAGCATGTAATCATATTAGAAGGACTCAGGGTTACACTCTGTATTTGATGTGACCATAACATTGGATTGAAAAAATAGCCTCAGATACTTAAAAAGCACACTTGTACATCGTTGCAATAATACACATGTATGATACATTTGTATTTGTATATATGCATGCTGCATTTCTGTATGCATTTGTATATATGGTGCATTTCAGTAACGCCTATAAGTATTGACTGTATAATGTTGACTTTTCACTGGTATCTGAAATTTAGACAGAATAATGTATATCAAAACTATATGTGCATGTCCTTTCTTTTTTGGGCTGCTTCACATTTGTGTTGCGGTTTGCTCCATGTATTTCTGTTGAGTCATAGGACAAAAGATTGCTTAATTTTGTGTCCTACTGATTTGAGGTGATGGTACTTTGCTTGCACCATGCTGAGTGATTAGAAGTGATGGCATTTTGTTTGCAGCTGGTGTATGTGTGAAAAGGATGAAGGACTCTTGACAGCCAGATTAAAGTGGAAGTGTGCGGGGGCAGTACTATACTGAGTTCTCAGCTACAAACAAGCTCACTTTGATTGGGATTCTCAAAAAAGTAGGACACCCATCAAACTATATGCAGCAGCATGTTTCTATTGAAGCTTATCGACCTTGTTACATGAAGGAGGGATCTAGGAATGATTCTCACTCTTGCACTCCTTACATATTTTATTCTTTATGATTGTATATTGAATTCTATTCCTTTGGTTTTTGTATTCCACCCGAAGAATTAGGCAGGTTACACAAATCTTCTTTATTCTGGTCCAGATATACCCGAGTACATAATACATATTCCTTTTCCCAGGTCTGAATGGCATACATATCTAAAATTTGGCAAATATTTGTTTAAATTACTTGAAAATGGTGACTGGGAAATATGTGATTTATAGTAACTGATGATTGGATGAAAGAAGATACATTCAAATCTGCAACTGTGATAACTTTTCTGAGAAGCTGTTCTTTTCCGGATTTAAAAGATGCACTTCTGTTTTTTGTAGCAGCACTGGTTTCAATTGTTAACACAGCTGTGCTTAAGCACTAATCTTTTTGTTTTTTAAGGAGTGATTTCATGGCTTCTGGCACTGTGCTTTGGATTGACTATTCCTGCATACAGCAGTTTTAGCAGGAGCTGTCCTTGTGTGCCAGACAGAACAAGAGGCAATTTCCATTGTGTTTCTTTTAGTTTCGCTTACGTTAGTGCTAATGGTAGGAGAGATCACAGTCACCCAAAATCTTCCTGGTTTCTCCCCGTGCCACAGGTTGGCCAGCAATCTTTTGCATAAATGGTCAGTGCTGTTTCTCTGTGCAGGCTTTCTTCTGCTGCTAGTGTAGCTGAACTGCTTCAGAGTTGGCATGCCTAAAGCGCTAGTGGCAAGTATTAAACCCTTTTCAATATTGTTCTTGCTATTGGGGCCAGTGTGGATGGAAGTGCTGAAAATAACTCTCTGTGTCAAGTTCTTTCCCACTGCGATGGGCAGCATCACTGAGCTTGTGTGGACATTTTTGGATTTTCCCACCCTTTCCCCAGATCTCTAGCTGTTCCTGGTGGGAATTAGGAAATCCTCAATGCTATGAATTGTGAAGCTAAACAATAATGCTACAAAGGGGGAGACATTTACATAGGGATACTATTTTGGTGTATTCTCAAGTATTGTGCGTTCATCTGGATAATACATGGGATAGTTTGCTTGGTTTGGACTTTGGACTTCCAAGTTTGGAACCCCATTACAAGCACGAATCTTGACTACTTCAAAACTTTTGCAATGTAGCTCCTCTTGGCCTAATCTACTTCATGGGTATGTTGTGAGCTTGGAAGGGTTACAAGCAATCCTATTGTCCCTTGGTGAGATCTATTTTGGATTCCTCCTCCCAAAGCTGGAGACACTCCTATGACCTCAGAAAGGGGAATCTGACATTGGATTCCTTCCTCTTCCCTGTCCCCTTACCATTGTCACAGAAGGAATGGCACCAACTTTTTTTCTATGACCTAACTGAGGTAAACAAGGGGGTGTTTTAGTGGGTGATGAATTGAAGGGGAGAAAAAGCCAGGATCCAAATAATCCTGTGACTTTCTTCCACCTTTCCCACCCACTGCTGGGAAATAAGTTAGGTGTGTTCAAAGGCCCATCAAGCTGTAGAAATATTTCTGTTGTCGGTGGGGGGATGGAGAGTAAAATATTGCCTTCATCCTCTCCTGGGAACAGTCTAGTTGGGCATAGGATTTTTGGAAGCTTCCACACTTGAAAACTTCCATCCAATGGCCAGCAATTCCATAGGTTGTGCCCTTCTGAACTGAAAATTGGTGTGGAGGTGGTACTGATGGAGATGACTGAATAATATACTGAACTACTAAAAGTTAATGGACCTTGTTGAAAGCCAGGTGTTGAATTATGCAGGGAAAAGCAAAAGAAAATGTGAGAGGTCCAGTATCAAATTTGGCAGAAAAAAGAGAAAGACTTGATGGCTTTGCAAAGGGTAAATTGGTGCTGTACCTCTGCATATATAAGTAAGTGATCTGCTTTCTGGTCAGCTGTACTTGCTGCAAAGAAGTGACAGATCAGAGCCAGATCTGCAGGGGGAAAAGTCATCACTATCATGCAGTATAAATCCCAATGCTTGTTCATTTTCCAGAAGGGATTATAGAAGAGTAGTTTTCAAACAGCTGTAGAGACATGTGTCTTCAGCAAGCATAGTGACAGACTTGCTTAGACCAAAAACTGTAGCCTCTTTAGCAGTTGCAGAATGGATAATGTTCCATTACTGTACATGCAGTTACTACCACCTATAACATATAACATGTAATAATCCAGGATGGATAAAAATCTATGATTTAAAAAAATCAGTTTCTTTAAAATTTAAATGGGATTTTTTGATTGAAATCTTTTTAAATTTAAATTGAACTTTTTAAAATAAAATGCTTTTTGAAGAAAAATCTATGCAAATATAGTTTTGTTTATACGATACATTATAGTCCAAAGGTTATTCATCATGAAATAAGCATTACTTTTTAATTATGTAGCATGAGGCTGTATATTCATGCAATATTTACATTTTTGGTAAATTAATTCAATTAATCCATTCACAATGTCATGCTCTTCCAGAGGTTTCTGTAAGATTATTGAGCAAATTTTCTATTTAAAAGTTATCATCAGAGATGCTTGGTTTTACAGTTCTCAAAACTGTGAATCTGTGTCTGCAGAGATCACATGCCTCTTCTTCACAGCAAAAATGTCATAAAATAAACATAGAGAATTGGAAAAAAGACCTTAATCCCATTGTTCCTTAGCAAATCTATGTACACAGAATCAACCCCTTCCTTCTTAAGCACAAAGGTTTGAAATAGCCAATGAATAGAAGATTGTTGGGAACGGAATAGATCTGCACAAGAAGCTAAGTGTGAGGGGCAAGCAGTAAAAATGAAAGTGAACCCTTTTGAGCAGAATATACCACAAGTCTTTGGATCTTTTTGTGCATATTCTTTCCCTGGAGGAGAAAACCTATAATGGCAGGAAGTCCTAAAAGAGACCCATTTTGGGAATATTTTAATGAAGCTCATCTACTTACACATAAGGCAGGCATGTGTGGAAAACCAAGATTTAAATCTGTTATTACTGACAAGTGATTTAAATTGTGATGCTTTCAAATTCAAGCATTTTTTTTATAAGTGTATCCCTGCATCCTAGAGTAAAATGGACAGGCAATCAGGCAAGCAACATGATTGAGGCTGATGTGTATAGAAGATCCTGGTCCAGTAATGTGGAAATCTATTTTATTTTTGTCCGCTCCACGGGCCTGTCTGTTACACTGAGGCTGACTGGGCCTAAGGTAAACGTTGGACAGCAGTATGTAATCACGACAGTTGGCACTGAAGCAGCAATTCACTGTTAATACCAAGGAACCTTTTCAGAAAGTATCTAGAACGTGAACACAAGAACCCATTAATAGGCCTTTTAAAATGAGCATTGAGAGAGACTGAACCTAATAGAAACAAATAAGCAACTTAACATCCAGGTCAGGGATGGGTGATTTTGACCCTGTCTTCTGCCTGCAACTCCCATCAGCCCTAGCCAGGGATGAGGGATAATGGGAGCCACAGTCCAACAACATATAGCAAGTCACAGGTTGTCTATCCCTGATAGGGGTGGTGGTGGGGGGTTCAAATCAGAAGTCAAAACAGTTAATTTTGGTAATTAGTAGACCTTCTCTACTATATCGTAAGCCAGAGCAAGATGCAGGGGAATTAGGGAAATTGTAGCAGCCTACAAAACGTATCACTTAAAAATGTAAGCTATTTTTGTTCCCTATTGAAAGGAAGACATCAAGGGTTATAAAAGTTTTTACTCTGATACACTCATCCAGCAATAGGTAAGCTGATGCTCTCAAATTCTTTTCAGCTACAACTTGCATAAGCCCCAACCAGCATGGTCAGAGTTGAGAGATTGCGGAAGTCCAGAATTCTGAGCGACATGTTCTGAAATGATCAGTTAGCTTTACAAACTAGTGTATGGTAGAGAAGAGCCATCTCTTGATAGTGGAATGCATGCCTTGCATGCAAAAGACACCAAGTTTAGTACTGAGCTAGATGACCCAATGGATAGGCCCAATATAAGGCTGCTTCCTGTGTTCCTGTACAGTTAATGCCAGTGACTGTCACCTAGATATTTGTTTAACTGCGGATTGTGCGTTATCATTTTCTCTTTAATGTTTCACATCCCATAATGAAGAAGTTAGTATGGTCCCAATTTTACATATGAGAAACTGTAACTGAGAGCGAGAGAGAGGGGCACGAAGGAAGAACTGTTTTCAGAATCAGTGAAAGAATTCAGCGTGGACATTTTCTGAGTTGGTAGGTCATGGCTTGAATGCAAGCATCTTTTATGTACTGTTAACTTTTGAAGATTTTCTGTGCCATTTATTCAGAACTAAGTTCATCTAGTATGCAACAAGTTAATTTGTGGCTGCACAAGGTTAACAATAGATCTGCAAAATATTCTCACAGCTTCTAGCAGGGGAAGTTTTGTTTTGTTTTTTTGCTTTTTTGGCCAGATACTTAACTTTGCTTTGCTAGAGTATAAAGCTTTTGTTCCCCTCCCCTCCCAGATTAGGTATTTTGTTGCCATAGGATGAATATAAGTGACCCATGCCACAAAGTGACAAAAGACTGGCCATTTCCTGAGGTATACAGCGCAACATGTTCTGATGCCAAACCATTATTGGCTTCACAGATTTGGCTTGTGTCTAGCCTGCAGGGAGACGCTGAGTCTCATTAAGGACAGAGATCTAAGTTCAGGCAGGGACACTGGAACCTGATCTGTATCAGGCCAGAGTTGTAACCTGCTATGCTTTTATTGTTCAGGATATAGGGACAGCTGGATATTATAGTTTGTGATGGAGGCCATGACCAGTGCAGCATGGGAAGGCTGTGCAGTGAGCAAAAGCTGTGCAGAGTTTCAGCCAGAATGACCTGTTTGTTGAAGAGTGGCCCATCATGCCATATGGCACAAGCCACTCGTGAAACTGAGGGAGTATTTCAAAAGCATTAGACACATGGTATAGGGTCTGGCATTCAAGCGGGTCAAAGTAGACATGCCCAGAGTAGCTCTTTGCACAGGGTACTTCTTATTTTCTTCCTCTTCTTATTTCTGTTCCTTATATTCTTCCCACCTTTTGTACAAGAGCTGCAGGGCAGTGTAATTGCCACCCCTCAGCATTATATCCTCACATCTTAGGATCTTGTGAGTTAAGGTGTGGAGCATAGAAAATTGCCTTACACTGGTCTCTCTGGCTCACTATTGCTTCCACTGACTGGCAAGCATCTCTCCAGGTTTTAGGCAGGGATATTCTTTTGGAGATGTTGAGCATCTTCATGGGAATCTTTGTGCAAAGTATGTGCTCTTCTGTTGAAGGAAGGGCTTCTCCAAGGTTAGAATCAGCTGAGAGAGAATGACTGATCCAGGCACCCAGCAGACTTGATGAATGGGGGTTTGTATCTGTGTCTTCACAGCTGGAAATTTCCACTCACTGCACCATTGTCTCTGACACCGGGTAGGTTTTCTCTGTTGACACTCCACTGCAGCTTTTTCTTCCATAACAGAGCGACCCACCAGTGTCTAGTATTTGTCAGTGGCTTTTTTTTAAATTTAATTCAGGTCCTGGTATTTCCCCTCTGCACATTTGTTGCATTATTATATTATGTAGGTAATAAAGACTGTTTTCAGTTCTCTCTGAATAAGGGCTCAATTTGCTTTAGTTTCCAATTAAATATTGAAAGACCATTCATAAGATACTTAAAGGTTTAGTTTACTGTTTTCAGTGAATAAACAAGTCTTTTAAAAAGCCAGACTGCTTTGAAAGTAACATGCTAAAGTGGGAGAAAAAATGCCATAATTATTTTGCCACTTAAGGCAAAGAGCTGAATAGTAAGGATTTTTCTTCCCTGTCTTTCTCCTCTTCTCTTTCCTTTGTAAGATTTTGTCCCTAATCATGAATAGTTGTAGTCTAACCACATTTTTCATTTCCTCCCACTGCAAAGCCTAGGTCCTTTCCTCTTGCTTCCCCTTCACCTCTAACTTAACTATCAATGAGGCCAATGCAAACATTTTTAAAAGATTTATTTCAAGCAGCGTCTAACATTTGGCATTTCCATTAAGACCTCCAGAATTTGTTTTTTTTGTGTTTGTGTGTGAAATGCTGGAGAACTCCTGCAGTCCTGTGTAATAGTTTATGCATCCCAAAAGTTCCAAACAAATTCTGTTCTTGGATTCTCCTGTTCTGCAGCATGGACCCTTGTTACTTTCAAGCCTTCATTTTTACTTCTGATTTCCCCTTCCCCTGTGACTTTCAAAAAGGAGTTAAATTAAGTATTGGAGGGTTAAGGGAGGCAATATGTGGCATGGGTAGACACACTGCACTCTCAACTGGTAGAATAAATGGGGAAGCAGCAGTTTAGCCACTGGATCAGGGTTTTAAAATGGATTTATTAGTGATAGGAGCTGGACAAAGCTAAACCCAAACTAATCTGCCTAAAGGCATATTAAGCTCACATTTCAGTCACTCTCTTTCTCTCTGTCTTTGAGATCTGAAGCTTTGAAATCTTCTAACAATGGGCATTTCATTCCACCTCCATCTTTAGTGACACACCCTATGCTTTTCATCCTTCTCATTCTTTTGCCTCCACATTCCTTGGCAATTTTCTGGCCTCATGCTATTTCTTACATTCCCATCCTCTCATGTCTGTTGTCCTCAGCATATCATATATTTCATTTGCGCATTGTCCTCAGTATGTGGAAGAATCTAGAAATGGCCACTCTGATGGATTCTGTTCATAAAAACACTGTCAATTGTAACAGTGTTGGTTGTCATTGATAATTTGATGTGGCAGGAAGAACCTAAACTTGATCATCTGGCCTAGCACTACACATTTTAGCATATGAAGTCTAGTTTCATGCAGGTAGCCTGCAGGCCAGTTTTCCCAACCCAGAACCCTTCAGAAGTTTTGGACTAGCACTTCCAGAATTCTTGGCTATTGGTCATGTTGACTAGAGCTGATGGGCATTCCCATCCAAAACCTCTGGAGGACATCAAGTTGGGGAAGGCTGCTGTAGACTGTCCCCTAGTTTTCATGGTGCCCATTTGTCAGAATAATTCTGTAAGAGTCAGGTCATATGCCATGAGCTGTTCTAGCGTACTGGCATATATTAGTTTTTCTTCTGGAAAGGCTGGTCTCAGCACAGTTCTCTTCTTTAGTCACAGCTGGGAACTTGTGTGCTCTGGACCTTCAGTTCAGGAACAAATTGCAACTTGAAGCCCTCAACAAACACAAGAAATAGTGATCAGAGCTGAGATGATAGTTTTGTTTGCAGGATTATGTAATTTGTTAACAGGTTAATAGACTTCAGATTTCAGTAGTGCAGTATGTTACATTAAGCATTCTCATATTGAAAGAAAGCCATTTTCGATTCAAGTCTGGTGACAGATCAGTTATATGCCATACTCCTTTTTTGTGACAGGTTGCTGAATTCCATAAAGCCTGGATTGATCAAAAAGATCAACAGACTGCCTACTCCTATTGCAGGACTGGTAAGTAACTCACACTGTTTTAACTGTCTTGCTCACGTTCCAGTGTTGTGGTGGCACTTCTGACATCTGTGCCAACAAGGTAATGTGAGTGCATCTGTCTTATTGCACCTGCAAATTCATATTGCTGTTAGCGCATCTCTTGGGAGAAATTTCAGTGAGAGCTGTCAACATGCCAATTTTAGATTGCCTTGAGCTTCTTTCATCACACCAACAGGATTTAAGAGAGAGAGCGCGCACGCACGTGCGCTTAAGACAAGATTCGTGAGTGTGTGTGTGTTAAATAAAGGAATGGAAGAAACGTTTTTATACTTACGTGGATAATTGTATTCTTAAAAATAGTTTTATATACTGTTGAACATATTTAAAATATTTCTCAGGCAATAAGCAATATTTAGTTTTACTTTTCCTGGCTGATAACAACAGTTCTAATTCCACTCCTAGCTTTCTGTGTTTTAACAGAAGCATTTTGGAATATTGAAAGTTCCTTTGCTTAATATGTAGGATTGGATTCTGAAATAGTTCTTGTCCCCCAACCACCAATTTTTGACATGCTTTTCCAATTCTTTTGTGTTGCTGCGAAAGGGTATGCCTTGACCTTCCAGAATTACCGTGTTTCCCCGAAAATAAGACCGGGTCTTATATTAAATTTTGCTCCAAAAGACGCATTAGGGCTTATTTGCAGGTGATGTCTTTTTTTTTTCATGTACAGCAGTCTACATTTATTCAAATACAGTCATGTCATCATCTTCGGGAACATCATCATAACTCTCCAAACCCAGAATTGTGTTGCAACAGATGTACTAAATGTGTCCATCTGGCTGATGATCTTAACCTGGGCTTATTTTTGGGGTAGGGCTTATGTTATGAGCATCCTGAAATATCATGCCTTATTTGCCAGTTAAGTCTTATTAAACAAGGTATTTATTTATTTCCAAAGTAAACCAATCTATTCAGAATAAATATATATTTAAATATGCTGTTACCTCAATTGCATAGGAAATAAATTTTCCAGAAAAAAATAGATTTATAGACAAGACAGATACAATTATTTTATTATAGTCTTTTATTTTATTAGCAGCTCTGTGCCCTAACAACGTATTCTTAAGAATAAGGGCCAACAGGTAAAAAAAGAATGGCCTTGGGCCTATGTTATGCACCAGCCTCCCAGTTACAAACATCCACATTAAGAAGAACCCCTACTTATGAACAAGCAAACTGGAAGCCCCACCTGATCCTGGAATGGCAAGTGGGTGCCTGTAGGGTGGTGGACAGAAAGGAGAGGGAGGGAAGGAAGGAAAGGGGACTTGGAGAGAAAGAGCCATGAGTGGTGAAATTGAAACTAGTTTCACGGCTTCAGTGAAACTACAGTAGCTTTTCATGCTCATGAAAAACTAGCATATCCAAGCCAATGTGTTTTGGAACATGTGGAGTTACGTTTGAGTTCAGTACCTGTAGTTACTGTATCATCATCATCATCATCATCAAAATGCTTTATTGTGTTTAAGATGTTTTAATGTATGTGGAATTGTTTAAGTTTTGTATATGCTATATATATATATATATATATATATATATATATATATATATATATATGATCCAGTTTGCATATAAAGCAACTTAAGGACTATCTCAGGAACAGAACTCAGTCTGCAGACTGGGTGTAATTCATAATAGGAATTTTACAGAAGACCTTGTGGCAAACTGGTTACCTTTCTTACATCCAGCTACATTTTCAGTATTCAGAGTCAGAAGTAGAAAAAATTAAAAGGGCATGTAATTGAATATAATAATGTCCAAAGTTGACTGTCTCCCTCTTATTGCCAAGCATTACATTGTTAGGGATATGTTCCATTTCCCATACCCCCTCCCATGGAGTAAAGCATCATATTAACTGATGTAACACTAATAAATAATCAGTAAACAATAATAACAAAAACAACCCACCCAAACCTGAATTACTACTATTAGCATGTAGCTGCATTAATGTACTTTGTAAGGCCAATCACAGCCTGGGTATTCTCCCAAACACCCTTCCCACTGCTGAGGGTTGGAGTGTGGCCTGATTTCTTGTGCATGCTTGTTAAACGTTGCTTCTAGGCAACTATGCCTTACTGCTCAAGTTAGAATCAGCTTTTGTCCTGCCTTAGCTGGATCATGCTCAGCATTAAGAAAATTGCAAGACAAGTTAATACTCAGAGACAAGTACAAGCAGACGTACCAGTCTAGCAAGAGGCAATTCAAGGCAGGTGTATAAAAATCAGGCATTGGCCAAAGCCATGGTATTGCTGGGGAAGAGAAAGAACTTCCAGGAGAAACGTCTGAGTATGGTCAAGGTTCAGCCAGAGTTAAGCAGTCAGATACAAATGAAGTTGAAAAAGCAGGCATCTTTAAGGAATCATTTAAAGTCAAGTTCAGGCATTCTCTCTCTTCACATACTGCAAATACATAACTGTGCTTCTAGTACTACTTTTGGACTTCCTGTGACATTAGTGTGATTGGTGGACGTAGCAGATACTTTAGAAGCCTGGAGGGAGGAAGCTTAAGCAGAGCTTTACACACGCTTTTAATACTAGCTTGCTCTGGCTGAAACAAAGCTTGCTCTTCAAGAATATCAGCACTACTCCCATCATCAACTGTTTATTTTAGGGGGCTTTTCTAAGGTATAACTATGCTCAAAGCGGCACCACATTTTTGTGATCAGAAAGAAGCATCGCAAGCATCTTGGTTTTTTAATATAATAAAGTACAGCTGCATTTTCAGATTGCCATTACAAATCCCAACACTTAAATTATTATCCATATTTTGCAACCATCACATTGAAACAATATTGGTGATGTACATCCCACCCCCATTTAACTAATTTCAGACAAATACTATATATTTATAAGTGATATATTAGAGTTAAAGCATCCACTAAGATTAAACAGTTATACCAAGGCCAAACAAAAGAGAATTTAAAAAATATATAAATAGCAGCAGCTACAAACTCTAAGCAACACCCTATCTTGATGATCTTTAAATAGTTTTTTTTTGCAGCACAGCCATTATAGTTGGATTTTCTCACGGTTGTTCCCTCCCAGATAGGTAGGAAAGGGAACCAGGTGTTGCAGGATTCACAGCTAGAAGTTCTCTAGGCAGTAAGTATATAGTTTCAAGACAATAAAGTGAAGATAGAGAGGTGACTCAGTGTGTAAAATGCCTGAGCTGATGTGCTAATACAACAGATAGTTGAATTGTGGCTCTGAGAATGTGGGTGTTGGCATGTCTCTGTGAGGGCATGCCATGAGAGAAATGAAGTTGTAAGGAACTTAGTTCCTGGCTAGACATAATAGCACCATGACACAGGTCTTAAAAAGCAGTCTTGCAATCAAGAAAATGATATTTGGACCCTTTCCCTACTTCTGTTTGCCCTCAAAATGGTTGCCTTGCCCCTGCAGCCACTTATTTCCTGGCTGTCCTACTAGCCTGCTTGAAGCCTAACTGGAGAAATGTGTCTGGACTACCAGATGTGGAGATAAAGGTTCGACCCGTCTCTTTCTCTACTTGAAGTTGTTATATCCTGCAGCTTTGCAGCAGACTTGGGGTCTAAACATAACAGATCTGCCACCATCATAAAGGTTTGGTTGTATTCAACAGTCATATTAATATTTGTGAGAAGAAGAAATCAAGCTTGTCAACTGTTATTTGTGCATTAAGAATAGTAATTGAGGAAAAATGTATGTATATAGTATATATGCACCAATTATACTATAGAATGCAAGTGGAAAATAAAAAACTCAAACTATGTACTGAGAAATGTGCCTCCCTGTAGTTGAGATGTCTGGTAGACCTATGGGACACTACTTCCTTTATCTAGCATAAGATCTTGTTTATTATATAATCTGCAGTTGGCTTGGCATAGCAATATGTATTTGCTTGGGTGAATGTACTGGAAAGAAATAATGGATGACTCACTGTGTTGTGCTGGAATGAATGTCAATAATTTTTTATTCCCAAACTTGAATTATTTTACTGAGCTTTGAAGATTAGTTCTGCCTAAATCTGGAGCTCTACTTTAGAAAGCCCTTGAAATGTGCTTGGAAAAATATGACTAAGCCAGTAAATAAAATCCAGTTTTTATATTCATCCACTTCTTTATCCTGCACTGTTATGAATAAATATTAAACAATCACAATGGTCAGTGAAACCTGGGGTGGGAAATAATTTGGGATTTCTTATATGTGTAGAGCAGCAGTTTTAAATAGTGAGAATATTTATAGAGCATGTGGTGAAAATTACCACAAGATTATAAAGTGGATACATTTGCAAAACGCTTTATCTAATAAATCAGGAGTTTCAAGATCTCAAGAAAGTTAGATCTCTTTCTTCTGCCTTGGTGGCATACCGAAAAGGATGTGATGAATGAATGATATGAAAACAAGCAGAAGTGTGCAAAAAAAAAAATACTTACATGTCTGCTTTTCCATATAGTCCTTATCTGTCTTAATGCCATTCTTTTATGGTGCAAGTATATGTGGAGGCTTCTACCAGCCTTATTCTGAAACAGATGCTGAATTCACTGTACTCCGTACTGGCTTGATATAATAGTGCTTACTGCCTCAGGGAGAAGCTCTTTTGATTCTTCTGACAAGAAGGAAACCGGCATCCCATGAAATCATCTTTCCTCTATGTTGCTATTCCCATCCACACCACATACCCTCTTCTGTTCATAAGCCCCATGTGAGGTTTGCACATAAGCATCTCTGACATTATAGCAGCTTAGCCAACTCTTTTTCCTAGCCTCCAACTGATTTCTTGAGCTTCACTTTCCCATCTGTCATATTCAGAGGGTACTTAATTTTTCAAGTAAGAGATGCTAAAGCTCAGATCTGCTTGGGAACCTATCTCTGTGACCCAAAAGCCACTCCTCCTAATTTGAATTGTGAGGGAATTGGGTATACAGTGATGCTGGTGAAGGAAAACACAGTACACATAATCCAACAAGAGACGTGCTCTTGATTGCCTCCCCTTTCCTGCTCTGGAACCATGTCAGTGAGAAATGGTATACTAGCACAGAAAACCCGTATCTTGCCTGGAAGCAAGTGATCTGTGTGAATAATCCCTTCCTATACAGAGAGATAAAAGATTTCCCTGTCTCTGCCTCATGAGTCTCTTGGTCTATGGATTGAAAGGAAAAGTGCTTAATCCACCCCCGCCCCCAAAACAGTGAGGAAACGGATGCCATTTTTAAAGTGTTCACAGTACAGTGAAACAATTTATAAAATGAGCAAGTTGCTATAAGTAAATTACTGTACTCCTATTTTCAGAGTTTGTGTGTTTGTGCATTTGTGCAATTATTTATTGTTGGAGCTGTATAAAAGATTGTCTTGTTTGGGGGGGGTTGGGGGGATGTTGTTGGTGGGCTACTGTAGAGATAGGAAGACTTCAGGCTTGTGGAATCTAATTTGTTTTCCACTAGAAGCCCAAGACCCACTAATCAGAGTCTGCTGCAATGAATTAAAGAATTCTGAGCTTAGGAATTTAATTTGAGTACCAGAGCGGAACTGGTCTTCTGCACAGATCTTCTACACAAAAATCCAATTTATGGTCATTCCAACCTTTCTGCATTTCAGCAGTATAATTTGGTGGATAGATTCCAGGAGTCTTTTCGTCATTGCCATTGTTAAACCATCAGGACCCAGAAATCCTTGCCAATCTACTTCAAGTGATCAAGAGATCTAGCAGGAGATCCTGGTCTACCTTCTGCCTTACTGTTGCTTACTGTTACAGAAGAACATCTCAGGTGCCAAATTTTAGCAGAAGTTTTATTTTTGGAGTTTTATTTTTTATTTTATGTATCTGATAATGTGCCTTAAGCTATTGCTTGGGGTAAATGCTGATGCTTTGATGGCAGCATATCTTTAGGAAGGTTTTCCCTCAAATTTTCCCTCAAATTTCCTTCCTGTCTCTGAATAGTGTCACTTTGTGAGAAAAGGAGTTACTTGTTTCAGGCTTATCTTTTGTTTGACTGGGTCGAGTGGCATTTGTAGCATTACTTCAGTTCCTTATACTATCCCTCTGGGAATTCAGACATGTACTTCAGAGGGTGTGTGAAAAAGGAGTCCGAAATAATACTAGGAAATGGCAAAGGCGAAAAAAAGTGGCTGAACTATAGCTGCACTCTGGTTCATGCCTCTTTTCGGCTCTCGGTTTCAGCTTTAAAGTCTTGTATACCACAATATTGGCCTGCAGGCATGCCTTTGAATATTTTCTTTGCAAAAATTGGGAAGCAAATTCTCTGTACTTGAATATTTTGTAAATGACTGCAAGCCTAAAAGAAAGAGGATTCTAGCATAAGGAATAATAAAGAACAGCTTCCAGGAAAACTGAATGCTTATTAGATTATTTTCTTAGGAAGCTTATTTGGCACAGGAATGCACAGGAACTCGATCAAAGACTCATTATAGGAATGAGAACTGCCTATCTGTTGGATGCTTGTTTTAATATCTGAGCTACTATATAAAATTTCTGTATGACTTTCAGCTTTACTCAGTGAATCAAAGATACTTGTGAGCATGTGTGTGTGTGTGTGTGTGTGTGTGTGAGAGAGAGAGAGAGAGAGAGAGAGAGAGAAATGTTAAAGAAATGTAGTATATTCATTAAATCTTAATAAGTATGCTGAATTTTAATATGAAAAAGTTTGAGTGCTGTATTTATCTTTCATAATAGAAAACGTTTACATTACAGAGAAGAAAACTAAACATGTGAAGAATTTGTATGGGTGTAGACACTGGCAAATTATCAGGACTTGAGTTTTGTTTTTAAAAGAACATTATGCTGGCATGAAGCAGATGCATTTTAGTCACATTAGGAAAACAATTAAAAATCCTCAAAGTCTATCCCTTCTATATTTCCCATGGTAACAGTTTACATTTTCTCTTCACAATTCCTTCCATTATTACTAATATTACTGCTTGACCTTCTTTCCTGCTTAACACAGCTGTATACTTGGAAAATTCAGTGATTTTTTTTCTTTTTCTTTTTCGAACATTTTCTTGTTGAGAAAGTCAAGTCAAACAAAACTGAGTGTGATCTGAGCTTAAATTTATGGACCGAAGAATACCTCAGGGACCATAGGATATGTTGCCTTCCTCCTCCCAATGCTGGAGACACCTCTATGACCAAGGAAGGGGGATTCCAAGATTGGATTGGTACCTCAGTTTCTCATGGAAGGCGCTCTGGAAGGCGCTGCAATGGCTGCTCCATTGAGGTTGCAACAGTGACCTTGAAAGGCCCCAGGGAGAGAGGGGGAGGGATGTTCCAGTGGGCTGGGTGTGGAGGGGAAAGGCTAGGATTGCAGAATCCTACCATTTCTCAACCACTAATCTCTATGCACTGCTGATACGAGAGCTAGACAGCTCCAGAAAGCCATCTTCCCTCAGACCTTTCCAACTGTTGGGAGTACAGTCCATCAGGCTATGTCCAAACACAAGTTAGCTTATATATAATAGAAAGACATTGCTTATACTATGTATTTATTTATTTTAAGCATTTATGCGCTCCCCATCGCACCCATGTCAATATTTATATTGTATACTATAAAATAAATCTCTAAATTTTAATAATATTTCCCAAAGTGCATATGGTTGCACTGCATCTTGAACTCTGTAATTCCAGAGCATGATGCATAAACTCCATTTGTCCATATAATGATTTTGCTATATTTCATCAATTCATTTGTATACACTTTATCTCATACCCAGCTTAACCAATTATTCAGGGAAGTTGAGTTAATTCTCCTTCTTTCCTTAAATAACTAGGCATGTAGTTGTTGATAAATCAGATCATTTCTGTACCTTTTTGACATCCCACAACAATATTATTAATGGGTCTAAAAGTAAGGTATATCCTGTTAACTTTTCAATTTCATTTAAGCAATCATTTTAATTTTGGAATGAGACCAATGCTGTTTGCTTTAGAATGGCTACAACACCAGCAATTATAATGTACTCTTGAAAAATCTTACTGAATCTGGCTAGAGTAAAATAGCAGTGATAAAATGAATTCATAGAAATTTTTTAATGTATATATAATGTTCGTTAAAGTCCATTTCTGGAAAGTCAGGTTTAAATCTCTGATGGCACTTCATTCCTAATGTCCAGTTTCCATTCTTGTTGGTGAGCTTCTTTGATTTGATTTAAGGTATTCTTAATTTTCCTATAGAATATCAATATTTCAAACTTAGTGCTGTCTCTGAGCAGGCCATATTTCCTTAATAGCTTACTTAATGCATGCCTAAGATGCAAATACTGAAATATAAGAGTCCAAAAGGGTATAACTTCCTTCATCATATTTACTAATCTTTTAATTGCCCTGTTCCTTTACCACATATTTTACCTCACAGAAACAATTCTTTTAATGTTTGCATCTTACCTAGTTTTAAATGCTTCATTATGAAATGTAGACATATGTCTGTTTCATCTTGTTTTTAGCCCAAACCACATGTTCATTGTTCTTTTCTCTCAGTCATTCCCAAGCTACTTTTTCATCCATGAGAGTAAGCTATGTGGAAGATATGCAGTGGGTGGAAATAACTAACGCTGAGCTAGAAAGGGTTAAATAACTTATCTCTGACCACCCTTTCTCCATTCTGACATGCAATTTGCTCAGGTTGCTTTGTATTAAAAACCACAGAGGAAAAATTGTATAATCTGTAGTTCAGGTCTAAGTTCTGTAGTTCTTGGCATTCATACTCTTCAGGCATTTCTGTGGGTGAAGACAAAAGATGGAATGTTAAACATCTCTATCAGTACATTGCAACAATTGTGGTGTAGATTCTGTTGCTGCTAACCAGTTATTTCCTATGGCTGACCCTGGCATTAACCTCTCCAAACTCAACTTGAAATGAAAACCTGTGGTCTAGAAATGTGAAATGTATTTTAGCTGTTTGGGTGCTAAAATGACGGGTTCAAACAGCCAGGGTTGGACAACAGCTTTTCAGAAGAAGAATGGAAGAAAGGGGGTTAATGCACATCTCCTTCACAAATGAATTCTGTTTTGTATACATGCCCATCATTTTTAACAAATCTTTGAGGAATTGTCCCATAGATTTATTTTCCATACTCTTCCCCTGCTCCCTAGTTTCTGTTTGAATTATAGTTCTTGGAAGGACAAAACAGCTTTACAAGTGGAATCTTTTTGTATTTCTAAGTTGAGCCATAAGTTGTGTTCCTACCCATACATTTTGTTTGAAAAGGGCGAAACCATTCTTGTTTGGTTGGAAACAAATTGTTACCTATTTGTGGACTCATTTTTCTTTTAAAGTCTTATCCACTAAAACAGTTACAAAAGTTAACAGAAGTTTTTGCCTCTGTGAACACAGAGAAGTATAAGGGAATGGCATTTAAAAGATGCAAAGAAAGCTTTAATTTAATAAATTTAAAAACAAATAGCAGGCTTACTGGGCTGAAGACTTGCTCTATAAAACTTGTTTACTCTCTTCTGCAAACTTTAAACAAAGACTCAAGTCATGCTGGTGGAAACACATTCACCACTGAAAAATTAAGCAATTTCTTATGATTTGCACATAAACAGGGGCTAATAAGATATTTGCCTTCAAAATGTAATAGAGGGAACTGGTTTTTGGATGTCCTGCTGATTGGGTTCAGGGAACATGAAATGGTCTGTATTTTCCTGCCACTGCCATTCAGACTGACATTAAATAATTCAAGTAAACATGATAGGTTGTTGTTGTTATTTAATTTCTATACTGCCCAATAGCTGAAGCTCTCTGGGTGGTTTACAGTAGCACATTAAATGCAGTAAAATGCACTATATTAAAACTTCATTAAAAACTTGCAATACAAAACTTCAAATAGATTAAAAAACTACAAAATTTATTTTAATTGAAAATAAATTGAAGAAAATCTTCCTGTTTAGCACCTAGCAAACCCCAGTAGACTGATTGTCCCCTGCAGTAGAGGACAATCTTCACTTGGTGCCAGACAGGCCTCAGTGGGGAACTGTTCCATAACTAGGGAATCACCACTGAAAGGTCCTTCTTCTTGTTGCTGCCAACTGAGCCTGCCTCTGAGCTGGCAGACAGAGGCAATCCCCAGAAGTTGATCATAGTATCTGGGTAGATGAAAGGTCAGGAAAGACATTCTGTCAGGTTTTGTGTTCCCAAGCTGTGTAGGGCCTTATAGATTAAAATCAGCACCTTGGATTGGGCTTGGAAGCATACTGGCAAGCAGGCCAGAATTAGTGTTATATGATCAGACCACCTGGTGACTGTTATTCTGGCTGTCTCATTTTGCATAACCTACGATTTCTAAACAGTCTTCAAGGGTAGCTCCATATCGATTGCATTTCTATTTTAGAGATTACCGGAGTACAGATTACTGAGAGTAGGCTATCTCCACCCACATGGGGATCATAGCTGAGCCACCAGCTGAAGCTGGTAGAAAGCATGTGGAGCCACTGAAGCTACCTGGGACTCAAGTATTAAAGATGGCTCAAGGAGCACCCTTAAGCTACAAATCTGCTTCTTCAAGTAGAGTGCAACCCCATCAGGACAGGGGTTCTAGATGAATTCCCTCCATCTGTTCAAACTCTCCATCCATTAATAGACCTCAGTCTTGTCTGGATTGAACTGCAGCTTGTTAGCCCTCATCCAGTCCATTGTTGCAGCCAGGCACCAGTTTAACACATCCACAGCCTCACCTGCTGCAGATGAAAAGAAGAGATAGAGCTGTGTGCAATCAGCATATTGATGACAACACACTCCAAAACTCCAGATGACCTCACTCAGCAGTTTCATGTAGATGTTAAATAACATAGGGGACAAGATGGATCCCTGAAGAACCCCATACTGCAGAATCCAGGGGGCAGGGCAATATCCCACAAGCGACACCTTCTGGAGCCTGCTATCCAAGGAAGAACAGAACCCCTGAAATGTGGTGCCTCTTACACCCAGCTCAGACAGTATCCCCAAAAGTTGATTTTATTGAAAACTGCTGAAAGGTTCAGGAAAACCAAGGGGTTGCATCCCGTTGTCTCTATCCCAGCACAGGTCATCATACAGGGTGACCAAAACTATTTCTGCGCCTAAACTAGGCCTGAACTCCTACTGAAATGGTTCCAGGCAAACAGTTCCATACAAGGGTGCCAGGAGCTGGTTAACCACCACCCACTCAAGAACCTTGTTTGCCACTGGCCTAAAATTGTTGCGTTCTTCTGTGTCCAGGGAGGTTTCTTTGGGAGTGGTCTCACCACTGCTTGTTTCAGGTGGCCAGGAACTACTACTCCTTGTAAAAAAGCATTAATCACCTTCATGGCCCAGCCAACAGTTTCTTCCTTACTGACTTTTATTAGCCAAAAGGGTTGGGTTAGGGCAAGGAACTAGTACAGATGTGGTTGCATGAACCTGTTCAAGCACCTTGTCAACATCCTCGAGCTGTACTAACAGAAATTCATCCAAACCTAGTAGACCAGACTGTCGTCTGAAAATCTCACCTGATTTAAAATTGGAGTCCAAGTCCTGACAGATACAAGAGATGATCTTGTAGATGATATAACTTCATTTGTTTGTGAATCTAACATAACCTTATGAGAAGTATTTATCCCCTAAACTGAATGTTTTGGAAATCTAGGGGAATGTAATTGCCCTTATCACCTAGCTACTTTCCTAGGTATCTTTCAAGCATGAAATAGTGCTTTCTGGAAAATACCTTCCTAAAAATATCTTATCCATTCAGCTATGTTATTGTCTAGGTCTTAATAGGATCCCTGCTGGAACTTTCCATGATGATTAGGCTGGTACTTAAAGGAAGCCTATCTTTATAATATGCACTTCATTTCCACAGCACTGGAGCAATTTTCCAGGCCTTGAACCATAGTTAGGCAGCTTGCCAGGACTAATGTTAACCATGATTAAGGCTAACAAGTGTTTCCCTAAAGTAGGATCTGAGGCCATAGTTTGAAGTAGGTTTTAAGAAAAGAGGAGGGATTTGCTCTGGGGAAGAGACGCCTTTCAGACAGGATTCATATGTCTAAGGCAGACTCCATGCTTGTTAAATGCTGTTTGCAAGAAGCCATAACCTATACCGGCTCTTTCTCAAGTGGCTTTCTCTCTCCCTTTCTTTTATAAATAAGCAACCAACAGAAAAGTCTTGTTTAGTGGGCCTTTTGCTTACTATGGTTGCATAGAGCTCCTTTCTCTTTCCATTCTTCTCTTTCCCTCCCACCTCAGCCTTTGCCAAACAGTGATAGTGTGCTTCTGTTGTTTTAAACCTGACTCTTGGAAGTTGACAAGTATAAGATAAGTAGAAGTATTCAGACATGCCCAGTGCACATATAGCTAGAATAGGATTTGTCTTCTTCATTCAGAGATCATGCTAAGCCTGAAGTGTATACTTTTCTGAATATGCAGCCCTGAGTTGAAAAAATAGAATGTCTGCAGTCCAATGCAGGGCTATGCATAATGAAATCCCATTGATTTAACTAACCTAGAGTTGGATTGTGGCCAGTGTCTTTCACTCTGTTGCTTAGGACTGAACTTATAGAAACAAATGAGAGAAAGGGGGAATCATTGAGTCATCTGACAGCAGCTGTTTTGAACAGAAAAGGAGCCTTGTTAGAATAACTCCCCAAAGCAAATTTTCTTCTCTGTCCCAGTAGTTTCTGTTGATGGATAGAAGTACAGAAAAGAGCCTTGCAAAGTTACACAGGGTAGAAATGACAGAATTTCCGGTAGGTTTAATTCCCCTCCCCCCTACACACAAAAGAGACAGCAGGGGAATGTTTTTTATTTTTGCACAAGCTGTTAATGTGTGAACCTTTTCATAAGATTTTACTATTAGCTGTTAAAGTTATTCCTTATCCAAGTTTTTATGTGCCAACAAACACATGATTTCAGTGGAAGATAATATCTGTGTATATACAAAGATGAATAAAATAAGAAAGGAAAATTAAGACCAAAAAAGGAACTAGAACTTGCATTACCTATCCAACATTTCAAATATGTAAACCTACCAATTGCTCTCTCTGTCTTCTACTATCCTTCATCCATAATGAACTCCATTATGAATTCAGGTGGAAAAGATACCCCAAGAAGTTTAGCCTGGTTTGCCCTCTTTCCTTCTGCAGTGAGAATCCTACCCATATTGATTCCCCATACAGAGGGAAAACCCCACAGCAAGGATATGTCTGTGGGGAAATTTAGGTTCAGAGGTCAAATCCCTCTTGGGGTACCAGTCCAGTCCTCCAGGGTTCCCTAGCTAACCGTGCATCACTTTCTTCAACTGCCAATCATTTCAAGGTTTTCCACTGTTTGCTTGCTCTTTCCCATTCTGAAAGGTTGAATTGCCTTTCCTGAGTTTAGCTTACTGGTAGCAAGGGCTTTAATGTAGTGTATGTTGGTATTTTTTGAGTTCTGTCCTGAGGCTGAAAGTGGACTGAACAATGGTGTTGTTGTTGTTAGTCGCGAAGTCGTGTCCGACCCATTGTGACCCCATAGACAACATTCCTCCAGGCCTTCCTGTCCTCCACCATCCCCTGGAGTCCACTTAAGCTCACACCAATTGCTTCAGTGACTCCATCTAGCCACCTCATTCTCTGCCATCCTCTTCTTCTTTTGCCATCTATTGTTCCCAGCATTAGATTCTTCTCCAGGGAATCCTTCCTTCTCATTAGGTGGCCAAAGTATTTGAGTTTCATCTTCAGTATCTGGCCTTCTAAAGAGCAGTTAGGGTTGATTTACTCTAGGACTGACCGGTTTGATCACCTTACCGTCCAAGGGACTCACAGGAGTCTCCTCCAGCACCACAATTCAAAGGCCTCAATCCTTCGGCGCTCAGCCTTCCTTATGGTCCAGCTTTCACAGCCATACATTGCAACTGGGAAATCCATAGCCTTCACTATACGTGCTTTTGTTGGCAGGGTGATGTCTCTGCTTTTTAGTATACTGTCTAGATTTGCCATAGCTTTCCTCCCCAGGAGCAAGCATCTTTTAATTTCTTGGCTGCAGTTTCCGTCTGCAGTGATCTTGGAGCCCAGGAAAATAAAATCTGTCACTACCTCCATTTCTTCCCCATCTATTTGCCAGGAAGTGAGAGGACCAGATGCCATGATCTTAGTTTTCTTAATGTTGAGTTTCAAACCAACTTTTGCACTCTCTTCCTTCACCCGCATCAAGAGGCACTTTCGTTCCTCTTCACTTTCTGCCATTGCAATGATATAAAATGCAATAAATAAATATCAGCAGTCATAAGACAGTCTTCATCCTCCTTTGACACCCATTTGTGTGATAGCTCTTCTCAGTTCTAACTAAAGACTAACTATTAGACATGATACTAAAGCAAAGACTAGATTATCCATGTGTTTCAGACAAAGTTAGTAATCTCCCTGGGTACAACTTGAACATAAAATTCATACTAAGAATTGGTTGTTAATCTGTATGTTGTATCATCTGGAAAGACTAAATGGGTTCAAATAAACATGTTTGATGGGTTTGGAGCAAAGCCTAGTGGCTGTGATGTCTGCGAGACCTGGGAAATGCTGGTCAGGAATTAATGCTCATTATTATAGTAACTGTGTGGATGTACCACTGGATAGGACTTGGAGAAGTACTTCAGGTTTTGGTCAGTCATGGTGATAAACTTTACCATTTGCTTGTCTTTCTCTATAGTGTGTATGTACATGTTATCATTTCTACTGGTGGGGAGACAACCAAAAACACCTGTATTAATTTGCTAAAGGTGCACTCCTGTGCATGTTTGGATAGGAAAAAAGTCCCAGTATTCCTTGGCCAGCTGAGATTTTTTTCTGTCTGAACATGCAACAACACAATATAGTATTGTGCCCTAAATGTATATGCTATGAATCAACAGAAAGAATGCTGTAAATGAGGGGAAAAAACCCATGTGATCTCTCATGGAAGAAATATGTGCATGAAAGAAAGAGATCCATCCAGAGATTTGCTAGGCATTTTCTGTACAGCAGTTCCCACTGTAGAAGGGCCAACTTACTTTTTAGTTTACAAAACAGCTGATCTCTTTGGCAATGGCATAATCTACAGTGGCCAGGGTATGTGTGGCTCTGCTCTCCTGCTTTTCCTTTGTATTCCAGCTGTTGTTATGCAAATTTGACTGGCTTAAATATTGGGAGACAATTTAAATATTGGAGGATTTTGTTTAGGTAACAAGGACTTTTGGTTTGGGTAAACAGAGTATAAGAAAGAGCTGAGCAGGGCAAGTGATAAATGCTTAGCTGAAAGCAAAACAACTCACACTGATTTACCCTGATCATTTTGGCACACTGGCCTCCTGAAGAGTCACAGGGGGAACTTGATGAAGAAAAACATCTGATGGTAGCTGCTGTTGCTGAAGCACTAACAGTGTTGTGAAATGCTCAGCTTGAAATGTCCCAAGTTCTGTGTTTGTTCTTAGGCTACCAGTGATTGAATGGGTTTTAAAATTTTGCAGCCTCTCCCAAGTATCTGAAGAACCACTGAGTATGTGTGCATTACCCCTCACATGAGGAACATATCCTAAACATTATTAGTAGGAAATGTCCAGCCCATGGATGGCTGACAGTGCTTGGAGAGCTTTAAAGCACATCCCAGTGGCTCCCAGAAATATTCCTGAGGAGTGTGGAGACTCTTTATGTGCCAGCAGCAAACCATGGAACACGTGTGCAAGATGTGCTGGTCTTCATTCAAGGATCCTGGCAGCCAAAGTCTGGCTATGGTTTATCTAGGAATGGGTCCTGCTCTCACCACCTTCTTGGCCACCGTTGCATCTGCTTTCTGCTCTCTCCTGCCAGCAAGCTAGCACTGGATTGAATTGGTGATTTGTTCTGGTTGGCCTCATATGCTCTTTTGTCCAGTGTTATTATCTAATCACAAATTAAGCACTTAATTTTTCATTAACGCCACTTCACATTTTCTTGTGCAGTCTCCCTACTATTTAATTTTTGCTTTAAACTTATGAACTGACTTGAACAACTTATAAAGATACTGTAAAGGCTAGATTTTTACATGGTTTTGGTAATTACTCAGTTGAGAGGCTCTTTAGGAGAAGATCATAATGCCTTGGAATGTTTATCTTGAAAGGTCAAAAATAAAAATAAGAAATGATAGCAGAAACTTTCTTTCTTCCACAGGAAAAGGCTTAGCAAACTGATGATTTTAAGAGGCAGACAGGAAAATATAATTGAAAAATGCAGTTAGAATAAGGGCTTAACCAAAAATATTGGGCTATATTTGGGAATGATTTCTGTCAGTGTGAATAGAGAGAGTTTTCTCCCACACCAGAATACATAGTGATAAGTATTCAGCCTTGTGTTTCTGTATCCTCATGTGACTAACGTATACCTAAGATAGGCAGCAAGACATCTTTGGCTTACACTCCTCAGAGGTAAGGTAGGTACCACCCACATATTATTAGCTCTCAATTATTTTTATTACTATACAAGTCTTCATGAGAACATGTGGGGGTACCATATGTAGAGAAAGATAGGCCCCTTGCCAGAGCTTCCTTTTAATTCCTTAAAACCAGGTCAGTGTGCTTGCCAAGCAGTCCAGGGCATGGGCAAAAAACTAAATCCCATATATAATTAAAGAAAGAAGCAGAGATAATCTTCAAAAGAGTGAGTTGCTTATAAAATTAACATATTATAAGATAAATGGACTTTATCATATCAGAATCCTGAGAGTTACTCACTCCCTGAGGGTGACGGGTATGTTTTTGTGCATGTGTGTGTCCATTCTTGGGACTCCAGAGCATAGAAACATTTTGCCATGGTTTTTGCTCAGGGAGGCTTCATGGCAAATTTGACCGAACATACCATAGAACATATTTTAATGCCTATTCTAATCTTTTCTTCTCCTTTTCCCTCTTCTTTTAAAAATCTTTTAATCATAAATGCAAAGGACCTGATCCTCTCTGTGGCCTAGTGTGTGGGAGATAGGGGGCTGTAACCTCCTATCCCTTCCCGCTGTGGTCCTAATACATATCAAGGCCCTGTACTTGCGACTTAATAGTGAAAAATTGTGATCTCTTTAGTTTTATGGATCAAAATCCAAGCATAATGGAATCTGGATCTGAATTCAAGGCCCAGAATATGGTCTGAAGGCACAAAAGGCACCCACCATGTGGAAGCTAAGCAGGTCTGGGGCTGGCCTGAGCTTGGAGGGGAGACAAACTGGGAACTGCATGCAGTCACCTTGAGTTCAACAATTAGATAAAGGTGGGATATAAATATATTAAACAGATGAACCTTTCTGTATGTCCTTGTGGATGCAAATAACTGCATCTGAAGGCAGAGTATATTGTTTGTGTACATGGTCAGTTTTGTTTCTGTCTACTGTTTAAAGCTGTACAAAAGGCAGCATAAGCAACATCGTCATAACAACAGATCAAAATCTGGTTTCTTTGCTATGATACGCTTTGAACTCTCTTTGAACAATAGTTTTATTAGTGCATATCTTACTAGGCTTTCAAGACCGTAGTCTTCCCAAGATGCTTTGTGATATAAAATATACTGTTCCATATAACTAGAGTAAGTTTATAAAAACTTAAATCAATTTTAAACAAATTTAAATTGTTAAATTCAAAATTTAAGTAACATATTTAGATTGTAACATGTTTATATTTCTGTCTAATGTAAATTTTCAAAATGCTGCTGAACAGAATCCTGAAATCAAAGACTTTCCTTAGTTTTGGTTTTATATAAAACAAAAATTAGCACTAAAAACTACAGAGCTATAAATGGAAAACACTTAAATTTTGGATATCTCACAACAGCCCAATTTTTGTTTTCTTTAGTCAAACAAACCGAGATTATTAGAGATTATAGAAACATATCCTTTGGCCCATAAGAAGTAGATGTTTAATTTTAAAAGAGTAATGGAATGTGTTGCTCTTCCCTTAAGAGGTCATGAACTTGAGCAGGAATGAAATCTTTTGGCAGCTGTAGCTATTTTGTTGCTTGCCTTTTGGGAATACAGATTTGGGCTGGGAGTGATGACTACTGCCGGGCCTCTGGCCCTCACAGGCAGGCCTTGTTGCTTTTGAGGTGCAGCCATGGTCTTTTGGTGTAATGGATACTGTTGAAGGTTAACTGCTCCTGCCATTTGGCTTGGTGGCTGTCTGGCATGGCAGCCCCCTTCATGTCAATGTTCCTGTTGCTGGGGAGGACACTGATGTTGGTTGATGGTTTCCATTTATTGGCTTTAAATGAAAGATAACATTGATTAATTTGACAGGGAAGAAGAAAGCACAAGACAGGGGAAAGAAATAGATGGATATAGTTGCATTAATAGAAGCCCTGTGTTTACAAGAGACCTTGTAAGAATTGCCAGCTGATGACACAGTTCGCTTTCAAGTATTGCATATGTTCATTTTCATGATGAAATGTCTAATTTAGGGGGCTTTACAACAGTAGTATTAAACATGAGGAAGGGAATAGGACTCTAGCAGGACTCTCTTGACAGTGTGTGCCTGCCTAAGGCCCAGCAAAACTGGGATCCTCGAGAGGAAAGCCTGTCTTTGGAAGCAGGACACCATGACAGCTAAACATTTTCAGTTGGGCCTTTGCATGATCTAGGAAATGAGGCTATATAAACTTCCAGTTGAGGTTTTTGGCTGCTTGAACAACCCAAGTCTTTATCTATGCGCCACCCTGCTATTTGCGCTTACTTTGGCTGACCCCTACATCCTAGCTGATATCATGATCGATTTCAATTATAGTAACATTTCTATACCATCCACTCACCAATGCTATTTGGTCAGTTCACAAATAGGATAGCAAAGGTTAAAATGGATGCAGAAGAGGCATAAGCTGTGGCCTGAGAGGTGAAGCGGTAAGGAGTGGTGGCACAGAGTGGGGCTAGCTTGTTACTGTAGATCATGTTGAACTGCTCATGGACTGTGCATGAAGGTTGCATTTTTGCACTGTAGGATCAAGAGCAGGAATGATCTCTTCTGTGCTCCTGGAATCCTGTCTAGCTTTAAACTGCTCCAAGCTTTCTTCCCAGCATGCAGGGCAGTGTTGTTGAACAAAGAGAGACTTGCATTTAATGTTTTATTCACTTAATTTGGTTGGTTTTGAGCTGGAACATATCTAAACCAGAACATTCTAGTCTGTAACAAAACACTGACAAATAGTATGCTCCCCCCCCTTGCCCCCAGTGTTTGCACTTATAAACAGAATGGATTTCATATGGAAATGTGCTAGAAGAATGCTCTTGTGAAGAGGAAGCCAGGCTTGTAAATGTGCTGTAGCGGACATTAAATCAAAGGGGAAGGTGGAGGGACCATACATATTACATCACAGGGAGGGGATTTCTGCATTTCTTGGGGCATCCCGAGAGACTGTAGTTTAGCAACAGCATGTTGGACTAGACCAGGAAGCTCAGAGTTTGAAGCCATGTATCTTGAAGTGTCACACAAAATGGCTGTGAGGATAAAAGTGGGTTTCTGTGCTGCTGTTATTTTTTAAAATCAATGTAGATGTCACACTCATCCAGAATACATGTGTTATGGTGCTCCGTGTGTGGAAGGGAAGAGGTCGTGATTAAAGATTCCTTCCTGGACCGATGAATTGTGCCATGAAGCTTTTGGCTTACCTTCTGCATAGTGGGCTCTTTTCAGTGAATAGGGGACCCTCTGCAGATTTGAAGCCAGGATATTTGCAATGAAACTGCGGTGACTGCAGGCCCTGGGTGTGTGTGTGCGCGTGTGTGCTGATGTTGGCATGCCAAATGCCATAGCGATTAGTGAACTGATCACTGCACACTGAAATAATAAAGACTGCAACTCTTGCGAAATTGTGGAAGTACAAAACAAACAATGAGGTGGAAAAGGAACAGATGTGCTTAGGAACAGGAATAGATTTCCTCAGTTTCTCAAATAAGTTCCTGGGCTACACAAAAAGATAGCTGAGCCTTGAAGAATTAACATTTGACTTTTCTCCAGATCGCTTTTTATCCACACCCTTATATTGTACCATTCTGCTGAGTCAGTTTCTATTTCTGCTGACCACTAGAAATAATAAAAGAGAATGGCATGAGAATACATTTTCCCATGAGAGGTTCATTCTGTCATGAAACATACATGAGAAAGTAGTCAAACTTAGAAACAAACTACTTGTGCTACAATTTTAGAAGCCAGTGTCCAAAGCAAGATGCTCAATTTCTTTCATTGCAAACTAACCAACTAATTAATTGGAATCAGTGTGGTATGGTGGTTGGCTTGTTGGACTGAGCACTCAGGTGATCTAAGATCAGTTCCCCATTCAGCCATGAAGCTCACTGGGTGACTTTGGGCCAGCCACTCATTCTCAGCCTAACCTACAATACATGGTTGTTGTTGTTATGAAGATAAAGTGGAGTGAAGGAGGACTAGATAAGCTGCTTTGGTGCCTAGAAAGAGTACATGCAATGTTGTTGCTGTTGTTCTTTAGTGACAACTAAGTGTCGTCCCAGTACTGGAATTATGGACAGAAAGGTAGACCAGCCCATAATAAAATTCATAAGCCCCACACCTTGATTCTCTCTAGTGTTATCCAAATTCTGCTCCCCCATAGTCTTTGAAAACATAGCTAAAATGGCCAAACAATGAAAAGGTCACATCTGGCACCATTCTAATTTGAGCTCTGTCCCTTCCAAGATCTCATTATCCCAGATCAATTTACAAAAGGCAGTATCATATAAATAATATTTCCAACATAGTTCCCCAGGGTTGCAAATAGGTACTTTCCTGAGCACCAGTGGTGGGTTAGAATCGCTTCTAAATGGGCAGGTAGGGAAGCTTTAGGAATGTAGGAAGGTGTCTTAATATTGGATCTGTCCATCCCACTATTGTTGATTCACCAGGTTTTCATGCAGGAGTTTTACCTGCTCTACCTGGAGTTGCTGGGGATTGAAGCTGGAACCTTTTGCATGCAAAGAAGGTACTGTACTAATGAGTTACAGTCTGTCTCCTCACTATACACATCTTGTTTTTTCTTTTATTTCAGGACACGCATTATTAGTTCTGTGGTGGTAATAAAAGTAGTAATTTTATGGACATATTTGCAGTTTTGCATTTACCCCAAATCCACTAACTCATAACTGTTTGTGTTCTGACAAGCCCTTCCAAAGAGTGGTTGATAATTCTGTAGCTGTTTCACTCTGAATCCACTTTCTTTGAGGCCGTTGCATATTTTTATTGTTCCGAATCCTGGTGAAAAATGCTTCTATCTATAGCCTTCCTGATCTTAGAGGCTTTTCATCAGAAATAACAGGCTTCTCTCTGCACCTAAAGAATTTCTACTGGTTGCCTGTTAGCATAACTCTTCAGCATTTTCTGTTGCTTGACCTGTTTCATCTGTATTTCAGGAATCTGTAGTTTGTGAGGGTGGGTGCTGAGGATTCTTTGTTGGAGACTCATGGACTTTCATAGAGCTCCAGAACCTTATAGACAGGCATTGACTGTTAAACTGGTTACACTGCAATCCTACACATGCTATTAAGAATTAAGACCCAGTGGTGCTTACTTCCTGGGAAAGAAATATAGGATTGTAACCTAATTCTCTGTAGAGACACCTGACAGAGATACACCAGTGCATGGATAATGGTTCCAAAGCTTTGACCCAGTAGTTTGTAGCCCACCTAGTGAGCTGCACATTGGAGCAGCCAACTGAACCCAGATATCTAGTGCTGGGCCAGCAGTGTAACCACTACATAACACTGCCTACAAATGCATAGGTTAACAAGGGAATTATGGGGGAGAAGCAGAAGGCAGGCGAAACGTGAGTCCCCAAGAAGAATCGCATCCATTCATGTCCCTCCCTGCCCGCAGCATCATCAGGTGATAGCTTTCACAGATCAGACACTACAGACAATCAAGAACATGCCTGCTTATCTGGACATGATCCAGAAAATAGTCTTTGCTGTGGATGCTGTCAGCCGTTCACCCATCTAACCAAGTTGCACCTTGTGCTACTAAATCTTGAAATGCCTCCCTGCAAAGGACAGGAAAATGATATTTGACATATTTAAGTATGCTGCAACTAGTACAAAGTGTTGATTCCCTCAGAAATGTGTATGGCCGCCTTGCAAGGTATGGCAGTATTATTTCTCCATTTTGTAGATGGACTGACAATTCTGTGAGATTTTATTTATTTATTTATTTATTTATTTATTTATTTATTTAGGGAACTTCTATGCCGCCCCATTCGCTGAAGCCTCGGGGTGGCTCACAAACATAAATAAATAACATCCTATAAAACAATATAAATTAAGTCGCCCTGGCCAAAGAATAAAATAAATAATATTAACAATTAAAATAACGTTTGAATAAAAAGGTCTTAGCCTGGCGCCAAAAAACAAATAACGATGGCGCCAGGCGGACCTCTCTTGGGAGTGCATTCCATAGATTGGGTGCCGCTGCAGAGAAAGCCCTCCTCCGAGTACTTACCCTCCTAATTTCCTTCACGGAGGGTTCCCGGAGAAGGACCTCTCCCGCTGATCTCAAAGAGCGGCCGGGCATATATGGACGTAAGTGCTCCTTCAGGTAACCAGGACCCAAGCCGTTAAGGGCTTTATAGGTCATCACCCACACCTTGAATTGGGCCCGGACTTCAATGGGAAGCCAGTGAAGCTGATGGAGAACTGGAGTCATGTGAACATAATGCCCAGTCCCTGTCAGCAGCCTGGCAGCTCTATTTTGAACCAATTGTAGTATCCAGACTGTCTTCAAGGGCAGCCCCACGTAGAGCGCATTACAGAAGTCAAGTCGGGAAGTCACCAACACATGTTTCACTGTCGCCAGGTAGTTGTTCTCCAGGTAGGGGCGCAGCTGATGGATCAGCTGAAGCTGAAAGAAAGCGCTCCTCGCCACCACTGTCACCTGAGCTTCCAGTGAAAGCTCTGGATCGAGGAGCACTCCCAAGCTGTGAACCTTGTCCCTAAGAGGGAGTGCAACCCCATTCAGGACTAGGTTCAATTCACCTTCCCTGAAGCCCGATCCGCCAACCAGCAGGACCTCCGTCTTGTCTGGATTGAGCTTCAGTTTATTGGCCCTCATCCAGCCCATTACCTCGGCCAGGCACTGGTTCAGCACGGCCACTGCCTCACCTGGATTGGTAGAGAACGAGAGGTAGAGGTGGGTATCATCAGCGTACTGATGATTCCGCAGCCCACACCTCCTGATAACCTTTCCCAGCGGTTTCATGTAGATGTTAAATAGCAGGGGGACAAAATGGATTCCTGCGGTACTCCATGGCACAGAGCCATAGTCCCCCAGTACCACCTTCTGGAATCGGCCACAGAGATAGGAGTGGAACCACTGCAAAGCAGTGCCTCCGACTCCCAATCCCGCTAGCCTATCCAGAAGGATACCATGGTTGATGGTATCGAAAGCCACTGAGAGGTCCAGAAGAACCAACAGGGACGCCCTCCCCCTGTCCTTCTCCCTGCACAGGTCATCGTACAGGGCGACCAAGGCAGATTCAGTACCGTACCTGGGTCTGAAGCTGGACTGAAATGGGTCCAGATAATCAGTTTCATCCAAGAATGCTTGGAGTTGTCCCGCCACCACCCGCTCCAATACCTTGCCCAGAAACGGGATGTTGGCCACTGGTCTATAATTAGTGGCCATCTCTGGATCCAATGACACTTTCTTCAGGACCAGTCGGACTACCACCTCCTTTAAAGGGGCAGGTACCCGACCCTCCCTCAGAGAAGCGTTAACCACTTCCAAGATCCAGGTCCCAATCCAGTGCTTGGCGTTGTTTATTAACCAAGATGGGCAAGGGTCCAATAGGCAAGTGGTGGGACATACTCGTCCAAGCACCTTGTCCACATCATCAGGCTGCAATAACTGAAATTCATCCATTAATTTTGGACCAG